>NC_141028.1:55922500-56262500 GCF_052040795.2 Danio rerio | reverse complement strand
TTACTTTTCCAGTTATTTTAGTGACCATTGTAGTTTTTTCAGTTTTGTCCACATCTGTATGTTCAGCTTTAATGCATCATATTTTATATAATTACATTTTTGAATAATCAAGTGCATTTGTGCATCATATCGTTCAGTTATATTGTAAGTTTGCTATTTAGCAGTTTTAATCCATTTTTGCAAATCATTTACAAAAAAAATGCAGTACTAGAAGTGCTGTTTCAATAGTGCAACAGGAAATCCATTTATATGTTTAAGTGATTATTAAAAATCAAAATAATAATAATTGAATAATTCTTAATAACCATTTAAATAAATAATTATTTATCAAATAAAATAGTAGTTAAAGAAATTAAATTTACTGATATCAATAATTAATAACAATAATAACATAATTATATAATAATTTATAATAATAAATTACAAATATTAACAATAAAATCTAATAATAACAATAAAAATAATAATAACAATAACAAAATTTTGTAATAAGTAATCATTTATAATGATACAAATAAATACATAAAATAAAAGTAAATAAAATAAATATTAATAATAATCTTTGATGATAACAACAATAATAACAATATTTTAAATAAATAATGACTTAAATAACAATAACAATGAAATAAATTAAATAAAAGTAAATAAAATGCAATTCATTTGATAAAATATCATAATTTATAATAAAAACAATTTAAATAAATAATAATTCATCAAATAAAATAAAAATACATAAAAACATTATCATTAATAATAATGATAATAAATAACAATTTATAATAAAATAAAATAAAATACTATAATAATAATACTTGATAATAATAAAATACCAATAATATTTTAAATAAATAATATTTTCTAATAATAAAAATAAACAAAATAAAAATATGTAAATGAGTAAATAAAATACAATTCACATGATAAAATATAATAATTTATAAAAAATTATAAATAATAATTCATTAAATAAAATAAATTTGTAATAATAATAATAATAATAATAATAATAATAATAATAATAATAAATAATTTATAATAATAAAATAAAATAAATAAAACAAAAGTCAATAAAATTAAATAAAAGTTAATAAAATTAAATAAAACAAGTCAATAAAATAAAATAAGTCAACAAAATTAAATAAAGTAAAAGTAACTAAAACAAAAGTCACAATAAAATAATAAAATAACATAAAAGTAGTTTCAAGCCAGACGGTGAACAAAGAAATGATTTTCCTTCTGTAAAATCAATGAAATCATTGCAAATCTGCTCACCTACCGTGCTGTAGTAATGAGACAGGTCACCGACACACAGCATTGTAGCGATCCCGCAAGGCAGGCAAAAGACAGGGGAGATTCTCCCACCGGTCTGGTCATGTGACCTCCCCGAAAATACAGGTGACTTGTGCAATTCTCAGTCCTTCACGTCTCACCCCTTCGCTTCAGATGCTCTGAATGAAACCAACTTCTCACAACAACTCCAGTACAAGAAACTGATTTTCTGATTTTCCGCCAGTTCTGCTTGCCCTGTCAGCTTCCAGATGCAGCCAACAACAAATCTCTGGCCCCTCCCTCTTTCTGGCTTCATGACTATTCATTAACTAAAAAAGCAGGTCTAGGCTTGCCTGCTTCTCTTTTGAGCTGTACCATTTTTATTTGCAATAGGGGGGATGGATGGATGGTCAGACTGGGATTTCAAATTTGCTAATTATTTTTTATTCATTCACCATCTTGTTATGCTAGACCTCACAAAAGATAGATTAGCAACTGGCCGGGGTGGTTTAAAAGCCAAAACAAACAAATCAATATATTCTACAACAACACTTGTCCAAGTCTAAGTTGAAGATCTCAGAAAAGGACAGAAAATCACTATTTCCTAGAACAAGATATTTTGCAGGATTATGAAACCGCCGATGCAGAGACTCAAAAATATAGACATTGCACAAGATATAGATCTCAATAAACATATCAAACAACAAGTATCACCTCTAAATACATTTTTGAATCCACCTTAACGACCCTATCAAACTCGCCAACCTGATTTCACCAAGTAGGAAATAGTCCTGTATTAACATCTATGTTGATCCTGGAACAATATTCCAATCAGCCAATCAGAATGAAGGGATATGATTACAGTTTATGTTAAGTTTAGACTTGCGGTTAGGTTTTTACATGATTGTTACCCGACTACTATTCTCCTGTTATGGTTGGGTTTAGGGGTAGGGAATAGGTGTGGATTACATTTTAGAACAAAAATCATGTTCTAGGATCAGCATTGATGTTAATCCAGGATCACATCATTCATTTATTTTCTTGTCAGCTTAGTCCCTTTATTAATCAGGGGTCGCCACAGAGGAATGAATCGCCAACTAACCCAGCACGTTTCTTTTACGTAGCAGATGCCCATCCAGCCAGCACCTATCTCTGAGAAAGATCAACAAACACTCATTCACACACACACAAATGCACTACGGACATTTAAGCCTACCCAATTGACCTGTACTGCATGTCTTTGGACTGGAAACAGAATTGGAACCGGAGCACCCAGATGAAACCCCCGCAAACGCAGGGAGGACATGCGAACTCCACACAGAAACACCAACTGAGCCGAGGATCGAACCAGCGACCTTCTTGCTGTGAGGCAACAGCACTACCTACTGCGCCACTGCTTCGCCCCAAGATCACATCATACATGGCAAAATCATGACGTGCTATCAAATTTCACAAACCTCAAAAATAGTAAAAAAAAATATATATATATATATATATATATATATATATATATATATATATATATATATATATATATACATACAAGATATTGCTGTCCCGGCTGGACCAGTTGTTATTTGTGGAGTTTGCATGTTCTCCTCGTGTTGGTGTAGGTTTCCTCCGGGTGCTCCGGTTTCCCCCACAGTCATGCAGTATAAGTGAATTGAATGAACTAAATTGGCTGTTGTGTATGAGTGTGTGTGTGCATGTGAAAGTGTATGGGTGTTTCCTAGTACTGGGTTGGAGCTGGAAGGGCATCCGCTGTGTAAAACATATGCTGGAATAGTTGTTGGTTCGTTCCGCTGTGGCGACCCTTGATAAATAAAGGGACTATGCTGTAGAAAAATGAATAAATGAACTTGTGTGTGCAGTTCGCTTAATTCGTGCATAAAATTCACTTTACAGCAAACCTGAAATCACGCTTGTTTCGTTGCCAAATAGCGTGGATTTTGTGCTTTACGTGATATGGGAGACTGAAAAATGGACGTGGACTCGTTTGACATTGTTTCTGGGTTTATTAGATCCTTCAGAGGCACAACACGCTTGGAGTTTCACCAACTTCTCCACAAGCTGTGCCTGGATGATGGCCGCTACTTGAGAAAGCTCCCGATTGGTTAACGCAGGGCGATAGGCGAAATAAAACAAATAAGACTTTCTCCAGAAGAAAAAATATTATCAGACATAATGTGAAAATGTCCTTGCTCTGTTAAATATCACTTGGGAAAGTCAGAATTATTAGCCCCCCTATTTATTTTCCCCCTAATTTCTGTTTAACGGAGAGAAGACTTTTTCAGCACTTTTCTTAACATAATAGTTTTAAAAAGGCATCTCTGATTTAAGCAATTTGGAGAAATTGATTTATTTTATCTTTGCCATGATGACAGTAAATAATATTTGACAACATATTTTTCAAGACACTTCTATACAGCTTAAAGTGACGTTTAAAGGTTTAACTAGGATAATTAGGTTAACTAGGCAGGTTAGCGTAATTAGGCAAGTTATTGTATAACGATGGTTTGTACTGTAGACTGTAAAAAAAGAATGTAGCTTAAAGGGGCTAATGATATTGTCCTTAAAATGTTTAAAAAATTAATAACTGCTTTTATTCTAGCCGAAATAAAACAAATAAGACCTTCACCAGAGGAAAAAATATTATCAGACATACCAGCCTGATCTCACGAGAAAACGTAAGTACGTTTTGCCAGTTTAGTGGCTAATTCGTACGAATTGTAAACGATTGTACGAATTTGTACGATTTTAAAAAGGAGGCGTGGCACCTAACCCCACCCCAACGCTCAACCGTCATTGGGGGATGAGCAAATCGTACTAAATTGTACGAATTAGATCGTACGAATTCATACGAATTAGCTACTAATTCAAAAAGTTACGAATTGCCGTGAGATTGTGTTGGACATACTGTGAAAAATTCCTTTCTCTGTTAAACAATATACTAACAACCAATATTGATTCAGAATTTGTTTTTACTGATGTCACTCTCTTGTGTGCACGTGAACGCACTATATATATAAACTATATGTATATAAACCTTTAACTTCTTTTATTTCCACAAGTTGGCAAATATTTGTTTGAATATTGTATTTGTATTTGAACATGTAACTTGATTTGCTAAAACATCATGTATTTATGTATATATATATATATATATATATATATATATATATATATATATATATATATATATATATATATATATATATATATAAATTGTCGATAAAAACTACAAAAAACACAAAAAATTTACTTAAATAAAAACTTAATCAAATGATTATTAAGGGGTACAATCAGGTTTTAGGAATACTGAAACAATACTGTCCTTATTACTTCATTAAATGATTAAATAAGAAAACTGAAATAATTTTTGAGTATTACACATAGCTTCATTTGTTTTACTATATTAATCTATGCACATTTAACAGTTCAATCTTTAATAAACACTTACTATTTTCCATCATTATGAGAATTGAAGTCTAAGTATTTAAATAATGGTAAACAACTCCAAATAAAGTAATCAACTTTCTTTCACTGTGTGAAAAAATACTTTTAAATTGATTTATTTTGAGTGTATGTGGTGATCGAGCATGTCCACTGATCTCTCCTGCTAGTGTTTCCCGGCTGGTGTGGCCCATATGGGAGGCAGGAGCAGGTGTCATTGTTCCTGCCTTGGCTTTTCTCTCTAATTAAAGTCTCACACACAGCCTGAAGGGAGGGAAAAACCAGCACACGAGAGGGAAACTAGGGATTGAGGAGGGAATCCGGATGGATAAGGAGGGAAATCCAGAAACCAGTTTGGTGCTATACACTGAAAAAAAAAAAAAAGATTCATTGCATTTACTCTTTAAGGGTAAGTGGTTGCAAACAATTTTTATGAGCTGAATTTAAACAAACAAATTAAGCTGAACATACTAAAATTAATGTGTTTGTTTAAATTCAGCCCATATAAATTGTAAGCAAACACTTACCTTAAAAAAAGTTTACCTTAAATAAATCCAATGAATATTTTTTTATTCAGTGCAGGTTGATAACAGTTTTTTTATTTATTATTTATTATAGAATATTACATGATATTACTATATTCTAACCAGCGCTGGGCAAAAATTAATCGCATCCAAAATAAAAAATCAGTTTTGACATCATTAAACTGTGTGTACAGTTTACTTTTGTGTAAATATAAATACACATGTGTGTGCGTATATTTGAGAAAATGTTATTTATAGATATAAAATTAATTTATTCATTAATTTTCCTCCGTCTGCAAAATGTTGATGTTTGTCATAATTTGTTGGGAAGAGAAAAAATAAACAAAACACAATATATACACTATAACAAATATCCGTAAGTTACTAATTTCAACATCAAAAGTTGACAAAGCAGAGATCAACATCCCATAATGCAATTCACAACCGAAAAACTAAATGGAAACGGACTGTTAATTAACAGATAATTTTACATAAATAAAAATTGGAGCTGTCACTTAATAAACTAGACACGATGTCATGGAAACTGTAAAGCGATGCATTCTAAATAACAGTCGCAATAAAAAAGTCACGTCAGCGTAAGTATTTAAAACTTACTTGCGAAAGGATTTAAGATATGTTCTTTTCAAAGTTATTTAAAGCATGTGTGTGTGTTTTTTTCCCCAGCGTACTCTTACCATGACGTTGTCGTTCATGTCCCTCATGTCTCTCATGTGGTAGACGTCCATGCAGACCTCAGCGCGGTTGCCGGGCAGGCTGCTGGAAGCTCTGTCCCCTGAGTGTCCCGCCTGAGGAAGCTCGAAATACGTGCTGTCGGGTTCACTGGAACAACACGAAGACATGCTGCGTCAATCACTGCTAGATCATCAAAATTTGAAACAATTCAATCGTTAAAAGCTTTGTAAGACAACCGTAAACCTTGTTATTCAGACCACAAGCTGTTCTCTATCATGTCATTTTGCAAATTTCTAATATGAAAATGATGAGCCACATGGGGCAGATATATAAGGTTGTATAGAGCAGGGATTCCCAAACTTGTTTATTCCGGGACCCACCTAGGCAAGTAATTCAATCTCAAGACCCACCATAATATTTTATCATGGAAAAATGGGTAAAAAAATGTATCCATTCAAAGCGGTCAAAATGGTGTGTGGCCAGGCCCGGATTGGCTAATCGGGAGGACCGGGAGAATTCCCGGTGGGCCGGTCCGTTTTTTGGCCGCGAGGGCCGGTGTCCCTAGTTCCAGAATCTGTTGCTCTCAGCAGTCACACTTTTTAAAAATAGTTTATTTATTTACTTGACCACAGCCTTCTTATTCATTATTTTACCGCAGCTCTGCTCTTTTTATCTATTTTCTCGTAGCCTCGTGCTGATGATATAACTAGATAAGTCACCATTCAACGTACAGCTGTTCTGGTACAGTGGGTAGTACGTTAGATTGTGACGCGGCCAACCTGGGGTTCGGTCCTTGTCTGAGTAACAATTTTTTTTTTTCATTTTTATTGTTAAGACATAATACTGTAAGGGTTGTTGAACATTTGAAGTTCTAAAAGCGCTGTTTTCTCAAAAAAAGACGTGATAGTGTAATTAGAAACTGAATTGGAAATAACCTTATTTTAATATAGTCAGTGAGGTGGGCCGGTCTGAGGCTTGAAACTCCAGGGCTGAAAAAGAGTCCCACTCCGGCTCTGTGTGTGGCTTTTTGGATTTTGCGATTTGATATGCACAAAATGAGGCTCAAAGTGCTTTTTGTGGGATGCTGGCTGTAACTGTGATCATTTTTTTGTTGAAAAAGATACTCTTCTTTTTTCAGAAGAGAATATGATCAACCTTTGATCAAGCCCCTGGATTATGATCAAGCTCCGTCACATCGCAGTAAATTCCACTGCTAGTGTATAGTCATAAGAAACTAAGTAGCTTTTTGATCGACTACTACAAACTGGGAAAACGTCAGATAAATATGCCAACGCAATTAACGTTATTGCCGAATAGATCTAATATTTACACATTTGCTTGAGGAAGGAATGATGGGGGTAGTTACATTACTATTACTATTTTCCATAACATCTATGCCCTTCCATAACATTAGCTGACGTTAAAACTAACAGATAGCACTATAGCTATTTATTGATTAGCAATCTGTCAACGTTGGGATGTAAAAAATATGGGACAACAAATAGCTTCAAATAGAATACATAGCAAACATTAGAAAATATTGACAATAAAATAAAAGGTTTAGCCTATTAAAATCAATGGCCTATCCAGAAATTAAATAAAGCTATAAAATCTATTTCACTTTTAATTGTATTTGCATATTGATTAAAGTTAGTTATTTAGTGAAGAGCCGCAAATGAATCTCTCATTGTGTTTTGTTTAATAACAGAGGTGTTAATGTAAGAATGCACAGATCTACAATGAAGCATTCGACTACTTTAATAACTGTTTGTGCTCATTTAAGAGAAAATTAGTAGTGTTTAAAATAAAACACGCAGGATGGAGCAAAAAAAAAAAAAAACGAAAAAAAAAAGCACTTTTCTGATGGTCCCTTACTGAGAGCTCCGCTCTGCGCGAGCTCTACCGGCTAAACGCAGATTGCAAGAGCTCAAACGGAGCAGTGCTCGTAATGTCGAGCTTCAAGAGTTCACACTTAGCTGATGATTTATTATAAGCAAGTTTGGCATGCTGTCCCGGGAGAGAGCCCTGAGCTCGAAGGTTCCCCCTTGATAAGAGCTGATGACTAAAAATTGAATGCTATTAAAAGATATGCTGCATTATGGGATTTCCTGTATTGCAAAATTTTGATTTATCAATTTACTTGTTGTGCATGTTTTTGGAATGTGGGAGGAAACCGGAGGACCCGGGGAAAACCCACGCAAGCACGGGAAGAACATGCAAACTACACACAGAAATGACCACCAGCCTGTTAAAGGACTAGAACCGGTGACGTTCTTGCTGTGAGGCGACAGTGCTAGTCACTGGGCCACCGTGCTGCCCTATGGAGGGAAAGGTGAAAAGGTAGGGGTGGAAGGGGGGATTCTTCAAATCGAAGATGACTGTAGTGAAAAAACCCTGGCTCTTTATAGTGGGTTAGGAATGGCCTGATTGGTGGATCATGCATGCTAATGCAGAACCAGCCGTGTGATCATAATCACATGCTCCTCTCGAAATAGGTTATGAATAAACTTCATGAAAAAAAGAAAAAGACAGCTGTGAAACATAACCAGCTTAGTCTTTTTGTAGAAAACACACTTTAGATATTTTTAGGGTAAGAGGCTTTTAAACTATTGCCGTCAATCGTACTGGTTTTGATTCACCGCTGATTGTTGATTGATTTGTTGATTGATTAACTAAATTGTCCGTAGTGTATGTGTGTGAATGAGAGTGTATGGATGTTTCCCAGTAATGGGTTGAAGCTGGAAGCGCAGCGTAAAACATACGGCAGTATAGTTGGTGGTTCATTGTGCTGTGGCGACTTCTGATAAATAAAGGGACTAAGCCGAAGCAAAATGGATGACTAAATGAATAAATTAAATGAATGAATGAATGAAGGATTCACTTCAGCAGCATTTACATACTTTAAAATTCACAGTTTTTTTTTGTTCGATTCTGATATTTTTACAAAGGGATGTGTTCATACTGGATATATGCAACATGTCTGGCTATTTGTTGCATTTTTTAAATTATGGAATGATTAAAAAAAACAAAAAAACATTTGCAAACCCCCCTTTTGTGCAATACAGCAATATTTTCAAGCAATTTGAACGCATTTCCACCAGTTCTCATTACCGTAGTGAAAAATGAATTGTTGCGTTCCTTTTATAATTACTATATATTTATTCAATAACATTAATTGATGGAATATTGAAGTATAAATGCATGAATTGGTTCAAATTATTTACATTATTATTGTTATATTTGTGAAACCAAATTTGCAAACTCAATTAAAGGGATAGTTCACCCCAAAATTAAAATGTACGTATTATTACTCTCCCTTTACTTGTTCCAAACCTGTTTAAGTTTGTTTGTTTAAGTATATTTTGAAGAAAGCTGAAAACCTGTAATCATTGACTTTCATAGTAATGTACTATGTAAGTCAATGGTTACATAGTACACAAGTACTATGTAAGTCAATGGTTACAGGTTTTCAGTATTTTTCAGGATATCTTCTTTTGTGTTCAACAGAATAAAAAAGCAGTTTGGACAAGTGAGGGGAATAAATTGTTTTGGGTGAACTATTCCTTAAAATGAATTAACTAGAATGCAATAAATAGTGCAAATTAAACGTGACACGACAAAAAATGTATTTAATGAGTGTGAATGAACTCACAGGGTACTCCACAAGTGCTCAAAGGTTGGACCCTCATCAGCGGTGGACGACTGGGACATCTTGGATGTTGGACAATCCACCGCAGGGCAGATCACACTGAAAATCACAGCAAAACAACATTTACTAGAGCACATCCATGACAAAGCACCGGTAAAGACCCCATGCAGTAAGTCAAAATTTGGGCTATATAAGCCAGAGCCCAACTATTAAACAACACTTGTTTACCAAGTCGATGCAGGAGTGCTACTGTGGTGCCTCAAGTGAATTCTTATATTGTGGATACCTGTTATTATCGTTATTATTATTTTATTTTTGTAGATTTAACTGGAGTGTATTTTTGCAGATTTTATTTTCCTGTTTGTTGTTTCTTTGGTACATTTAGATTTTTCTTTATTTTGCACATGTGGATGGACTTTTTGGCGCTGTAAATAAACATGACCTTGCATGACAGTGCTTTGCGAGTAAGCCAGCTTTTTTTCCCCTTACGAACTCAAATTTCTCCCCCTGGAGACGAGCTGGTGGGCTTGTTTTCATCACAGTATATGATGTAAAAAAATAAAGGTTTGAAACTATATGAGGGTAAATAAATGATTAACGGAATTAACGGTAAAGTATGATGAGATCCTGGACTAACATCTACAGTATGTTAATCCTGGAACATCGTTTTTGTTGGAAAATGTAATCCAAACCTATTCTCAATACCTAAACCCAACCATAACTGTAAATTTGTAAATTATTCCCAAAATCAGAGGAGAATAATAGTTAGATAACACTCATGTGGAAGTGCATAAACCTAACCGCAAGTTTAAAATTAACATAAACGATAAACATATCCCTTCATTCTGATTGGCTGATTGGATTGTTGTTCCAGGATCAACATAGATGTTAATACAGGACCGTTTCCTACTTGGTGAAATCAGGTTACGGAATTACAGAGTGGAAAATGTTGGAAACCCTGTAACCATTTACTTGCATAGTATTTGTGATTCTTGCTATGAAAGTTAAGGGTTATCGAAATTCAGCTTTTTTCAAGATTATCTTCTTTTATGTTTAACAGACAAATAAAACTAAAGGGAGAGTAAAAAGTGAGTAACAATTGCTTTTTTAAGGTAAGAAACTGCAGGCAAAAATCTTTTTTTCCAGTCATTGTAAAGAAAACATCCAAAATACATTTTTAAGGGTGCTTTCACACCTGTGAATCGATTCAGTTGTTCTGAAACAGAGATTACAATTGTTACATTGTTGCTCTTTGCTCTTGGAGCGGTTCACTTTCACACTGCAAAGTTTCTAATCGGACCAAAAGAGCTGAAACAAGTCACGTGCAAGTAAACTCTCCTCACATTGGTCAGAGTGTCAGGGTTTATTTTGCAGCGTCCTGCTCAGCTGTCAGGAGAGGTGGTGGTTTGGTGGTGATTGACAGGGTGCACGCGCGCGACGTGTCTGAGGAGAGATGCGGTGGGGAAGGGGTGAGAAGTGTGCGCGACGATGCCTATTTAAGGACCGGGAGGGAGACGCGAGATTACCGGGAGATCATTACTCGTTTGCGGGCATCCGGAGACTCGCGAAACTTCCCGCCCTACTCATAACCGTACGTTCACACCGAAAGCAGCGAGAGCGTGAAAATGTTGCGCACTTCTTATCAAATTCATACAACAATGGAAGATCAAGTTGCGTGTGGCGTGGCTTTGCTCTATTTATCCAATATGTGTCCATATGTCTGAAATATCCTGAAGCAGCAGTACTGTTTTGTACTGTCACATCGTGTGAGATTCCCGCTTTTTAAAGATAAATTTATATAACATTAATGAACATCAGTAACTCGCCAGTAACTTATTTGATGCATGTTCCTGTAAGAAAACATTGTAAATAATGGGAAATCCGGCGACCGCAATAATCAAACCCTTGGGAACAACTGTGGTCGGAACCAAAGTTCACAGGTCTGTGTTCCCTGAACTGCTATCAAGCGGTGGACGTCTTCATTCTGATTGCTTGCCGCCGAACCGCGTCAAAGCTCATTACCATAAAGTTGACTTCATTTCAACTCTCCTCGACGCTCACGCCGGCGAAGACGCGCCGCGCTGCTCCTCGCCGCTTATCGACGCCTATCGCCGCCGGCTCTCATTGAAAATGAATGCCTTCCGGCTACTTTCGGTGTGTACACGCCGCTTTCGGTGTGAACGTACGGTAATTCTCTCTTCATATAGCCGTATGCCTATTACATATCCATAAAACACTGTGATATAACCGTGCTCTGATCGGATCGCTTTCTCACTGCAATCGAACCGCTCCAGAGTTCGTTTCAATCGAGCCGAGACCACCTCATTCAAGCAATCTCGGAGCGATTACTTTGGCGCGGAAAAGAGCGCGATTGCCCTGTTCACATATGCCAAACGAACCGCGCTAACTGGGCAAACGAGACACGTTCCGAAACAAAAGTGTAGGTGTGAAAGCACCCTAAGTGACATTATTTGTCTTCTGCTTTGACTCCTGCTTACATCTACACTTCAGCAGCATTTCGTCACCTTAGAATTATAAGGTTCTATCTGACATTTTTGTCAAAGTTGGGTTATTCATATATTCTTATTAAATGACAACTTATTTACATTATGGGCTGTTTTTTTATAAGTTGTTTACATTTTTAAGACTTTTATTTTAAAAAACAAATGTTACACACACACACTGTTTGCTATGGAATGCAAAAACTTTGAAGCTCAATATCTCAAAATCATTCAGAACGCAGATAGAACCTGATAATTCCAAGGTGGCGATCTACATACACCAAACTTTACAGTTTTATTAATATTCAGACATTTTTACAGTGGGATGTGTTTACATAGAATTTGCCTGATTATAGGCAACATTTCTGGCTATTTGTAGTATTGTCTAAATTATGGAGTGATAAAAAAGGATGCTTAAAACCCCTTTTCTAATGTAAAAAAAAAAAAAAAAATCTGACATCATCCAGCGTACAGATTTCTATGCTAGAAATGTATGCAAATGAACATTTATTTATCAAAACAGTGCCTCATTTACATAATAAAACATGGCATTTAAGAAACATATTCATTCATTCATTTTCCTTCTGCTTAATCTCTTATTTATCAGGGGTTGCCAGAGCGGAATGAACTGCCAACTACGGATGCCCTTTTAGCCGCAGCCCAGTACTGGGAAACACCCATACGCTCTCACATGCACACACACTCATACAATATGGCCAATTTAGTTTCTTTAATTCACCTATACTGCATGTGATTGGACTGTTGGGGAAACCGGAGCACCCGGTGGAAACCCACGCCAACATGGGGAGAACATGCAAACTCCACACAGAAATGCCAACTGATCCAGCTGGGGCTCGATCCAGCAACCTTCTTGCTGTGAGGCAACAGTGCTAACTACTGAGCCATTGTGAACTGAATTTAGAAATAGTTTTGAAACGAATATTTGCGCTTAACAAAAGAAATTAATTATTTATAGACTAATTAATGTCTGTGCGTAAAGGTTTCCCTATCCAAGAGCGAATGTGAAAGTAGTTCCATTATCTCTCATTCTCACGCAGTAGATGCTCTGTTTATCAGTTTTCTGTTAAAAAACTGTTAACTTTTAGCTTGTGAAATGCTCATTTTTTCCACTTAGACTTACTTTACGTCCTGTAAATAGCAAATGCGCTTGGCGCGAAACAGCTGGCTCTTTAAGGGAATGGGAGATGAGACTCTAATTGGTTTATTCTCAAAACACACCTATAACTCATTAAGAAAATAAGCTCAACCCTTTCAGACCATGCGCTACGGCGCAAAGCGGATTTTCCCGTCCTTAAATTAGCAAAAATGCGTCCTGACATGCCCTGAAAGCGTTTGCGCCCTGCGTTTTGCGCTCTGCGCATGGACCGTCAAAATAGAGCCCAAAAGTTTGATTTGATTTAACTTAAAATTTTAAGGCAACCAGGATTTTTTTAACAGTGCAATAGTACTAATAAAAACATGAATAAAAAATTGTTCATTTAAAAATTGCTAATTTACAGATATTTTTACAGTCTAGTTTGAACAGTTTAAAAAATGCCGGCTTCCACACAATCGATTTGTGTTGGGACAATATGAAGGAATTAAGTTTACAAGTTTTAGTAGATTGATCATAAAACAATTAAGTTGTTCTCCTAAAAAAATCAATAATTGTGTTGTTTCAGTTGATTTTAAATTAGTAGCTTGAACAAACAACAAACATTATTGTTTTGATTGTACACTGTAAAAAATGCAGGGATCCACACAATTCATTCATGTTGTTCCAACACAAATTGATTAAGTTGACTTAACACTTTTAACAAATTTATGTGGATTGAACATTTAAAAAATTAAGTTGTCCCAATGAAATCTCAAGAATTGTGTTGTTTCAGCTCATTTTAAATAAGTAGTTTGAACAAATAAAAAAAAATATATTGTTTGAGTGTACTCTAAAATAGTTATAATAATAATAATAATAATAATAATAATAATAATAATAATAATAATAATAATAATAATAATATCATTGTGTGTAAAAAAATGAACCCACACAGGCATCAATTTAAAAGTAATTTCCACCCTGCTGGCCAATGCATCTCTCCATCCCTGCAGATTTTGAGGCTGGATGTGCAGATTCAGAATAAAAGATGCCAGATTGACTTGCCCAAACCTGCCTTTAACTGATTCACTGCAACTGCCCTACAGACCACACTTCCTCCATCACATTACTCACAGGAAACCAGCGCTACACAAGAGGAACAAGCCAACAAATCGAAAGCGAGCCTGCAGCAGTTGAAGAGACTAAAATTACTCTCACAACCCATACAACTTCTCAGTTTTCACATCATTAAATCAGCTTTGAAAGCAGATTATTAATATATAATAACAATGTGGTTGTGATTTAAAATCAAAGGATATAATATACCCTATTTACTTAACTTACACTGTAAAAATGCTGGGTTCCTCACAATCAATTTGTGTTGGGACAACATAAAGGAATTAAGTTAACATGTTAGTTTTTACAAATTTAAGTAGATTGAACTTAAAACAATTAAGTTGTCCTAAACTTCATGATGTGTTGTTTCAGCTCATTTTAAACAAATAGTTTAAACAAGCAGCAAATGTTGTTTTTTTATTGTATTTATCTCATTATCATATTGTGGAAAATTCATTCATTTATTCATTTTCCTTCGGCTTAGTCTCTTTATTCATCAGGGGTTGCCACAGCGGAATGAACTGCATATGTTTTACACGGCGGATGCCCTTCCAGCTGCAACCCAGTATTGGGAAACACCTATACACTCTCACATTCACACACTATGGCCAATTTCATTCATTCATTCATTTCCTTTTCGGTTTAGTCCCTTTATTAATCAGGGGTCGCCACAGCGGAATGAACTGCCAACTTATCCAGCATATGTTTTACACTGCAGACACCCTTCCAGCCATAACCCAATACCCATACACTCTTGCATTCACACATATACACTACAGCCAATTTAGTTTATTCAATTCACCTATAGTGCATGACTTTAGACTGTGAGGGAAACTGGAGCACCCACGAGGAAACCCACGCCAACACAGGGAGAACATACAAACTCCACACAGAAATGCCAAATGGCCCAGCTGGGACTCGAACCAGCAACCTTCTTGCTTTGAGAAGACTGTGCTAACCACTGAGCCCCCATGCCGCACATTGTGAAAAATATCTAGCTAAATTAACATTTTTATTTCACTCGCATTCATGTAAATTAGGTCAGATTGCAGAAAATATCAATCACATTGATTTCCGTAGGTTATTATACAGGGGTTAAAAAATCATGCAAGCATGTTGGGTTGTTCGGTAAAATATCAACAGTACAATAATGCCTTTAAAAAGTCTTACTGCAAAAATATAAAAGATAACCTAAACTGTACTTGGTTCAAAATCTAGATATTCCTTCCAACATACATGAAGCACTTTGTTTTAGTAATGTCTTCTTAAAAGTTTACTTTTTGTGTGAAAAATAAATGGAAATAATGTCCAATTATCATCATTCAGCAAAACTGATATATTTAAGTAAAAATAAAATGTAAAAACATATTGGAACCAGTAAAAATATTTAAGTTAGTGTTTAGTGATCTGCAGCAAGCAAATCATAAAATATAAATCGAGTTTGATCAAGTGATTCTTGATTTAAATATGCATTAAAATAGTTTTTGGTATATCAGCTATTTTTAAATAGAATTTTATTTTTATTATTTGGTATCAACAAAGATGATCATTAATATTGTTACAATTCTTCCCTAAAAGAAAACAGAAAAATCAGCCTTTTGGTTAAAAGCGTCATTGAAATATCAATTTCATTTTATTTCCCCAAAAATAAATAATCAAATAAAAAAAAATACAAAAATTGAATCACCAAAACAGCTGTTATTAACATATACTGGATATTTTATTGAGATATTTTTATTGCCTTATTTTTTGCTAGCATGTCCGTCTTGTTAAGACGGGTAATGTAAAATATGTTATTTTAAATGTATTATTATTATTAAATGTATTATTATTATTATTATTTTTATTATTATTCATAAATAATAATAATAATAATAATAAATAATAATAATAATAATAATAATAATAATAATAATAATAATAATAATAACCCTTTTACTACCCCACCAAGAAAAAAACCTTTGATTTGCATTTCTTATCACCTAATGCCGCTAACACACTCAATGCATTTTTTTCAACACATCCCATAATTTCTAAAATATAAACCTCTACCAAATGGTTGATGTCAGTTTATGGTAAAAGTACCAAAATAAATACATATGAAAAATATTTATTTAAAAAAATGATCAAAATAATATTATTTTGAACATTAGATCATCTTTTTTTTTTGAAGTATGCTATTAAAATAATTCATATTCTCATTTAACATGCTTTTCCTGTTTCCAGGGATAATAATAATAATAATAATAATAATAATAATAATAATAATAATAATAATAATAACCCACCAAGAAAAAATATTTGGATTGCATTTCTTAACACTTAATGTCGTTATTTATCCACTCAATGCATTATTTTCAACACATCCCATAATTTCTAAAATATCAGCCTCTACCAAATGGTTGATATGTCAGTATAAGGTAAAAATGTAAGTGTAAGACCAATTTATTTTAAAAAATTATCAAAACAAAACATTTTATAACACTAAATAATCTTTATTTTTTATGTATGCTATTTAAATAATTCAGATTCTCATTCAACATGCTTTCTTGTTTGTTTGTTTTTACAATAAAATCTATATCAAGCGCAGAAGCGCAACAGGATTATGTTTGTTTGATTTTTTTTTTTTTGTGAACCAACAATGCTGTGTGTGTAAACCAGTATTTAAAACAGTGAAAACAAGGTCAACCATTTAGAGCGGGCAGTCAAAGGGATAATAATAATAATAATAATAATAACTAGATTCTTAAAGTTTGAGAACAAACTTTGAGGCTGGCTTGTGAAAGCCTGACGGTAATAGTTTATTTAGTTTAAACAGTTTTAAAAAGTATGAAAAGATAGATAGATAGATAGATAGATAGATAGATAGATAGATAGATAGATAGATAGATAGATAGATAGATAGATAGATAGATAGATAGATAGATAGATTAGCATGTTATTACCATGATTTTAACGTGAAATAGCATGTTGTTAGCATGATTCTAGCATGAATTAGCATGCTACTAGCATGATTTTAGCATGAATTAGCATGTTGTTAGCATGATTTTAGCATGAATTAGCATGTTACTAGCATGATTTTAGCAATAATTAGCATGTTGTTAGCATGATTTTAACATGAATTAGCATGTTGTTAGCACGATTCTAGCATGAATTAGCATGTTACTAGCATGATTCTAGCATGAATTAGCATGTTACTAGCATGATTTTAGGATGAATTAGCACGATTCTAGCATTAATTAGCATGTTACTAGCATGATTCTAGCATGAATTAGCATGTTACTAGCATGATTTTAGCATGAATTAGCACAATTCTAGCATGAATTAGCATGCTACTAGCATGATTCTAGCATAAATTAGCATGTTGTTAGCATGCTTCTAGCATGAATTAGCATGTTACTAGCATGATTCTAGCATGAATTAGCATGTTGTTAGCATGATTCTAACATGAATTAGCATGTTACTAGCATAATTCTAGCTTGAATTAGCATGTTGTTAGCATGATTCTAGCATGAATTAGCATTTCACTAGCATGATTCTAGCATGAATTAGCATGTTGTTAGCATGATTCTAGCATGAATTAGCATGTTGTTAGCATGAATTAGCATGTTGTTAGCATGATTCTAGCATGAATTAGCATGTTACTAGCATGATTCTAGCATGAATTAGCATGATTATAGCATGAATTAGCATGTTACTAGCATGATTCTAGCATGAATTAGCATGTTGTTAGCACGATGCTAGCATGAATTAGCATGATACTAGCATGATTCTAGTATGAATTAGCATGTTACTAGCATGAATCTAGCATGAATTATCATGTTGTTAGCATGATTCTAGCATGGATTAGCATGTTACTAGCATGATTTTAGCATAAATTAGCATGATTCTAGCATGAATTAGCATGTTGTTAGCATGATTCTAGCATGAATTAGCATGTGACTAGCATGATTCTAGCATGACTTAGCATGTGACTAGCATGATTCTAGCATGAATTAGCATGTAACTAGCATGATTCTAGCATGAATTAGCATGTTGTTAGCATGATAGATAGATAGATAGATAGATAGATAGATAGATAGATAGGTAGAGGTAGATAGATAGATAGATAGATAGATAGATAGATAGATAGATAGATAGATAGATAGATAGATAGATAGATAGATAGATAGATAGATAGATAGATAGAAAGATAGATAGATAGATAGATAGAGATAGATAGATAGATAGATAGAGGTAGATAGATAGATATATAGATAGATAGATAGATAGATAGATAGATAGATAGATAGATAGATAGATAGATAGATAGATAGATAGATAGATAGATAGATAGATAGATAGATAGATAGATAGATAGATAGATAGAGGTCGATAGATAGATAGATAGATAGATAGATAGATAGATAGATAGATAGATAGATAGATAGATAGATAGATAGATAGAGGTAGATAGATAGATAGATAGATAGATAGATAGATAGATAGATAGATAGATAGATAGATAGATAGATAGATAGATAGATAGATAGATAGATAGATAGATAGATAGATAGATAGAGGTAGATAGATAGATAGATAGATAGATAGATAGATAGATAGATAGTTATAGATAGATAGATAGATAGATAGATAGATAGATAGATAGATAGATAGAGGTAGATAGATAGATAGATAGATAGATAGATAGATAGATAGATAGATAGATAGATAGATAGATAGATAGATAGATAGATAGATAGATAGATAGATAGATAGATAGATAGATAGATAGATAGATAGATGTGTGCGAGCCTTATTCAAACAAGCCAACCCCCGCCTCTCTACGATGTTCTGATGCTGAGATATAGCTGCTATTATATCGTTGCTAGGTTAGTCTGTTTTGTTGCTATGGAGTTGATTGACAGCTTAGACAGATGATGTATCAAAGCTTCTTGCCAGTATGAACAGTTAAAAACAACCCCCATGTCTCTATCACACTGCAGCATGACATTATCAGTCTGAACCTCTTTAATGGTAGTCTATGGGACAGTTGCTAGGGTGCAGTATCTGGTTGTTAGGGTGTGGCTAGAAAGTTAAAAGGCCATCGGTGATTGGCTGCTGGCTAGACTGAGTTAAATGAGCTCAGCCATTAGTCTGTAGGACAGTTTGATGCAGAGTTATGAGCTCACAAAGTTTGATCCCATGTAAAGTCAATGAGAGTCTTTTGCAATGGAAGTCTATGGGACGGTTTCTAGGGTCCAAAAGTGGTTGCTAGGGCGTGGCCAGAAAGTTTAAAGGTGGTCAGTCATTGGCAGTTTGATAGTCTGAGTTAAATGAGCCCAGTTAGAAGTCTGTGTGACATTCTGATGCGGAGTTATGAGGTCACAAAGTTTGATCCAATGTTACGTCTATGGGATTTTTCCGACGGTCCCGGGACGTTTTTCGGGAAACCGAAAGTCGGATCAGTCGGAAAGGATATAGCAACTCGAGTCAGAATAGTTCGGAGGTCTGACCCGAGTTTGATGGTCATAGCTTGAAAGGTCTAGGACGAGATAGAGTTTAGTTTTTAGTCTCAGAAGAAGAATAATAATATTAATAAAAATAATAATAAGTTTAATAGGATAACAGTAGTCTGGCTTGCTACACAAGCCAGCCTAATAATAATAATAATAATAATAATAATAAAGAAAAAGGATAAAGTCTTTTCTCTTATAAGTGCCTTCATGCGGAACACATATTTGCTGTTGCGCAGCGCGCGTCGCGTCTGTTCCCTCGGTAACAACGCATGAAAAGACGGCCTTCATTGAAAAATGCAACAAAATAAAAAGCTTTACTAAATTAAAACTCATTAAGCACAAGAAAACACCATATTATAATCACAAATAAATAATAATATTAACATATTGTAGGCTACAAAGCACATTTTGCTCCAACATATGGTTCTCTCCTGCTAATTTTGGATAGAAACTTTAGAAAATAAAAAGTTGCTAAATACAAAAGGGTTACTGATAACAAAATTTAATAACTGAACCTCATAAATGTCAAGTCCGAAGTGTAGTTTCACGAGCGAGGAAATTTGTCGTGTTTACTAATTTTGACCTGTATTCCCGTGGTAGATGCCACCTCGAGAGAAGTTAAGGCTCTGCCAGCAATTATACACACTCAACAGGGATTCAAGCGGAGAATTGAATTATCACTTGACAAAGGCTTTGTGTTTTAAAACGAATGAAGCAGTTTCTTACCGACGTTCACGTCGAAATGCCCCCAAAAAAGATCAGGCATGGCAGAAACACTGAGAGGAAATTCACCTGTTAATGCGTCACGGACAATAAAAGCGCTAAATCCTTCCTCTGTACAGTTCAAGTTCAGACCAAAATATAACTTTGGCATATGTCCAAATAAAAAAGACAATACATATTATTATTACAGAATTACAGAATATTAATTAATACTAAAAACTCCATCGAGAGACCAAAACTCCATTGAGCGCAGTGTTAAACTAACGCAGCAGCCTTGACAACGAATTACACAAAAGCCGCCCGTCACACACTCTGCCTTCATTTGACATTATACAAATAATAAATAGTCATGCTAAATTATATAAAATAAATAATTAAATTATATATACAATAAATAGTATTAAATGCAGTACATATAATTCTACAGACCATTAAATTTGTATGTATAGCCTAATATATATTTTATTTTCACGGATTTCATTCATCTTTATTTTTTACTTTAAAAGCTAATTAAAAGGGTTAATTTAAAAGGTTTAACATATTAATAGTAGCCTATAATTGTTTTTGCAGATTAATTCTACGTATGTAACATTTATTTAATGTAAGTGAAAAAGAGCTTAATATTTTTAAAATAGTCTATAAAATAATAATGTAGCCTAACATATCATAATATATCATAATATAATAATCTATAATAATATAATATAATATATTATAATATGTAAATGTATAGTATAATATAATATAACATCATATAATATAATATAATATAATAATCTACAATATAATAATTTATAATATAATATAATAATCTACAATATAATAATTTATAATATAATATAATATAATATAATATAATATAATATAATAAAGAGAAAAAAATACACGCGGTAGACTGGCGTTTAATGAATAATAGTGTCAAGTACTGGGGAAAAAACCTAGCGCTTTCCTCAGAACTTCGTGTGTCTTATCGAGCATAAGGTTTAGTCTACTGTACATGTTGACAGACAATTATCATAGTGAACTCTGACCGCTGCATCAATTTTGTAGGACACTCATCGATTTTTTAACTGTTATGTTAGTCAAAAATGAACAGATTAAATCGCAATAGTGCACTTAAGGTTTTGTAAATTATATATGTAATGTTAAAAATTAATTTGTTAAATAAAAACGAACCCTAATTTTGTTACTTATTAAATCGTGTACACATTTATTAACCTTTATAAATGTACATATTTAGAATTTTTTACCTAAGTGTTGATGTTTACGGTGTGTATTAATAATAAACTGTCATACTGGATGATGAAAACACGACCACTTAAAGTGGGTGGGTTTAAATGCTAAACGTTTACCTCAGCCCTGTCGATAATAAATAAATCAAATAACTCTCTTCTTTTTAAAAAAAGGCAGAGTTCAAACAAACTATTTATTGTATATTTACTTACCAAAGAAGTGATATTCCTGGCTTGGACCAAACTATGGTGATGTTTTCTGGATCCCAAAATCCTTGACCTGCTGCTGACCCGCGGAAACTACAGCCCTGTCATGAACTGCGGATTAAGCCGTTGAACATCATAACCACGCTGAATTACTATTTTTGTTTTAGGTTATATAGGTTATGAGAGAGCGGGAGATGAGGCTGATTATGCAGGTATAGGGTAAATAGGCTCACGGAGTGAGTGCTCTTGGCTGTGGAGGGTTGGGTTGGGGGAATTGGTGGGGGACGGGAGGAGGCGTTTTTTAGCCGCCGTTTGGGCGCACACGAGCGGGAAACACTAATCCCATATCAAGAGGTCGTGAAAATGCGATTAAAGCTTGACTTTTACATTCTCACCCATCAGGTATTTATGCGTAAGGCGTGACGGACTGTTTTATAGACTAGAAATATGTTAAAAGTCTCCAACAATAGCGTTTATAATCGATTATTTAAATAACCTTGCTCGTTTTACAACATAAAGACGTTTTGGGGTTTAATTAGACGTGTTATAAAATAATTTTACATTTTAAAATGTTATACTTTGATTTTTAAGTCATTTTTTGCTACATTTTAAGGGATACTTGAATTAGACGGTGAAACTTCATCTCCCATAATTCCCCTGTGACACTGACATATAAGCACAGCGCTGATTGGCCATGTGCAAAACACAAACGAGCGTTTCGTGAAACGTAACTTCCGAAACAATAATCCGGGATTCGGTTGAGACCTCAAAAAAGCTTCGTTGGTTCTGATGAGTGCGGCTTTGTTTTGTCCTGCGAAGGACTTAAAAACGGGCCGGTTAGCTCGTCGGATTAACACATAATTCATTAAAAAAGGTAAGATGTTAACACACCATCTATGTTACATTAACTTTAGTAAATGTTATGCACATTGCAGAGTACGGAGCGTTTACCTTTTCCTAAAAGCTGACGAAATAAATTAAAATGTTGTCGTTTTTAAAGACTAAATCATATTACAAAGTAGTCATAATATTACCTGGGCGAGACTTAACCTTACGAATTTGGAAACTTGCTTTTGAGAGCATGTCTATGTCATATTTTACCACAAAATTATAACTTTTAAGTAACGTTAGCTAGCTTATGTATAATATAATAATAGTAATAACATATAATAATAGTGACGTTATTATAAAACTGATGAACAATATGCTGTTTTATCGCGTTTATAATAAACATTCGAGAGAATATTCAAACACAAAGAGAATGTCAATAGATTACTATAATACAATAATGTAGCACATCTTAGTCATTTGCAAGTAATTAAATAAGATTACATTTTTACAATCTTTTATATATATTATATATATATATATATATATATATATATATATATATATATATATATATATAATATATATAAAAGATTGTAAAAATGTAATCTTATTTAATTACTTGCAAATGACTAAGATGTGCTACATTATTGTATTATAGTAATCTATTGACATTCTCTTTGTGTTTGAATATTCTCTCGAATGTTTATTATATTTTAAGTAAATAACTAATGTTTTAGTATATTTACTTGCCTACATTTCTTGCTTTTTCAAAATATGACATGTATGTGTATGAATATATATATATATATATATATATATATATATATATATATATATATATATATTCATACACATACATGTCATATTTTGAAAAAGCAAGAAATGTAGGCAAGTAAATATACTAAAACAAAAAAAAACCAATAATAATTTTCTGTGGCACGACTTGAACTGTTACATGAACTATACAAATTCTGCTGTAGTTTTAACAATTGTTTTTAAATAACTGCAGTAAGATGATCACACTAATTTTGAGATGATTCGTTTATCCTTACTTGTAAGTTTAGATAAAAGTGTCTGCAAAATGTCAATGTAAATAAGTTGAGTCATTAATAATTGTGACTAGGCATGGGCCATTATAAGATTCTGATGGTATGATAACCTTGGGTAAAAATTTCACAGTATCATAATATTGTGACAACTGCTCTGAAATGTTGTTTTTAAATGTCTGGGTAAAAAAAATCCCCCATTGAACATAATCTATTTTATTTTAAGCAACATTTAAAATATTTTGAAACAGTAGGTTTTAGGGATGCTCCGATCAGGATTTTTGCAGCCGATACTGAGTGAGTACCAATTCCTTGAAATTGTGATCGGCCGATACAACGTACTGTTCTGATGCTTCAAGCTTTATATAACTTTGCCATTGCATTAGCACATTTTCCCTCTAAGTATGAGATCTCGCCTTACCCAAGAAAGTAAATTAAGGATGTTGCATAGATGTAATGGTCGAAAGCAGCTTTACAAAAAAGAATTGATAAAACGGATAGAAAAAAGAATGGTAAGATCATCTGCTGTAGTGCTGCTGATCAATAACCCGGACATGCACGTGCATCTTCCTCTGCTTGTAAACAAGTAACAAACACTTGTGATCGATTCACAAGATTGGCCAGATCAGTGAGTACATGACGTGATTATTGGATCAGAGCAATCACATAAAATGTTATCATATTTGTCTTTTCACTTACTAATCTAAGATTCTCTGTTGGTTGACATAAGACAATCTTATCCTACCCATATTCCAATATACACAGATGGATCAAAAAAGGACAGTCATGTTTCTGCAGCAATAGTAATGGGTCAATCACACTACGGCATTCGCATTCCTGATCAAAGCTCAATCTTTACAGCTGAAGCAAAGGCTCTCTTTTTAGCTCTAGAACACATTGAAAATGCTAAAGGACACAATTTTATAATCTTTTCTGATTCTAAATCTTGTCTACAGACATTGAATTCTTTTAAACTGGAGCATCCCATTATCATTGACATTTTTATCAAAGTGAACGAATTACAGCTAAAGTTTTATAATATAGTCTTCTGCTGGATCCCAGGACATACCGGACTTCTTGGGAATGAACAAGCCGACAAAGCTGCCAAAACAGCCCTAGCAGGAAAGCTGAAGAACTGTAAAATCCCACCTTCAGATCTAAAGCCACTTATAAAAGGCTATATTCTTAACAAATGGCAAACAGAATGGAATCAGTGCCCAAAAAACAAACGTTTTGAAATTCAGCCTGAAATAGGAAAAAAATCCAATTTATTTTTTAAGTCAAGACACGATTAGATTGTTTATAGAAGATGCCGCATTGGGCACATGAGACTCACGCATGAACATTTACTCAAAGGAGAAGAACCCCCAAAATGTCTTTATTGCAACAAAAACCAAACAGTTAAACATATTCTTGTGGAATGCCCCATTTTTAATGTCATCAGACAACAATATTTATCTGGAGAAACTTTAAAGGAAATATTTTTAAATTTGAATCCATCTAAAATTGTAAAATTTTTATCAAAAGGACACTTTAAAAAAACTGTTTTAGATTTTTATCTTATATATGATCATTATTGCTATTTATGTATTTTACCCTGGACATTATTTATTGCTGTTGATGACTTTTAATTGTTAGAATATTTTTATAATTATAGAAAATTGGTTTTTATAAAACGTGATAAACTTGATCTATTTTCTTTTTGCCATGACTTAGCCATAGAAGCTGAAATGGCAATAAAATTAAAACTCTCTCTCTCTCTTCTCTGTTGGTTTCATTAGCATGAATTTCTCCGAGGTCTTCAAGCAGTCTAATCAACTTTGCAAAGTTTCTCCAGATGGGAAATATCTGGTAAGAATGTTCTTACAGCTATTAACATCATCATCATACAGTTGAAGTCAAAATTATGAGCCCTGCTGTGATTTGTTTTTCTTTTTTAAATATTTTGCAAATGATGTTTACCAAAGGAAGGAATTTTTCACAGTATCCCCAATAATATTTTATCTTCTGGAGAAAGACTTTTTAATTTTTTTTATTTTGGCTCGAGTAAAAGCAGTTTTTAATGTTTCCTAGTTTAATCATATCCAAACTTCCCTAAATAAACCTAGTTAAGCCAATAAATGTTACTTTAAGCTGAATTCTAGTATCTTGAAAAATATCTAGTCAAATATTATGTACTATCATCATGGCAAAGATAAAAGAAATCAGTTATTAGAAATTACTTATTCAAAAAAAAATCTTCTCTCTGTTGAACAGAAATTGGGGGAAAATATACTGGGGGCTAATAAGTGAAAAAAAAGGGATCAAAATGCATACTACTTTAAATTTATCATATTAATTATCACAATTAATTTGGGTTTTAGGCCACCTGTGTTCAGTATCGCCTGGTGGTTCGGGACATCGGCACCCTTCAGATCGTGCACCTGTACACATGCCTGGACCAGGTGATGCACATGGAGTGGTCTTCAGACTCTCTCTTCATCCTTTGTGCCATGTACAAAAGAGGACTTGTGCAGGTACGACAAACTCCTGATTGCATTCATTGATGCACCTTTTACTTTATTTTTTACTTTATTCTTTTCCCATGTGGTCCTAAAACGTCATTTCATGAGGAGAAATAAAATTTGCTAACTACTATTTGCAAACTACGGCTTTACATCTTAATGCATCTTCGTCATTAAAAAGGCATTTATTTTACCAAATCCCAAATAGAAAGTTTTGGGATCTCTGATGTCGTCTACACTTGGGTTTGCTTGATACCACAGTTTTGCATTTGAAATACCAGTCTTTATACCTCAACTAGCCAGCCTCAAAACTAAACTGAAACCTTTTTTTCTTAAGAGCACTGTAAATAATTATAAAAAATAAACCCAAGCATAAATGCATAGGCTCTGTGATATAAATAGTATGTGTCAGTTCCCTATACAGTGAACTAGCTTGTATGTCACATATAGAACAACAGGCACAAAACATAACAACACATTATACTGTTGTATTTATTTATTTTTAAACTTTATTTTCTTTTTTTTCTGCACTCCATTTTTTAAATGGTTGAAATAAATGCTAGTATTAAAAAGCCTGTCTAATTATTTTTTTGAATTCAAGTCATTACTTCATACGCAATTACTGTACATGTTATTATTATATATGCTATTATTATATAAATTGCATTTGTAACTATTTATAACCTTTGCAAATGCATAATTAGGGAAGAGTGTTTTATTCTTTTATATTCCATCCTGTTACAAAGCATGAAAGAAAAATGGCATGAGTCTTTTAAATGTTTATTGTGTCTTTTATTAATTGTATTTTTTTATTATTGTTGTTATTATTATTATTATTATTATCATTGTTATTATTATTATTATTATTATTATTATTATTATCATTCCTTTTTGCTATTACTGCTTACTACTTTACCTTGTTAAAGTAATTGGCCAATTATTGTATCATGAATTAAAAAAATAATGAATTATTTATTAAGTAATAAAGTATTTAAGTTACTTTTACTTTTTCTCCCTCACAATCATTTTTTCAACAAGAAATATTGTCACGTTTTATTATTGCAAAATCTTGTGGCATAAAATCTAATTACACCCCTACATCTTAGTGGATGGTTTGGTTTTTAAAGGCATCCCAGATCACGTTGGAGGATTATATGTTTGTTCAGAGTAGGCATGGGCCGGTATAAGATTCTGACGATATGATAACTTTGAATAAAAATATCACAATTTCACGGTATGATGGTATTGTGGTCACTGCTCTAAATCAAGTTCTTTTTAAATGTCTGTGTAAAAAAAACTAAAAAAAAACTTTTTTTTCCCCTTTGAACACAATAGATTTTATTTTGAGAAACATTTATAATATTTTAGAGCAGTAAACACATCAGGCTAAATAATTCAAATAAATCATTGACCTCTGCTGTCTTCATTAGTTTTAAAAACAGATTTCTTTACAATTGAAAATGGCATCTTTGGATATGCTTTCTGCTGGAGATACTGTTGTCCTAAAAAACAAACAAACCAAAAATAAAAAAACATAAATAAAAAATCTTGGCGGTTTTAAAACCCAAACTGCAGTATACCTTGAGAACAGTTATCGTCCCATGCCTAGTTCAGAGCATCTGACAGCAAATTGTTTTGTAAACTGAGCACAGTTTAAGAGGGTTTGCACAGAGCCTTTTTTTGAAAAATGAAGTAGCTTGTTGTATCCAACACAGCAGCATCATGCCAGACCGCATCTTTTTAAAAGTGTTTTGTCTTTTAATGATGGTTTTATGAAAGGTTTCTAAAACGCTTGCTACTCACACCGAGTAGAAAAGAGGCTTTGATGCTTTTATCAATGGCGTGACATTAGCGATTTTTAACATTGTAACAACACTTGATGGACTTGGCCTCATAAATCAAAGCTTTTCAGAGAGGTCAAAATTAGGGTTAAAAATATTTTTGGCACAACCGTTATTATTTATAATAATATTAGGTGTTTGTTTTTTGTAAAGAAAGAAAAAAAAGAAAAGAAAATTATTTTATTAATTACTCACACTCATGTCTTTCCAAACCCCTGAGATCTTAGCCTCTTACGCCCCATTCACACGGGGCTTCAGCGTCAACGCCTGGCAGGGTGTGTCTGAAGTTAGGGCTGACGCGATCGTCATAGCAGCGTTAGCCAATGAAATTAGTCAGCAATAGGCCACTGTCTGAGCTGGTGTATTTGCATACAGAGATCTGATTGGCTGGCGCTTCCGTCGCCGCTTGAAAAGTTGAGAAAGTCCCAACTTCTGCAGTGAGCAATGCCACTGAAGCGGCGCCGACGGATCCACAATGTGAATGGGAAGCGTTGAAGCTGACGCCCCGTGTGAAAGGGGCGTTAAGGCCCAAGGTGTTTTGTACATGCATATTTAATTTCTCTTTGCTATTTGGGCTTATTGCAACTTAATTAGAATAAATCCTAAAAGTGCATCAAATCAAAAGATGATACTTAGAGATAAATGATGTCCATTTATGTGGACCTGTAGTCCGAATTTACATTAAAACGCTTGTTCCTGACTGCTTTTTAATGCATATATAACAATTTTTTTTTACATGTTTCTACTATCAGAGAGTAAAAACAATTTTTTTGCCCATTTTGCACAGTTAAAATAGTGTTTGGGACATTTCATATGCTGCAAACCAGTTGCAGGATGACACTGTATGTCTGTAACAAAATATAAAGCATTCAAAGTATTTTAAATAACTAGTTAAGAGCTAAAATGTGCTGTCCACGAATGTGGCCACTTAGCCCTAGGAGGTTAATTAATCTTCAGAATGCAAATTAAGTTTTTTTGAATAATCTCACTTGATAAAAACAGTCTGCAGAAACACTTTAAAAATGTTGAACATTCTCCCTTTGTATGTTTTACGCCCATTAGTGACCATCTCTCCTTCATTAGCATAGGATGCTAGTCTTGTTTTTGAATCTGCCACTATGCTGAAGCACAAGCCTCCTAATAAAAAGAGAACCTCATTTCAATTTAAAGCAACAGTCACCAAAACGGCACAGTTAAGATCAAAGCCTTAAAGGGGCAGCGTCAAAGAGTTAAAAACATTATTTGTATTTTTCTTGAGCTGAAACTTCACATACACTCTCTAGGGACATCAGAGATTTATTTGACATCTTGTAACAAGGGTCATAATGGGTCCTTCTTTAATCAATCATAATTCTGATTTTGACCAAATAGTTTGAATATGTTTTTCCCTTAATTGTGTAGCCCTAATTATAGTTAAACGCTTGAAGTCACATGGAATGTTTTAAAATCTTGTGTTTCTACACATCTATGGAGGGCCAGAGAGCTCTAGGATTTCATCTTAAGTGTTTTAATTTGCTCCTTTGGTGTCTCAAGGCTTTAAATGACATGAGAGTAAATAATAGCAGAATTTGTATATTTGGTGAACTAAACCTTTGGAAGTGTTTTAGATTAAAAGAAAATCCCAGTCATGACCCCTTTAAAATGTTAGAACAGTAATAATGCACCACTTTTTATCATGATTTAGGGTGTAATTTATATCTGCTCCACAAATGTTAAAGGCTTGAAGCCAACTTAAATGTGTTATGCGTTTGTTTAAATAATTATTACATTAGCACATTAATAGTCACTTGTTCTACAGTTGATTAAAATCTGCCCTCTAGTTCTGATTTGCAAGCAAAATCACATTACCTCTGTAAGGGAATCCAGCGCCAGTCTTTCATCTTGAGCCATTCACCAGGGCAGCAGGATTCAGATGTGTTTGTCGCTAAAGGGACTTTGTGTTTCTGCCTTTTTGCTCTCAGGTGTGGTCTCTAGAGCAGCCGGACTGGCATTGTAAGATAGACGAAGGTTCGATTGGACTAGTCTCGTCACGCTGGAGTCCTGATGGGCGACACATACTCAACACCACTGAGTTTAATGTGAGTATGGCAGTAGGAGGAGTCCACCCTGCACTGTGTGAACTGCAGCTGCCCATAAATAAAATCCTGAAAATAACAGACAGTCCTAAGCTCAAGTCTTCCTTGAGAAATTCAGTGGAATCGCAATCAAATGCAAAATGTATGTAGAAAGAAAGAAAGAAAGAAAGAAAGAAAGAAAGAAAGAAAGAAAGAAAGAAAGAAAGAAAGAAAGAAAGAAAGAAAGAAAGAAAGTGTTTTGTTCCGTCTGGAAGGGCATCCCAAAAGATATGCTGAATGAGTTGGCGGTTCATTGCGCTGTGGTGACCCCTGATTACTAAAGGGACTAAGCCAAAAAGAAAATGAATGAATGAACATAGTAACCACAGTAAATAGTATTAATAAAATAATAATAAATCAGAATAAACTTTACATTTAACAATCGACATTTAACATTTCAGAGTAAAAGTAATAATCAATAATAATCAGTATTTTTACAATGATTCATTTATAACTGTCTAGTGTGTGTGTGTGTTTTCCCTCTCTCAACATCTGCAGAGTCTCAATTCAATTCAATTCAATTCAGTCTCAATTCAATTTAATTCAATTCAGTTCAATTCAATAATTGCTTTATTGGCATGACAATTGTTACAAATGTATTTCCAAAGCAGTTATAAAGTTTACATAAAAAGTAACATACACATGTAATAATAATAAAAAAACGTACACACAGTAAATAGTAGCAGTAAAAAATAAATAAATGAATAATAAATAAATAAATAAAGATGATATTTATATATAATAATTAAAGAAAATATCAACAATACATCATATTATTCAATATATTACATTAATATTCAATATATTATATTATTATTCAACATTAATTATTCATACAAATCAATACAAAAATAGATCAGAATAAACTGTACATTTTTAGGCTAAAACCGTAATAAAAACAATAATAATCTGTATATTTACAATGATTCATTTATTCATTTCTCTCTCTCTCTCTCTCTCTCTCTCTCTCTCTCTCTCTCAATCTTTCTCTGTGTCTGGATTCCACTTGAACTGAGTGCCACAGAAGTCATTTGTCGCCTCAACTTGATTCCAAGAATTACTGGCAGGTGTTGAGATGCTGGACAGCTGTGTGTTTGTGTGTGTGTACATGTGTGTGTTCGCCACGCACTTGGAATGAAGTGTGTGTCCGTCCGTCCGTCCGTCAGTCTGTCTGGGATTCGTGCTCTTTGTCTAGAGTGTCTGAGGGTGACTGACGGCTGGACATTTGCCTGCCAGCTTCCTTCTGATGTCTCTGTTACAGACTTTCATAAATAATCGGTACACAATCTTGTTTTAATGACAGCACATCCAGTTCATGAAAGCGATACTGCAGTTGTCATTTATAAAGCTGCTCATCTAGGTTTTCTAAGGGCTGTGGTATACATTTAAAGGTATAGGACATTAAAAAATGACAAATTTGTCCATTTACTCATCCATTGATAAGATGTGACCCCGGTGACCGATTTTGTAGCTTGATTTCTGAGAGTGCACTTCTTCCAAACCTTTTTTAGTTTCTTTCTTCTGCTGAACACAAAGGAAGACACTCACTGGCCACTTTATTAGGTACACCTTACTAATACCGGGTTGGACCACCTTTTGCCTTCATAACTGCTTTAATCCTTCATGGCAGATTCAACAAGGTACTGGAAATATTCCTCAGAGATTTTGGTCCATATTGACATGATAGTATTATGCAGTTGCTGCAGTATTGTCGGCTGCACATCCATGATGCCAATCTCCCGTTCCATCTGGTGACTATGGAAGCCAGTTGAGTACAGTGAACTTATTGTCATGTTTATGAAACTAGTCTGAGATGATTTGTGCACTATTTATTCCCCCTTAAGTGTTTTTAAATCTTTTCGAGGTTCTTTACTCTAAACAAGATATTTTGAAGAAAGCTGAAAACCGGTAATCATTGATTTCTATAATAGTAGTAATAACAAATATGAAAGTCAATGGTTACAGCTTTCCAGCTTTCTTTAAAATATATTTTGTTTTTTAAAAGCAAAATTGAAACCCATAAAGGTTTGAAACCAGTAAATGATGACATAATTTTCAGTTTTGGGTTTAAAGCTTTGTGTGGAACATTGTACAAAACTGAAATCACAGTCAGCTTGCTTTTCTAGTGTGTCACCTAGAGGAGACCACCTGACATGTCAAGTACATGCTGAATTAACGAATCTACATATGCTGACATTAGCAAATCCTGCAAGCCATGTGGTGTTCATCTCTTAAAGTTTACCTAAAGATTAAAACTCAAGTTTCTTTCGTCTGTCGAACATAAAAAAAAAAAAAGATATTTTTAAGGAAACTGAAAACCTGTAACCATTGACTTCCATAGGAAAAACAAATACTATTGATGTCAATGGTTTTTGCTTTCCAACATTCTTCAGAATATCTTCTTTTGTGTTCAACTTTTTTGCAAAATGTGAGGGTTGAGTAAATGATGGCAGAATAAAATTTCCTGGGTGAACTATCCCCAATATCTATCCAATTTAATGTCAGTGTTCTGGTGCTTGTAGATACAAGAAGAAAAAAAGTGCAATTCTTTACATTTATTTAATTTGATTATTACAGACACTCTGAGGAAGGTTAAAATGCCTCAGTGTGCAGTTGTTCAGGCATTTTAATGGCAGTATTACGATAGCCAGAATGCAAATAAAGACTTAAAAAATTGGATCAGAAGAGGTGCCTTTTTTCTCTGTTTTCTAATAGTTTATTTAACCAAACAAATAGCATGTACTGGGATTACTTCACATGGTCCTTTTGGCGTGTAGTTCTTAAGTATTTTTACGGCAGCACAGAAGTTGTAGCTGCATTTATTCAACACAATCACAAACAAAGCAGTCTGATTACATGTTTGGATGTATTACGTGGATTTATTTACGGGTTTGATTTAGTCAAGCTTTAGTCAAATGGAATTGTGAAGGAATTAAACATTTAAATTGACCATATTTTAAATATAAAATAATGTGACGGGGATCAAAAGTCTTGATATTTGGCAAGTTCAAACATCATAGCTTGTGGAGGCCTGTTAAAAACAACAATTTAGCTTTTTGCCTATTATTTAAAAAAAAGAGAAATATTGGTTAAGTGTGTTCATTTGTGTTTGTTATCTTTTTGGTCAACAGTATTGCATTTTTTAAATAAGATTCTGACCTGGATTCTTTGAAAATATGACAACTTTCCATTATTAATTTTGGGCAATACTTATAATACATGTACATATAAAATACTATACATATATAAATAATTCTCTGTTGTTCGTGAATCATATTCAGATTTTGTATGTATTATTATCAGTAAGCTGTAAGATTTACTCCAGCAATGATGTGTCAAATATCTTTTTTACAAAAAGACCAAACTAATGATTTTATTCAAAACCATTCAGATTTTTCAAGTTTAAGCTATAAGGTTAATTTACTTTCAGGTTTGTGCTCAAAATGTGGCTAACAGATAACTGCATTACCGCATAAATATACAGTTTCTCTATTTTGTGATTCACAAGTGTTTTCTGTTTATTTACTGTTGTGTATTGCATTATGGGATTTTAACTTTTGTTGTTGAACATTCAACTGTACAGTTTAACAAAGTGGCATTTACTGATATTTTAGTAGTTTGAAATAATGTAATTTATAATAAATAATATATAGAGAAATAATCCTGTAAAATAACAAATAATAAATGTACTGGCAGTGTGTTGCAAAGTTTTCATACCATAATATATAACATCAAACCAGACTATATTTCACTTTGAACTTTTAATAATGTCAATAAAAGTCACTTTTTCTAACTTTTCAATGTTAAAAGTTGTTGGAAGAAAGATCAAGCTCCCATATTGCAGTTCAAAAGCTTAAATAAACTTGGGAGAAATAAAAAATGAAAACATGAATCACATAATATGGAAAACTGCTGATTTAAAAAAACAAAAAAAAACTAAAATCCACAGAACATTAAATAAAACTTGTTAAACTAAATATGGTAATTCCATATATGTTGTTTTTGCTTTATTTTCACAGTTGAGAATCACTGTCTGGTCCCTATGCACAAAATCTGTATCGTACATCAAATATCCCAAAGCCTGCCAGAAAGGTGAGTTGATGTGAGCTAGCGTCTAATAGACTTGAGGTATACTTACAACCTCAAATCAGAAGAAAATGGGACAGTACGAAAAAATGCTGATTAAAAAAAGAAAGAAGTGATTTCTAAATGACTTTGATTTGTATTTCATTGTGGACAGTAAAACAAATAATATTTAATGTGTTCCTCACGTGTTTACCTTGAAAAAACAAAACAATAAAAATCATATTCCAATTTTGGTTCTTGCAATGCATTAAAAAAAAAAAAACTGGAACAGTAAAGCATTTACCACTTTGTAAAGTCGCCATTCCTTTTTTTACAGCACTTAAAAGACGTTTAGGGGCTGAAGACACCAAGTGATGAAGTGTTTCAGGTGTCATTTATTCCCCATTCTATCTGCAAACAAGTCTTCTTTCTTAGTTGCCTTATGCACCACGTATTCTCCATTGGAGACAGGTCAAGACTGCAGACAGACCAGTCAAATACCTCTATACTTTTCCTCTGTAGCCAGGAGGAGCCTTCTCTATGTACTTTCCAGCAATAATGGTGTCATCGCAGATGTGCAAGTTGCCTTTGCCAAGGGGACTACCATGACAGAACCTGGCCTTTAGACTCGTTGCTGCTGGTAAAAGTCTGGATGATCCTTTTCTTTTTTGGTCCAGAGCCCATGACATCAAATTCTCCCAAAAAATACCCGATATACTGATTTATATGACCACAGTACACGTTTCCTCTGTGTAATGGTCCATCCCTGATGCCCTAGATGTCAAGTGAAGTCAACGCTGTTTATGGACACTGTTAACATAGGGCTTCATTTTGGCACAGTACAGTACAGTTTTAGCTGGTATTTGTGGATGTAACTACGTATTGTGGTACTTGACAAAGGTTTGTCAAAGCAGTCTCGAGCCCATGTAGTGATATCTCTAATAGATGAATGAGGATTCTTGATGCAGTGCCGCCTGAGGGATCGAAGATCACGGTTGTTCAGCTTAGGCTTGCACCCTTGTCCTTTACGCACTGAAATTCCTTCAGATTCCTTGAATCTTTTATTGATGTTTTGCACTGTTGAAGGGGAAATATCCAAATGTCTTCCTTTCTTTCTTTGAGGAACATTGTTTTTAAACATTTCAATAATTTTCTTACATGTTTGTCGGCAAACAGGCAATCCTCGACTCATCTTTGCTCCTGAATGACTAGACCTTTCTTAGATGCTGCTTTTGTACCAAATCAAAATTACAATCACCTGTTAACATCGCCTGTTTCACATCACATCATTATTTAACCATTTTACCTGATTACTAGCCCTAAATTGCTTTTATCGTGACACATTTTTGGAATGTGTGCAGGTCTGAATAAAAGGAAGGTCAAAGAAAATTTAGAAATCACTATTTTCTTTTATTATTTGCGTTTTCCATACTGTCCCAACTTTTTCTGATTTAGGTTTGTAGTTTTATCAAGGGTTTGTGCCAGAGGAGATGTAAGGACAAGGTCGCAAATGAATCATGGGAAAGTATTTACCTGTAATACAAGTCCCTGGACGTCCAGCCAGACATGAGCTCCCCCAAACAGCTGGCAAAGAGCACATAGTCCTCACAACCCCTGCTGTCAACATGCAGAGAACGTACGCTCCAGAAGACGTTTACTTCATATCACAGATTACTGTCAAAGACTTATTTTCTGGCCAGTGGTGTGCAGATTGAGCTGTAACCTTCAGATCAGCTGCTGGAAGGCTTGTTGAAAGGTGTTGCTGTGACAGTGTCATGTTGTCCGTCTAACAGAGTGAGTTATGAGCGTTTTAGTCATTTATTGTTGCCGCCATGGGTCAAAGTTATGGAGCGCAATTCCATTCATAACATAATTGACCTTCGTCTTGTTTGGGGGAGCACATGATTTAAAGTAGTTCAACAACAGTAAAAAGAAAAAAGGTTTCTCTTCCTAACAAGATGCTAACAAAACTGTCTGAATGCACTTGAAGTATTAAGAGAGCTGATGTTTTTACATTTTACAAATACAAGTTGTACAGGGTGGGCCATTTATATGGATACATCTTAATAAAATGGGAATGGTTGGTGATATTAGCGTCCTGTTTGTGGCACATTAGTATATGTGAGGGGGCAAACTTTTCAAGATGGGTGGTGGCCATGGTGGCCATTTTGAAGTCGGCCATCTTGGATCCAACGTTTGTTTTTTCAATAGTAAGAGGGTCATGTGACACATCAAACTTATTGGGAATTTCACAAGAAACACAATGGTGTGCTTGATTTTAACGTTACTTTACTCTTTCATGAGTTATTTACAAGTTTCTGACCACTTATAAAATGTGTTCAATGTGCTGCCCATTGTGTTGGATTGTCAATGCAACCCTCTTCTCCCACTCTTCACACACTGAGAGCAACACTGCAGGAGAAATGCCAGCACAGGCTCCCAGTATCCGTAGTTTCAGGTGCAAATCTTGTAATAACGACAGGTTTGCATGCATATAAACTACATCGCCATAATCTAATACTGAAAGAAAACAGCTTTGAATCATTCTTTTTCTTGCTTTGAGAGGAAGGCATTTCTTAATACAAAAATAAAAACCCAATTTAGGTCTGAGCTTCTTTACAAGATTTTCTTTATTTTTTTTTTAAGATTTATTTTTGGCCTTTTTGCCTTTATAAGATAGGACAGGGGTTCCCAAACTTTTCAGCTCGCGACCCCCAAAATAACAATGCCAATAACTTGCGACCCCCAATATCCTCTGAGGTGGTTATAAATACAGAAGCCTTGCATGCAATGGGGCGCACACACACCAATAAACCCAAGTCTATTCTTCGTTATATTTTTTTAATGTATGTCAGTGCTGTAAATGTGCTAGAAAGTTTAACCTGGTATTATAAAATCAATCTGCTGCATCTGAAGCTATTGCTGAGTCTTTAATATAATGTAATTACCTGAGGGGTTGCAATCCAATAGAACTAGTAACTATAAGCTACTATAGTAACTATATACAGTAGTGTATTAAGTAACTGTAAACGACTATTTTTCTAGTAGGTTATGGATTAAAATGGTAATTCTTATGGTTTAATAAAAATAAATAGATTTTTGGAAATCACCAGGCGTTAGTTTTTTTTGCATTTAAAACCAACTTCAATTTCAGCAGTGAAAATCGCAGTAACCAAAAGAAGTCTTGTTTGCAGATCTCTTTGGCTTGATTCATAGATTTTGCAACTGTCGTCTGCATATAAATGGATTTTAGCTGTGTTTCTCTTGACCTAAGTCATTTATATACAGTGAAAATAACATTGAAGCTAAAATAGATCCCTGTGATATTAGCCCCTTTAAGCTATAGAACTAACAATCATTATGCAAGGACTTGCCTAATTACCCTAGTTAAGCCATTAAATGTCACTTTAAGCTAAAATCTAGTGTCTTGAAAAGTCAGTCATTAGAAATGAGTTATTAAAACTATTATGCTTAGAAATGCATTGAAAAAAATCTTTCCGTTAAAGCTAAATTAGGAGGAAAAATATACAGGGGTGGCTGATGAATTCTATATAGTTCCCTAGTTCATATAAAATCAACCACAAGAAATACAATCTATAGTGTGACTTGAATGAATGAATGACTGAATATTTATGTTCAAATGTATAAACATGTTTCAGGCATGGACTTCACTGCAGATGGCCGTTATATGGCGCTGGCAGAGAGACGGGATTGTAAGGACTACATCAGTGTGTTTGTATGTGACGACTGGCATCTGCTCAGAGTGAGTACAACTGGCAGAAGACGTGTGGATTGTGTCAGAGCTGTGCTTATAAGTTGGGCTATATGGTGCTCACAAAGAGGCACATGTTCAAATGTAGCCAGCAGAAAATCCTCGTCGTGTTTCTTCACTTTGTTCGTTTTTGTAAATCTAAAAAAAATCTGATTGCATTTTTCCTTATTTAGGATAAATAAAAAATACTTGTATTAAATATTCAGAAAAACTTTACATTTACTTTTCGCTTGTTAAGTGGTGACGAGTTTGTGACGTATGTAATACTGTTTCCGGGTCCAAGCCGCCATTCATTTGAGTGGAGAAATCATTCGTTTATGATCACGTTTTATTCCTATCACACATTAAAGTAAATTTTATATCAAATCATAGTGTACACAACAATCTCTGGGCTTGCTGCATAACAAATACCAACAATTTAACAATTTATAAAAAAATTTTATCACTTTCTGGCCATCGGATATTAGGCATGGACATATATACTGCAATCGTGATTTTCAAAAGCATTAAATCGCTTTGTAAACGTTTATTATGACCATTTCATGAGTCTCCCCGTTCAGTTGAATAGAGCGCTTGGACCTGGAAGCCGCTTCGCGTGACGTCGCACTTAACAAGCGGTTACAATAAATTATTCAAATCTATTCCAATGTTAATAAATGCTGTAAGATTTGTAATTTTATCCACTAATTTTAACTAATTGTTCTCTTTTTTTAAAGAATAGTTCACCCAAAAAATGGAAATGTACTCAATTTTGGAACACAAAAAAGCAGATATTTCGAAGACAGTTTTAAACCTGTAACCATTGATCACATAATAAGAATGGAAGTCAATGGTTACAGGTTTGCAGCTTTTTTCAAAAGATCTTATTTTGTGTTCAAATAAAAGAAAGAAACTCAAACAGGCAGGAAACTCTGACCGGCCTTTGTTAGTTGTTAATATTTAATACGTTTTGAATTTCAAATGAATTATAATAATAATATTATTATTTATATTAAAGAATGTTTAATCACTTTTTTGCCTCTATATGAAAACATTTCAATGTTATTAACTGTTAATATTTAAAATGACATTTCTGACATCAGATATGACTTTTTTTTTTTTTTTTTTTTTTAGCAAAAATCTAGATGTTGATTACAGTATACAGTTAAAGTCAGAATTATTAGCCCCCCTGAATTATTAGCGCCCCTGTTTATTTTTTTCTGTTTAATGGAGGGTAGATTGTTTCAGCACATTTCTAAGCATAATATTTTTAAAAACTTATTTCTAATAACTGATTTATTTTATCTTTGCCATGATGACAGTAAATAATATTTTACTTAATTTTTTCAAGACACTTCTATACAGCTTAAAGTGACATTTAAAGGCTTCACTAGGTTATTAGGGTGAACTAGGCAGGTTAGGGTGATTAGGCAAGTTATTGTATAAGGATGGTTTGTTCTGTAGACTATCGTAAATAAATAGCTTAAAGGGGCTACTAATTTTGTCCCTAAAATGTTTTTTTAAAAATTAAAAACTGCTTTTATTCTAGCCGAAATAAAACAAATAAGACTTTCTCCAGAAGAAAAAATATTATCAGACATACTGTGAACATTTCCTTGTTCTGTTAAAAATAATTTGGGAAATATGTAAAAAAGAAAAAAAAACATTAAAGGGGGCTAATAACTCTGACTTCAACTGTAGGTGGGTATTTTGTCTGAGAATGTCAAATTATTACACTGTGAGATTACTTTGGATGTGTTCAAAAAGAAGAATTTTAAGTTATTTACCATAACAAAGTGAAAAATGAGGTCTACTTTTAAGTTTTAAATAAATTAGGATTATTTTAAGTTGACATAGTTACAGTGTAACTATTCATTTAACTACTGAGAAATATTGATTCAAAGAATTTGGGTCAGGTTTAGGGTTAGCTGCATGTAATTATGCAGAATTGATTTGTAAATACTATAGTAAGTGCATGGAACGTGTGTAATTATGTCACCTTAAATTTAAAGTTAGTAATAATGAAAAATTATCTAAAGTTAATGTAAAATTTGCAACATTGTCTTTTATTGGTGTATGATGTTGTCGTTGTTGTTATTATGATGTAATACACTTTCATCTGTATTGATCTTGCCATGAAAATTGCCATAAGTTGCTGATGTGGCAATAAAGAAATCATATTGTCTGCAGCATTTTGAGAGCGAGACTCAGGATCTGGCAGGGCTGGAGTGGTCTCCTAATGGCTGTGTGCTTGCGGTGTGGGACAACTGTCTCGAGGTGAGGTGATCTCTCCTAACGTTTACCCTTGTATACTGTTCAAATTGACTACCTTTTTATTATGTCCGGGCTGTTTTTTGCCACAGTGACTTACATTGACTTACTTTTTTTATTTTCTGAAACGTGTCAAGGTAAGTGCACAAAGGTCTCTCTCTCTCACACACACACACACACACACTACACTCCATATAACTATATAATTTAAAGCCAAAATCTAACCTTTTTTTGCACTGCAACTGACGATCAACAGTAAATACCACAATTTGTACCTCTTTTCAACAGGGAAAACTAGCAACAATCAAGAATGCATGATTATATAGTGTCAAAGCTTTGCAATCAAAAAATGTGATTTTTAATGGAAGTCAATGGGGCAAAAACCGCCCCGGACATAATGAAAGGGTGGTAAATTTGCCCAGTGTGTATTGTTGAATGCACACTCCATATTTTCAAAGCATTTTCCCAAAATATGTCAAAATAAGATTTGTTACTAAAAATCATTACATTTGCTGAAGCACAGAGGCCAAATGAAGACTCAAAATCACCTCAGAGTGAATGAAAACATCCTTAACAGCACTCAGGGGTTAAAGAAAATCACTGCTCATTTTCACAAAACATTTATATACCACCAAATTGACCAAAGACATAATGCATAACAACTGAAGTCGGCCAATCAGAGCTTTTTGTGATATATTTATATAGAAAACGCTATGACTGCTACAGAAAATTAACATAATTGTACGTTTTTTTATGTTGGAAACTATATTATTTTAATAAAAGTATTACACGTAACTAATTGCATGAACTCTGTTTCACTTTTCAGTATAAAATCCTATTATATTCGCTGGACGGTCGGCTGTTGTCCTTCTATAGTGCGTATGAGTGGTCTCTAGGCATAAAGTCTGTGGCGTGGAGTCCCAGCAGTCAGTTCCTGGCCATAGGCAGCTATGATGAGAAGGTACTAAATCTCTGGAAAGAATAATATAATAATATGTGATATTATACAGTACTCAGCGTAAACGTGTAAACCCCATTTTAAAAATGAACATTTGTTTTAATTTCTCAGTGATTGTAGGTCATACATTTTGAAAAATATTTATTTAATATTTTCCCCTAACATATGAATTTGGGCTACTAATGTTTGAACCGTTTTTCATAAGTTATTTTGTTAAATTGGCTCCAGATTTGGTTTCAGTACTGACTAATCTAATGCATATGCATAAATATAATATTGAAAATCTTATAAAAATATTCATTTAAAAGAGAGATTTGTGAAGGTTGCCCTTGTATATGCTGAGCACTGAATTATAGCAAAAAAAATCTGTTTATAATATAGTAATAAAAGTTTTGATGGGATTTCCATCAGGTTCGGATCTTGAATCACATTACCTGGAAGAAGATCACTGAATTTGAGCATCCAGCTACAATCACGAACAGCAAAGCGGTAGGTGTTTTGAATGGAGATAGCTATTAAAGGAGAAACTTTTACATAAAATCCTGAAATTTGGTATTTGGATCACAGTGACCCAACCCAATGTTCCTTTAAAAAACTGTCATAAAAGTAAGATACAGTGCATCCTTAAAGTATTCACAGCGCTTCACCTTTTCCACATTTTTTATGTGACAACCTTATTCCAACATGGATTAAATTCATTTATTTCCTCACAATTCTACACACAATACCCCATAATGACAATGCGAAAAATAGTTTTTCAAATTGTTGCAAATTTATTAAAAATAAAAAACCTGAAAAAATCACATGTACCGAAGCTCTAAATTGAGCTCAGGTATATTCTGTTTCCACTGATCATTCTTGAGATGTTTCAGCAGCTTCATTGGAGTTCACCTGTGGTCAATTCAGTTGATTGGACATGATTTGAAAAGGCATACACCTGTCTATATAGGGTCCCAGGGTTGACAGTGCATGTCAAAGCACAAACCAAGCATGAAGACAAAGGAATTGTCTGCAGACCTCCGAGACAGGATTGTCTCGAGGCACAAGGCTGGGGAAGGTTACAGAAAAATTTCTGCTGCTCTGAAAGTTCCACTGAACACAGCGACCTCCATCATCGTAAGTGGAAGATGTTTGCAACCACCAGGACTCTTCCTAGAGCTGGCCGGCTATCTAAGCTAAGTGATCAGGGGAGAAGGGCCTTAGTCAGTCAGGGAGGTGATCAATAACGTGATGGTCACTTTGTCTGAACTCCAGAGTTCTTCTGTGGAGAGAGGAGAACCTTACAGAAGGACAACCATCTGTGCAGCAATCCACCAATCAGGCCTGATTAGTAGAGTGGCCAAACGAAAGCCAATACCCACCTGGAGTTTGCCAAAAGGCATCTGAAGGACTCTCTGACCATAAGAAACAAAATTCTCTGGTCTGTGAGACTCAAATTGAACTCTTTGGAGTGAATGCCAGGCGTTACGTTTGGAGAACATCAGGCAGCGCTCATCACCAGGCTAATACCATCTCTACAGTGAAGCGTGGTGGTGGCAGCATCATGCTGTGGGGATGTTCTTCAGCAGCAGGAACTGGAAGACTAGTCAGGATAGAGGGAAAGATGAATGCAGCAATGTACAGAGACATCCTGAATGAAAACCTGCTTCAGAGTGCTCTTGACCGCAGACTGGGGCGACGGTTCATCTTCCAGCAGGACAATGACCCAAAGCACACCGCCAAAATATCAATGGAGTGGCTTCACAACAACTCGGTGAATGTCCTTGAGTGGCCCGCCCAGAGCCCAGACATAAATCCTATTGAACATCTCTGGAGAGATCTGAAAATGGCTGTACACCGTCGCTTACCATCCAACCTGATAGAGCTTGAGAGGTACTGCAAAGAGGAATGGGCAAAAATTCCCAAAGACAGCTGTGCCAAGCTTGTGGCATCATATTCAACAAGATTTCAGGCTGTATTTGCTGCCAAAGGTGCATCAACAAAGTATTGAGCAAAGGCTGTGAATACTGATGCACATATGGTTTTTCAGGATTTTATTTTTAATTAATTTCGAAAATAAAATCAAAATCAATGAATTTAATACATTTTGGAATAAGACTGTAACATAAACAAATGTAGAAAAAGTCAAGCGCTATGAATACTTTTCCAGATGCACTGTAGTTGCATGCCCAATGTGTGAACGGTCACGTATCATGTTTTAAAGGGAACCCTGGTTTTTTGATTACTGTTTATTTTTTTTACCCCACAAGGAATTATATATATATATATTATATGCTTCCTGGTATTGAGGGAAATTGAAGTTGAGAAAAAAAAACGTAGACAATAAAACATTGGGAATATGTAGCCAGGACTACGTTTTATTGGAGTTTTTTTTTTTACGTCCACTAGTGACTGCCGTCACGCCGGCAAAGCTGTCTTTACGGAGGTAAGCGGTGAGCGGTACTGCTGCATAGTAATCGTTTTACACACAAACTGCTTTGTTTACATTTTGCACACGATTTGGAAGTTCCGATTGGCCATTGAGAATAAGAAAACAGATACTGCCTTCTGTGGGTCCGGATTACAAGTCCTCCCACGCAGGCACAGAACACACACTCTCGTTTCAGTTGGCTGCTTTCCGTTTGGTTTGTTCACAGGCAGCTTTTTGATCCAGAGGTAAGCCAACACGAGGTGATAACACGGTTGGTTCCGTCGGCTCTAGTTGTTTGGCATCAGCTTGGTGTCTTGATACCCGGGGTTTCCTTTACGCTGCATAGTGTGGAAGGAGATACAGTTGAAACCAGAAGTTTACATACACTTTAAAAAAAGGAACATAACCATTTTTTTTTAATGTCTGATGGTAAATTATACTAAACGTTTACTATTTTAGGTCTGTTAGGATTACCTAAATGATTTACATTTGCTAAATGCCAGAATAATGAGAGAATTTTTTTCTCTTAATTAATTTCTAGACAGTCAGAATTTCACATACATTTCCTTGGTATATATTTAGCTTTGCTTTTGAACTGTATAACATGTGAAATGTGTTGTAGAGGTCTGCATTCCCGCGTGTGTGTGTGTGTGTGTGTGTGTGTGTGTGTGTGTGTGTGTGTGTGTGTGTGTGTGTGTGTGTGTGTGTGTGTGTGTGTGTGTGTGTGTGTGTGTGTGTGTGTGTGTGTGTGTGTGTGTGTGTGTGTGTGTGTGTGTGTGTGTGTGTGTGTGTGTGTGTGTGTGTTAGTGCACGCGCGCGAATGAGAGAGAGAGCTTTGCCTGTGTGTGTGCTTGCCTTGGTGTGTGTGCGTGCGTGCGTGCGTGTGTGTGTGTTTGTGTTAGTGCACGCGCGTGAATGAGAGAGAGAGAGAGAGCTTTGCCTGTGTGTGCGCGCTTGGTGCTTATGTGTGTGTTAGTGCGCGCGCGAATGAGAGAGAGAGAGAGCTTTGCCTGTGTGTGTGCTTGCCTTGGTGCTTGTGTGTGTGTGCGTGCGTGCGTGCGTGCGTGCGTGTGTGTTAGTGCACGCGCGCAAATGAGAGAGAGAGAGAGCTTTGCCTGTGTGTGCGCGCTTGGTGCTTATGTGTGTTTTAGTGCGCGCGCGAATGAGAGAGAGAGAGCTTTGTCTGCGTGTGTGTGTTTATACAGACAGCTTGGCTGTCTGGACTGTATAGCTGGGTGATTTTCAGTTTTGTTCTCCCCCGCTCTTTAGCGGGATCGGGCGCAGCGGGTAGAAAACGGGGCGGGTCGGGCAGCGGGACAAGAAGTGCTTAATATAAGCGGGAGCGGTCAGGTTCGGGCTAAAACCTGGCGGGTGCGGGCGGGGGCGGGATCCAAAATGTAGTCCCGCGCAGATCTCTAATGTGTTGGATATCCTTCCACAAGCTTCTCACAATAGTTTGAAGAAATTTTGGCCCTTTGCTCCTGACAGAATTGGTGTAACTGAGTCAGATTTGTTGTCTGTCTTGCTCACACAAACTTTTTCAACTCTCCCATACTTCACATTTGGGATGGTGTTCCAAGGCTTGTAAGCCTTCCTCTATGTCCTCTTAATGTAACACTGGTCATTATGGCCAAACAGTTCAATCTTAGTTCCATCAGACTACAGGGCAGGTCTCCAAAAATTAATAATTTAGCAAATTGTGACGTGGCTTTTTTGTTGATTCTGGCTTGTTGATTTTCTCATGTTGTCACACAAGGAAGCAGTGTGTTTGAGGTTTTCCTTAAATACTAGTCTACAGTTGTGCCTCCAATTAACTCTGGATGCTCAAATGTTGTCAATTAGCCAATTCAAAACATCATCATCTGAGCTTTTTCAGAGGCAGAATAATCTTATTGTATGTAAACTTGACTTTCAAGAAAAGTTATAACAATTTCTCAAACAATATCTCTCATTATTCTGCTATTAAGCATAACAGAAACGAAAGTGATAATCCTAACTTACCTAAAAGAGAAAAAGTTTAGTCACATTAACATCTGACCTTTTTTTAAATGGTCATGTGTCTTTTTATACATTCATTCATTCATTTTCTTGTCGGCTTAGTCCCTTTATTAATCCGGGGTCGCCACAGCGGAATGAACCGCCAACTTATCCAGCAAGTTTTTACGCAGCGGATACCCTTCCAGCCGCAACCCATCTTTGGGAAACATTTTTATACAGTATATGTAAACTTCTGCTTTCAACTGTAATTGTTTTTTTTTCTGAAACAGTAAATACAACAATATTATGAACGAGGAAATTTTGACTTGCTTATTCATCATTTTGGCTTTAGTCATTATTTAAGACGCTTATAGTTATAACTTTTCATCTCAAAATTTGGACTAGTCATGATTTTAATATATTCATCTTGAAATGTCAACTTGATTTCCACTCCCTGCCTGAAATAATTTTCATCTGCTGCATAGTATGGATAATTTTGTTCTTGTTGAATTCTCTAATGCAGTGTTTTTGCTCTAGGTGGTGTTTAAGGAAGTGGAGAAAAGGCCTGTCGTGAGTGAGGATCTGTCTATTCGTCAGCTGACCGTGGATAATGCTCTATTCAGCACACAGAGCAAGTGTAAGTTTCATCAATCTTGTGTGTACAGTCTTGGTAGGTAAACAATGTGAGTAATGTGAGGAGGGTGTCTGTGGTGTGTGTTGGCACTAATATTACCTGCTATGCAGACAGCACTGTCTCCGCGGCAGCCGTAGATTTGACTCGCTGGCAGGTCATTAAGAATGATAAAGAACCGTTTCTATTGCTGGACTATTGACAGAGGGCTGCAAATGTCACGGCATAAATCTCACCAACATTGTTATGGAGATCTCATGTTAAACATTCACTGTTTATCTGGATTCAGGATTTATAGTTATGTGTGCTGTATTCTGTAAACTGCGGATTACATTTTTTCCAAATTTTAAATGTTTTAATTTGATTTGATTTGATTTTCCTTTACGACATTAATACATTCATAAATTTTCTTTTTGGCTTAGTCCATTTATTTATCAGAGGTCACCACAGGGGAATGAACCACCAACTTATCTAGCATGTTTTACACAGCGGATGCCCTTTCAGCTGCAACCCAGTACTGGGAAACATCCATACACACTCAGGCCCGTTTACACTAGTGCGTTTTAGTTTTAAAAACAATCCGCGTCCACACTATGCCACCAAAAACGTATATCACGTGACCATTTGCGCACTCTGGGCATAGTATAGTATAAACAGAAAGCATGTGTCTCGCTCTGCATTTGGTTATTGTTAGTCAACAAACGCCGGTTGAACAATGAATGTGATGGCAAAGAAAGCAAGAGAGGTATTTTTGTGGACAGACGACGAGGTCGAGTTTTTATTAAACGTAACAAACGAATAACTGCACAATGGCGCCTAAAACAGACAATAGTGCAAACAAGGCTCCCATTTCTGCGTCCGTGTTGTTGTTTACGGTAAAGGCTGGTCTGCTGTCTTCCGGTAGCGTTAAAGCCATGTGTTATAGTCATGTGATAGGGGCTTGACGAATAAGGGAAGGATACGCAATGACACAAAAGCCCCAATCAGGTAGCGAATCTCAGCAGCCCCGCCTCCATTTTCAGATGTCTCCGTTTTCCCCCATCCACACGGAGACGGAGCAGCAGCGTTTTAGAATGAAAACGGCCTCTCCAGCGTTTCCAAAACACTCGCTCGAAAACTCCGTCGTAGCATGGACGGATGGCGTAACCATAGCAAAACTTATGCGTTTACAAACTAAAACGCATTAACAGGGCCTTATTCACGCACGTACACTACAGCCAATTTAGTGTATTCAATTGACATATAGCACATGTGTTCGGACTGGAAAAACCAGAGCACCTGGAGGAAACCCATGCCAACACTGGGAGAACATGCAAACTCCACATAGAATTGCCAAATGACCCAGCCAGGACTTGAACCAGCGACCTTCTTGCTGTGAGGCAATCGTGCTAACCACTGATCGCATATAATGTTAATGATTACTATTAATAGTTTCTTGTATTTTTAGATGCATGATTTTGAGGAGAAAGATTAAGTGTAAAACTAAGGAATAGTACAAACAGTGCTTTAACTTGACGTGATCATGTATATCATATAACTGTCGCCACTGGCTTGCATAGTTCAGGACTTGTAGAGCTGCGCATCAATGGATTACTCTTCAGTGTTTGGACTCTCAGCAGTGAATATTAAAAACATGCTGAACTGAACTGAACTTAAAGTCTGAAAACTGAACTGACACTTTCAATTCACTATAATCATCTACCTTGTTTCAGATGAGATCACACAACTTCCAGTCCAGGTGCCAGTAGTCAAGCCGGATCCAGAACGTGCCAACCCTAAAATCGGCATCTCTGCTGTGGCTTTCAGTGCTGATAATCGCTACCTCGCTACAAAGAATGGTGAGGATGTGTGCGTGATGTGTGCTTCAAATATTACGAATCTTCCTGTATAAGTTAGTTACCTGTATAAAGTTTACACTACCCGACAGAAGTCCTGTCGTCTATCCAAGTTTTAGGAACACCAAATAATAACTTGACTTCTAGTTGATCATTTGGTATCAGAAGTGGCTTTTATGAAAGGCGAAGGCTTCTAGATTACGCTTATTTACCAAAATAAAATATGACCATACATTGATTTTTAGTTATTTAAGTATGACAGTAAGGTCTGACTTTACTTAGACAAAAGTCTTAGTCCTGCTGCAGTGGAAACAGGATGAATATTGTGTCTGACTCCATCATGAGCTTGGAGGACTGCATCCATACATCTCTGCAGTGACTCAAATCACTGATTAATAAAGTCATCTGGAATGACAAATAAAGTGTTCCTGCAGGACTCCCAGAGTTCATCAAGATCCTTTGGATTCATCTTTAATGCCTCCTCCTTCATCTTACCCAGACATGCTCAATAATGTTCATGTCTGGTGACTGGGCTGGCCTATCCTGGAGCACCTTAACCTTCTTTGTTTTCAGGAACTTTGATATGGAAGCTGAAGTTTGAGAAGGAGCGCTATCCTGCTGAAGAATTTGCCCTCTCCTGTGGTTTGTAATGTAATGGGCAGCACAAATGTCTTGATACCTCAGGCTGTTGATGTTGATATCCACTCTGCAGATCTCTCACACGCCCCCATACTGAATGTAACCCCAAACCATGATTTTTCCTTCACCAAACTTGACTTATTTCTGTGTATATCTTGGGTCCATGGGGGGTCCAGTAGGTCTTCTGCTGTATTTGTGATGATTGGGATGCAGCTCAGCAGATGATTCATGGAAAAATCAACCCTCTTCCACTTTTCCAAATGATCAACTAGAAGTCAAGTTATTATTTGTTGCTCTTACAACTGGGATCCACGACAAGACTTTTGTCAGGCAGTGTGTGTTTATATAATTAGCAAAATTTGTATTCTTGACATGTCTCAAAAATGAGAGTGGTACAGTTTTTTGCCTGTACCACATAATACCTTCATGTTGTCTCAACACAAATCGATTAACTTATTTTTTTATTTATTTTTTAAACACATTTATGTGGATTAAACATAAAACAATTAAGTTTTCATTTTGCACCCCCCCACCTTCAAAAAAAACTCAAGTATTATGTTAATTCAACTCATTTTACATAAGTAGTTTGAACAAGCAGCAACAATTAATTAATCATTTCTATTACTTGTTTAAGATGCTCTTGATATACAGTTGAGGTCAGAATTATTAGCATAATTATTAGTTTTTTATATTCTTTTTTAAATATTTCCCAAATGATGTTTAACAGAGCAAGGAAATTTTCACAGTATGTCTGATAATATTTTTTCTTCTGGAGAAAGTCTTGTTTGTTTTATTTCGGCAAGAATAAAAGCAGTTTTTAATTTTTTAAACACCCTTTTAAGGTTAATATTATTAGCCCCTTTAAGCTATATATTTTTTCGATAGTCCACAGAACAAACCATCATTATACAATAACTTGCCTAATTTCCCTAACCTGCCAAGTTAACCTAATAAAAATAGTTAAACCTTTAAATGTCACTTTAAGATGTATAGAAGTGTCTTGAAAAATATCTAGTCAAATATTATTTACTGTCATCATGACAAAGATTAAATAAATCAGTTATTAGAGATGAGTTATTAAAACTATTATGTTTAGAAATGTGTTGGAAAAATCAGCTCTGTTTAACAGAAATTGGAGAAAAAATAAACAGGCGGGCGAATAATTCTGATTTCTGTACATTACTTCCAGCTGGCAACAGTAGCCACACTACATTCTGCCAATGCCAACCTGCATCGGATGTCCAGTACCATTTGGTGCTCTTCCTTCCTAGGAAATCCCCGAGCATTTAACAGACTCCGTTCTTTTTATTCAGATGTGTTTAGCAGCTGTGCTCATGTTTGTGAGGGTGGTGGTGTTGTTGAGCGGTGTCTCCTCTTTCAGATAACATGCCTCAGAGCCTGTGGGTGTGGGACATGCAGAAGTTCAGTCTGCTGGCTGTCCTGGAACAGACGGCTCCTGTGCGCTGCTTCGTCTGGGACCCACACTTACCTCAACTGGCCCTCTGCACCGGAAACACCAAACTATATATGTGGTCACCAGCTGGCTGCATATCTGTCACTGTTCCAGTGGAAGGTACAGATCTAGTTTCTTGACCAGCACGTGCGAAATATGTATTGTACACGTCACCATTATTCTCAGAAAACCTATTTGTAAAGGTGCTGTCGACTTGAAATTTCACCGGATGTTGGTAAAAACCAAAGAAGGCCATATATGCAAAGAAAACAAAACGAATTAGTTTACAAATGAAGTTATGGGGAGTTTGCATGTTCTCCCTGCCTTCGCGTGGGTTTCCTCCGGGTGCTCCGGTTTCCCCCACAGTCCAAAGACTTGTGGTACAGGTGAATTGGGTAGGCTAAATTGTCCGTAGTGTATGAGTGTGTGTGTGTGGATGTTTCCCAGAGATGGGTTGCGGCTGGAAGGGCATCCGCTGCGTAAAAAAACTTGCTGGATAAGTTGGCGGTTCATTCCGCTGTGGCGACCCCGGATTAATAAAGGGACTAAGCCGACAAGAAAATGAATGAATGAAGTTATGGGTTATGAAATGAAATAACACAGGGGTAAAGCACTGAACACATGAAGAAAGGAAGGTGTAGAAAGGCAGTGAAAACCCAGAAATCTCTCAGTAATTCTTCAGCAACCCTCAGCCCTTCCTCAGTGTAAATGAATATCAGCTGCTTCAGTCCACATTAGCAGGAGGATGAAGATAAAGCCAGGGTGGACATTTCAGCAAGACAATGATCCAAAACACAGCCAAGGAGACTCTCAAATGCTTTCAGAGAAAGAAAATCAAGCTGTAGAATGGCCCAGCCAATCACCTGACTCGAATCCAATAGAAAACACAAAATGAAGCTTATATTTGATAGACGAGACCCACAGAACCATCAAGATTTTTAGTCTGTGGAAAACTCACACCTGAACAAAGCATGTGACTCCATTCTCCATATGAGTGGAGTCTTTAACAGGGTGTCCACGGTGTCTTAAAAAGTATTAAAAGTTGATAAATCCGTTTAGAGAAATTTAAGGCCCTTAAAAAGTCTTTAATGTTGTTACGAGGTATTCAATTTAGCATCATTTTTGATTATACAGTTGTATAATTATAGTTGTATTCTAAAGTTTATATTTGATGTCACGCTGCTTTTTGTACTGCAGCAACCAAGGCAGCACCATTATTTCTGCTGTTCGATTGGCGAAACCTTCTGGATTAACATTTTTATATAGTATACTCTGTTAAAAAAATTCTAATTTTACAGAAAATATCTTTAAATTTTTTACAGTAATTTTTTGTCATTTCAAAATATATTCAAAACTTAGTAAAATGACAAACAATTTCTCTAAATTAACAGTTTGACTTTCATATTAGATACTTTATTATTAAAGACATTAAAGAATTACTGCCAATTTTGTTTTTTATACAGTGAAATTACAGTATTATTTATACAGTATTTTTTCAGTTTTTTAAAATTATATTCAAAAGTCTGTAAAAATGACAAACAATATGTGTAAATTAACAGCTTGACTGTTATTTTATGTACTATAAAGGTTATGACAAATTACAGCAAATTTCCTGTTTTATACAATAAAATTGCAGAATTTTTTACACAGTTTTTTCCAGTTTTTTTTAAGCACATTTAAATTACGTAAAAATTAAAGTAATAAAATGTAATTACTTGCTCTGTAAAAAAAGTCTAGGAAAAATCTTTAAATTAACAGTGTTTTTCTGTAAACATTTTAATAAAAATGTCTGTAGATTTATTATTTTTTGCACTTTATTTCAACAAAGAAAATTTACCGTAATTTTACGGCTTTTGAATCTGAATCTGAAACCGAAAACTCATCTCTCGGTAAATCAACTCAGAGTTTAAACTCTGAGTTGGTTGAACCTCCTTACTGAAACAGGCCCAGGGTGTCCGCTACTCCTTAAAGTCTTAAAGGGTTTTAAATTCTATAGTATAAAAATGAAAGCCTTAATTAGTCTAAAAAGTATTTCAATCTGCATTGCGAAGCACTCAAAAATGCAATCGAACCAACACCGTAAAGAACCTTTGGTTTCCATTATGAAATCTGCTTAAAGGGCACCCATGGTGAAAAATCTACTTTTCAAGCTATTTGGACAAACATATGTGTGTATATAGTGTATAGACCATCATATTGGGGTGATATAAACACACCCAGTCCTTTTTTTTTTCAATTTAACAACATAAAAACGGTGGACTAATTAGAGCGGTTTTTAGACCGACCACACTTTACGTAGGAGTGTGGTCCCCCCGCCCACTAAATTGATTGACAGCTGCGCGCATGTTCCGGTAGTCACGTGTATATGTCAACAAGACCAGGCAGACATACGCAAAGCAACCGGGAATAAAAGGTCTGTTCAGTTCGCTAGGATCAGCAATCATCATCAAATGTGATTAAGAGTAAGTTTCACATGTTTAAAGTGTTTTAAAACAGTTCACGTGTGTAATGAAGTACAGCGATTTACTTCAGCTTTACTTCATCAGCACAGCCGCGTGTCAGAACAATTACTGTATAAAAGAAGACGCTTCAATCCCGGTTTGTGGACGTTAAAATCAGGTTTATTTTGTACAATAACATAACAGATATCCACACAGCAGTGGAGGTTAGCCTGTATCCTGTCACATTTGAGTGCAAAAACAGTGCAAAGCTAAGCGCGCTCTGTCTGTCTGTGTATCTGTGTGTGTTTGTCAGCTGCGGTGTGCGTGTGCGCACGCGTGAACTTTGTAACGATATTGCATGTGACTCATCAATGCAACTTCACAACAAATACTGATTAGTAAAGTTCTTACTGTAGTATTTCTCACAAACGCTGCGTGAGACCTTCTTCCTTTAAGTCTGTCTGTTGTCTGACGCAGCCAAGGGAGGAGATTAAAGCACGAGGGAAGGCACGTAGAAACAGTGAGTGGGGAAGGCGCAGTACGACAAAACCACCCCCTGGTGGAAATGTGTATAAAACAGCATCTTGTAAAAGGTATAATAAAAAATCTGATGGGTGTTTAGAGTTGAAACTTTATATACACATTCTAGAGACGCAATAGACTCATATTAAATCTGAAAAAAGGGGTAACCTAGGTGCCCTTTAGATGTCTTCGTCTATTATCACACAGAACAACATAGGCAGAACTAAAGTCCATTTATAGTCTTTGGCAGAACCCAATAAAATAGACGCTCACAGGGAGTTTGTTTACATGATTGACGTTCGCTGGGATTTCGCTTGTGTGAATGGAGTTACTGAGGATTTTATTCTAAAATAGCTTATAACTGGTGCGTCAACCCGTACATTAACAAATGAAAAACTAGACATAATCTACAATAGGATATAATATAGGCGGTTCATTCCACTGTGGCGACCCCTGATTAATAAAGGGGCTAAGCCAAAAAAGAAAATGAGTGAATGAAGATATAATATGTCTACTAAAAAATATGACTTTACAAACTGTATTGTACATAAATCCCAAACATTTACATATTATTCAATAATATTACTGAGATATATATAATAATGTGTTAAAATATATATTTATTCAGTTGTTATAAGCAATAGACTCAATACTGAGCAAAACTGGGTTAATCTTCGGAAATCTGCATGTTCATGCGCGCAGATATCGTCATCTCTTCATACTGGCCGGAATTGAAATATCAGTGCATATCTGATCAAGCTGCCAATATTTAATACTGTAAGCCAGTGATTCCCAAACCTGTTCCTGATGGCACATCAACAGTACACGTTCAACCTCTTCCTATTCAAACACTGAATCAACTCACCCGAACATTAGAAGAGACTCTAAAACCTCAAATGAATGGGTCAGATGAGGGAGACATCCAAAATACGTACTGCTGGTGTGCCTTTAGGAACAGGGTTGGGAAACACTCCTATAAGTAAACTACACTCATTAGCCACTTTATTAGGTACACCTGTCTTACTGCTCGTTGGACAGCAAATTTCTAATCATGCTCAAGACGATCTGCTGAAGTTCAAACCGAGCATAATAATAGGGAAGAAAGGGGATTTTAAGTGACTTTGAATGTGGCATGGTTGTTGGTGTCAAACGGGCTGGTCTGAGCATTTCAGAAACTGCTGATCTACTGGGATTTTCACGCACAACCATATCTAGGGTTTACAGAGAATGGTCTGAAAGAGAGGAAATATCCAGTGAGCGGCAGTTCTGTGGGCACAAATGCCTTGTCGATGTTAGAGGAGAATGGCCAGACTGGTTCCAGCTGATAGATGGGCAGATGGGCTACAGCAGCAGGAGAGCACACCGGCTGCCACCCCTGTCAGCTAAGAACAGGAAACTGAGGCTACATTTCTACAATAGGATTCTTCCCCATTCTACCTAAGAGGTGTTTCAAAGACGGCCGCTGAGTGCAATGACTTGCCTTAAAGAGACTTTGGTATATCATATTTGAACTACTAAATATACAGTCAAGTTTTGACTATGTGGCTGTTTTGAAACCAGTTTTAGAAATGGCATTACCCAATAAACCACACAGGAAGCTGATTGCCAACAGGAAGTTGACTGTGTTTGTTTATGTGTGTTTTCTCCAGGTTTTCAGGTGCAGTCTCTGTTCTGGCACTGCACTGGCAGTTCACTCGTCCTGCTGTCCAAAGATCAGCTCTGTCTGTGTTACACTGATGCTGAAGAGCAGAAATAACCCAAAACACTTTGATTCTGCAATACACCGTCAGAGAATGAGGAAGCCACAAATATACCTCAGCACTTTAGTAGACTTCAGGTACGATGTTTATTGTTTCATCTCAAACACGAACTGCAGATTGTCAGTAAAGCACATGGAATAATGAGTACGTTTACTCAGTTCTGTGGTGTTATAAGCAGAGCAATAGTCAGTGGATGTTTATGAGCGGTGTGTGTTTCTGCTACACCACATAATGTAGTGTGAATGAACTGACGGCCTTACAAGCCAAATATCTGTCCCTGGTGCTCTATGAAGGACCAAATATGACACACACATAAGATGAGTGACTTTAGATTGGCTTGTAGCTGGGTTTTTGACATGAATGTGACTGGATGTGAATGGAAGACGTTTTGCTTCTGTTTGCATTTCGTGTTTCATGATTAGATTTATTTTTGATAAAAGTAGAGCCGTTTGTAATAAAGTTTTGTACACTGATGTGTCTAATTTTCATTTGTATGTGTGCGCATCGATTAACATTTGACATTCTTAAAACGTTTGATTCAGTTCTGTGAAATATTATTCTTTGAAGTAACCAGTTTCTATTTAAATATATCTTAAGCCGCATCCCAATTCGCGTACTATCCGTTCTAAAAGAATATACGAAATTAGAATTGGTATGACCCAAACTGTATGTTGAAAAGAGCGTGTCAAGTGTTTCCAGGTGGTCTACTATTTCCGGTAGAAATTAGAAGTGTAGAACTATTCATTCTCCAAACAAAGACTGTAAAAAAAATAGGCTGCGACTACACAGTAAGTACTACATTTGAATTAAAAATTTCTACACAGCCGTTAGAAATTTTCTATATAGTATAAAAATAAGTACAGCGTGGGCCATTTATATGGATACTTCTTAATAAAATGGGAATGGTTGGTGATATTAGCGTCCTGTTTGTGGCACATTAGTATATGTGAGGGGGCAAACTTTTCAAGATGGGTGGTGGCCATGGTGGCCATTTTGAAGTCGGCCATCTTGGATCTAACGTTTGTTTTTTCAATAGTAAGAGGGTCATTTGACACATCAAACTTATTGGGAATTTCAGAAGAAACACAATGGTGTGCTTGATTTTAACGTAACTTTCTTTCATGAGTTATTTACAAGTTTCTGACCACTTATAAAATGTGTTCAATGTGCTGCCCATTGTGTTGGATTGTTAATGCAACCCTCTTCTCCCACTCTTCACACACTGAGAGCAACACCGCAGGAGAAATGCCAGCACAGGCTTCCAGTATCCGTAGTTTCAGGTGCTGCACGTCTTCCGAATTTTCCACATATAGAGATAATCGGAACTCCACACAGCTCCCGGACTGCTCCCTATTGGAAATGAATGACTTCCGGTCTGTCATGTGCAGTGGAAAGGAGGCTTTAGAGAGAGATTAAACGCATTAAAATATCCAAATTATTTCTAACTTTTGACCGGTTTTAATTAAACATTTTTAAAATGTTTAATCAAGGCATGTTTTAAATAATGACTGTTTGCAAATTCAGCATATTGCATTGTTTTTTAAATAAAAGACGCAACAAATGAAATGCGTTAAAAGAACAGTCGTTTAATTAAAGCATGTTTTTAAATGACATAAATTATTACGAGAAACAAACAAATATCAGTGTGATCGCGGGTAAATCCAGATCCATTTGAAACAAAAACCTGAATTGGAAGAGTTCAGAGTTTAATTGGCTTGAGTTCGCTAATGGATTAATTAGAAATGGATTAATGAATATATAAATAAATCTAGAGCAGAGGAGAAGTGTAAACATTTTGGTGAATTGGTCATCTGTGAACAACAAATTAAACATCAAAGCAGTTGCAGGCAGAAATCTTCATGCACAACGTTACAATAAAACAGACATAGAAAACACACTGACGTCTGTTAAAAGGGATAGTTCACACTCCTCAGTGCTACTCCAGGGTATCTGCTGGCTCTGAAAAAGTCTTAATGTCTAAAATTTAAAAAACAAAATACGACTTAAGTCTTAAATCCACTGAAATACTGTCTTGTAGGTCTTAAATCATTTTAAACAGGTCTTAATTTTGTTTTGTCCAGCTTAAGCTACTCAATTGGGCCGACAACCATATAATCATCAATAATACACCTCAAGAAAACCTCATTTTTTATTTTTAGGTTTTGTTTATTCCAATGAGAGACAGTCACAACAGCTTTTAGACATTTTTACAGCCGAATCGCCAAATTAAATTCCCTAATCAGAAAAAAAACTAAAAATCACTACAAGATTTCTAATAATAATACCAGGCCATTCGAAAAAATCGTAAGTCTAAAGGCCCGTTCCCACAGAGATGTTTTTTGCTCGCGTTTTCCGTCAACGTTTAACGCCTCGTGACTATATAAAGGGTGCAAATGCGATCGTACACACCAACACGCAAAACGGCAGGAGCAAAAGCGTCATTAAAAAAAAAAAAACCTCATGCTCGCTTTTTAGTTTTGAAGCGCCGCAATAAAACCTTCTCCACCAATCAGATCAGCACTTTTGTTCATGTGTACGAAGCTGCTGAAGTTATAGTAAACAGCACATGGAGGCGCTCAAGCACAAAACAGTCAATGCGAGCGCACATTATAGAAGATGCCCAGAGGCGATATGAACGTGCAGCTGCTTATTTGTCTGACCAAAATAATCATCTCTTCATCGCTAGAGCTGGAGCTGCTTCCTGAACCATCTATGCTTGTTCGAGTCACCAGAAACTTTAACAAAAAGCGTGTGAACTTCCTCTTCTCCTATTCTTCTGTGTTACAAGCGGATGTCAGAAGCTTAAATTTGTGCAGCGCCATCTAACGTCAAGGAGTGATTTTGCATACTCTTCAGCTTAACGCCAGAGAAAATCGCTTGGGCTTGAATGCGGAAAAATGTCTCATAAAACGCTGATGATAAACGCAAATAAAAAGCGCCCCGGTGTGTACGAGTCTAAAATTTCATTCTTAATGGTCTTAAAAAGTCTTAAATTTGACTTGATGACACCCTGTACTCACTCAAGGGCTTCTAAATGTTTCTGAATTTCTTTGTGTTTGGTTGGGTTAATTCTGAAAATGTTGGGGGAAAAAAGCAGTCATTCAGGAACAAAAGAAAATACTCAACTGCTGTTTTTCCCCAACATTCTTAATAGTATCTTCTTTTGTGTTCAACCAAAAAAACAAAAAAAAAGAGGGTGATGGGTATATAAAGACAGAATTTTTAGCCAAACTATCCCTTATAACAAAACAAACGGCAACATTTCAACAAAGACACCACTATTTCTCAATGCATAGCAAAAAATGAACAGAAACAGGCCAACAAAAGTGCATCTCGTGTTAAAAAAACACTTGAAAGTCTCTGAACCCGTAAAGCGCTCAACAGCAGGAAAAACCCATCGATTAAGCCAATCTGTTGACCATCACCTGAGGAATAACAGCATTTCTTCTAATTCTTCATTTTAGCTTTAAGTATTGTCGTAGCGTTCGCTATCATCTACATTTTGTGTAGATTAAGGAAGATACAAACAACTGAAAAGCACACAAACATGAGGAGAACATAATAATAATGCACAATTAACAGCAGATCTACCAGATAAGACCTGAAAGTCGCTTTTGAAAACGTTCGAGGTTACAGAAGTAACCCTTCGTTCCCCGAGGAGGGGAACGGAAGTGCCATGAATGGGAGGATTCGGATCAGAAGCCGCTTATCTGGAGAGTATTGAACGGGCCAATGAATGAAATTAATTGGCAGCGTAAGCTTGCGCAGGTGTGCGACATCTGCAATCATCTCAGCATATAAGCACACCTGAAGCCAGCAGACGCCATCCTTTTAAGCTGAAGAGACTTTCAAACAGCTAAGGGACAGTCATTATGGCGACGGAATATGGCACTTCCGTTCCCCTCCTCGGGGAACGAAGGGTTACTTCTGTAACCTCGAACGTTCCCCTTCGGTTGGGGAACTTCAGTGCCATGAATGGGAGAATATGGAAAGCGCCATAATGACTGCACCTTACCAACACCCCCGATGAGGAGATAGTCAAGCAAGCGTGACGCACCCACATCATGGGGGGCGCGGTCCTCCAACGTGTCCCTGGCCCTAATTTATCCTACTTCAACAGAAGTTTTACGGATTTAGATATATTTTTTGGGAAGTCGTGAGCATCTAGATAATTCTAGGAAATACGACAGTACGTTGGGAAGCGTGCAATCCCGATAGGGAGGACGCTGCGGAGGCCATCCGTTACCCAAGGGGGGGATAGATGGCAGAATTTACCTATGGACTAGCCCTAAAAAGGGGGAGTACGCATAGCAAAGAGTGGTTAGCGGAGAGGGAAGACACGGGTCCGCCCGGGGGGGGACTTAACCGTGGCGGAATAAGCATATGGGATCGCCTAGTGGGGATCACGCATAGCAGGCACCTACACCCAAAACGCGGGCTGACCAGCGGGCAGACCTACAACGTAGTGGGCCAGCAAGTGACTCCTCCGCTGAGTCAGTGCTGGGGGCCACGGAGGAATCTGCAGGGCTCACCTGACGGGGAACTTTACTGACAGATAAAAAAGGCGCACGTACCTCCGTGTTAGGGAGAATGGCGCAGCAAGCGTGTTTCAACACCCTACCGAGTTGTCTCCTCAATCACCAAAGGGTTACCTAATACCCTTGAGGAAACCGGCTCCACTCGCAGATTGTAAAACCTTGCAAATGTGTTGGGTGTCGCCCAGCCCGCAGCTCTACAGATGTCTGTTAGAGAGGCGCCGCGTGCATGCGCCCAAGAGGATGCAACGCTCCGAGTGGAGTGTGCACGTACTCCCGGGGGACACGGCTGACCTCGACTCGAATAAGCGAGTGAAATGGCATCCACAATCCAGTGGGATAATCTTTGTTTCGATACGGCACTTCCCTGCTGCCGACCGCCATAACAGACAAAGAGCTGCTCAGATGATCTAAAATTCTGAGTACGGTCCACATAAATGCGCAGAGCGCGAACTGGACAAAGTAAAGAAAGGGCTGGGTCTGCCTCCTCCGGGGGCAGCGCTTGCAGGTTCACTACCTGATCTCTAAAGGGGGTGGTAGGAACCTTGGGCACATAACCGGGGCGGGGTCTCAGGATAACGTGAGAGTAATCCGGCCCGAATTCCAGGCACGAGTCACTGACCGAAAATGCCTCCAGGTCCCCGACCCTCTTGATGGAGGCCAACGCAACCAGCAGAGCTGTCTTCAGGGACAGAAATCTTAGAGATACTGATTCGAGTGGCTCAAAGGGATCGGATCGCAGACTCGTGAGAACGAGGGCGAGATCCCAAGAGGGCATGAGAGGGGGGCGAGATGGATTAATTCGCCTAGCACCCCTAAGGAACTGGATGACCAGGTTATGCTTTCCCACGGTGCCGCCAGCTACCGCGCTATGATAAGCGGAGATGGCGGCCACGTAAACCTTGAGAGTGGAGGGCGACAGCCTGCTGTCCAACTTCTCTTGAAGGAAAGAGAGCACAACACTAATCTGGCAATTTCGGGGGTCTTCTCTGCGAGAGACGCACCATTCAGTGAATAGACTCCACTTCAGGGCGTAGGCGCGCCTCGTGGAGGGGGCTCTAGCCTGAGTGATGGTATTAACCACCGCAGTCGGTAGGTTACCTAAGTCTTCCTCGCGTCTAGGGACCACACGTGGAGGTTCCAAAGATCGGGGCGAGGGTGCCAGATGGTGCCCTGTCCCTGAGAGAGTAGGTCCTCTCTCAAAGGGATCCGCCAGGGGAGGGCCGTCGCGAGGAGTGAGAGCTCTGATATCCAGGTCCGGTTGGGCCAAAGGGGCGCAACTAGCAGAACCTGTTCCTCGTCCTCCCTGACCTTGCACAGAAACTGCGCGAGCAGGCTCACTGGGGGAAACGCATACTTGCGCATGCCCCGAGGCCAGCTGTGGGCCAGTGCATCCGTGCCGAGAGAGCCCTCGGTCAGGGAAAAAAACAACTGGCAGTGAGCGTTCTCGGGGGAAGCAAACAGATCGATCTGGGCCTCCCCGAATCGCGCCCATATCAGCTGAACAGACTCGGGGTGGAGTCTCCATTCTCCAGGGCGTAACAGCTGTCGTGAGAGCGCATCGGCTGCACGATTGAGCGTGCCTGGGACGTGAATGGCGCGCAGCGATTTCAGCCGCGGGTGACTCCAGAGGAGCAGACGGCGGGCGAGCTGAGACATGCGGCGAGAGCGCATACCCCCCATGCGGTTGATATACGCCGCCGCCGCCGTACTGTCCGTCCTGACCAGCACGTGTTGCCGCTCCAGCACCGGTAAAAAGCGGTGGAGAGCGAGGAACACTGCCAACAGCTCTAGGCGATTGATATGCCAATGCAGCTGGGCACCCTTCCAGAGGCCCGCAGCCGCATGCCCGCGACACACGGCCCCCCAACCCGTGTTGGAAGCGTCTGTTGAAACAACAACATGGCTGGACGCCTGTCCTAGAGGCACACCGGCCTGTAGGAACGAGGGGTCGTTCCAAGGGCTGAGGGCGCGGCGACACAGCGCAGTAACCGAGACCCGGTGTGTGCCCGCGTGCCATGCGCGTCTGGGGACCCGATCGTGAAGCCAGTGCTGAAGTGGTCTCATATGGAGCAACCCGAGCGGCGTGACGGCGGCTGCGGATGCCATATGCCCCAGGAGCCTCTGAAAGAACTTCAGTGGGACCACTAGTTTGCTGTCGAGCTCCCTCAGACAGTTCAGCAACAGGCGAGCGCGTTCCTCGGAGAGGTGCGCTACCATGGTGATCGAGTCCAGCTCCATCCCGAGAAAAGAAATCCTCTGCACGGGGGCGAGTTTGCTCTTTTCTCGGTTGACCTGAAGCCCCAGTAGGCGGAGATGCCGAAGCACCTCGTCCCTGTGCATAATCAATTGCTCCCGCGAGTGGGCTAAAATCAGCCAGTCGTCGAGATAATTGAGCATGCGAATGCCCGCGAGCCGAAGGGGCGCTAGGGCACCCTCCGCGAGTTTGGTGAAGACCCGCGGAGACAGAGAGAGCCCGAAGGGGAGGACCTTGTACTGCCACGCTCGACCCTCGAACGCAAACCGCAGAAATTGGCGGTGGCGTGGAAGAATGGAGACATGGAAATACGCGTCCTTCAGGTCTATGGCTGCAAACCAATCCCGAGGACGAACGCATTGGAGAATGCGCCTCTGCGTGAGCATTCTGAACGGCAGCTTGTGCAGACAGCGGTTCAAAACGCGCAGATCTAGGATTGGCCGTGACCCACCGCTCTTTTTGGGTACGATGAAGTATGGGCTGTAAAACCCACTCTCCATCTCGGCTGGAGGAACCGGCTCGATTGCACCCTTCGCCAGGAGGGCAGCAATCTCCTCTCGCAAGACAGGGGCGGACAGGGGGTTGACCCTGGAGAAATACACGCCCGTAAACTTGGGGGGCCGTTTCGCGAACTGAATCGCGTAACCGAGTCTGATTGTGCGTATGAGCCACCGCGAGGGGCTGGCCCGCGCTAACCGGGCAGGCAGAGCCCTCGCTAATGGAGTCATCGCTACAATCGCTGACGTACCAGCGGTGGGGCAGCGCGGAGTGGGTGTGCTGATCCGGGAAGCACGAGGGTCCCGCGGAAAAGCTGGAGGAGAGCGATTCGCTCTGGCTCCGCACCCTGACTCCGGAGAGGGGGCTGGAGGGCTGAGGGAAGGGAGACCGTCCCCCCAGCGCTCGTGAGCCACTGGCGAAGCACGTAGAGTCTGCGAGCCGGAAGGCAGCGCGTCCCGGACTGGCAGAACTCATGCAGTCACATCCGGGGAAGGGAAAAAGTGCTCTTTTACTGATGTTTTGGTGGCACTGAAAAGTACCGTTGTTATCGGGGCCCCGCCCTCCAGCGGGGAAAGAGCAAGTTTCCTCTTCTCCGGATGGCCTGTCTCAGGGACGCTTCGCGGTCCGTTTACCGGACTTAACGGCGCCCTGGGCAGGAGGGGCTGCCTGCTTTCGAGGTGAACGCCGCGCCCGCTTGGCCGGAGGCGCAGGCGGGGGCGGGGCAGCACTCGTTGGCGGGCGCCCTCGGCGAGGAACAGCGGAGGTGGATGGCTCGGCGGGCGGAGCGGGCTTACGGCCACGCCGATAGATGACATTGCCCATCGCATCCGACTGCTCTTTCACCGCCTTGAATTCCTGGGTGAATTCACCGACGGTGTCGCCGAACAGGCCAGCCTGGGATATGGGCGAGTCAAGAAAGCGAACTTTGTCAACGTCGCGCATATCGGCCAGGTTTAGCCAGAGGTGGCGTTCCTGAACCACAAGTGTGGACATCGTCCTCCCCAGCGCACACGCGGCGGACTTAGTAGTCCGAAGAGCATAGTCGGTCGCGGTGCGCAGCTCATGTAATAAGCTTGGGTTGGACCCGCCCTCGTGCAGCTCGGCCAGCGCCTGCGCTTGGTAGCGCTGGTAGGTGGCCATCGCGTGCAAAGCAGAAGCAGCCTGGCCCGCAGCCTTATAAGCTCTGGCTCCGAGGGAGGCAGACAACCTACAGGCTTTGGACGGGAGGCGGGGCAAACCCCGCCACGTAGAGGCGCCGCGCGGACAAAGATTGACCGCGATAGCGCGCTCCACTGACGGGATCGCCTCATACCCCCTGGCAGCTCCGCCGTCAAGGGCGGTGAGGGCGGAGGCACTCGCAGCACGGGCAGAGAAAGGTGCCCTCCAGGACTGCGTGAGCCTACTGTGCACTTCCGGGAAGAAGGGGACGAGAGGCTTCGAAGGCTTCGCCTTCTGGTCCTCTACGTAGCACCCATCTAGTCGGTCCGGCCGCGGAGCTGGGGGATAAACCATCTCCAACCCCACGGCCGAAGCAGCCCGGGAAAGCACGGCTAACATGTCCGCTTCAGGATCCGATTTGACAGCGCTCACCTGCCCGGAGGGGGCGAGCGGGTCCGGATCTTCGTCGGACAGTGAAAGCCCACCCTCCGATGCCGCGGAGGACATCTGATCTCCGGTGTCAGCGAGTGTGAGAGCTACCATCTGGTTAGACGGATCACTCTCACCACCCGAAGCTTGGATGGAGCGCCGTGAGGAGCGAGAGGTCCGCGAGCCCGTGGGCGGCGGATTAGCTCCCGCTGAAACCCTCAGATCTGCCCGAGCGCCCGCTGCTTTTTTAGAACAGGAGGCAACTGGGGTGGCTCGCTCTCTTGCGAAAGTTAGCCGCGATCTTAGCTGTGCAACGGTCATGGCATCGCAATGACGACATGAACCGCCCGCGAGCACCGCATTAACATGCTGGACCCCCAAACATGCAATGCAGTGATCGTGTCCATCATCCGGAGACAGGAAACCCCCGCATCCAGAAACGCACAGTCGGAGCGCCATCCTGAAAAGGACGTGCTGCACGACTGTGTTGCTCTTTTAGGAAAGTTGCAACTATACGCACCGCTCTGGAGGACCGGACCCAAAGAACCGCAGGCAAGGGAGTAACCCAGCTCGACCGTCTGCCACCGCGAAGACCCACTCTGGACCGGGAGACACACTCGTTCGCTCTGAAGTGCTGATCAGCAAGAGGAACCCTCATCGACTCACTCAGAAAGGATCTGAAGCGAAAAGGATGGCGTCTGCTGGCTTCAGGTGTGCTTATATGCTGAGATGATTGCAGATGTCGCACACCTGCGCAAGCTTACGCTGCCAATTAATTTCATTCATTGGCCCGTTCAATACTCTCCAGATAAGCGGCTTCTGATCCGAATCCTCCCATTCATGGCACTGAAGTTCCCCAACCGAAGGGGAACTGCAGGCACGTGGACCGTAAACGCAATGTCAACATTAAATGTAAATGTCAGGCAGTTGTGTTCATGTGGACACTTGACAAACACACTCGTTTCGACTTATTTTATTTTTTTATTATGTTTTAGGGGTTTTTACCCCTTTATTGGGATAGGATAGTGGAGGACAGACAGGAAAGTATTAGGACCAGAGAGAGGGGAAGGGTCGGCATAGGACCTCGAGCCGGGAATCGAACTCGGGTCGCCGTGAGCACCATGGTGCTATATGTCGGCGCGCCTAACCACTAGGCTATTGGCACCGACGTTATGACTTATTTTAAAGTGGATTATAGAGTTTGGAAAAGCATATTTTGTTCGGTAAGTAACCTTACGCTGATCAATTCTCATTTTGAAAGTGTGTTAGGGATGGTAATAATCGATAATGGTTTTATTTGAATAAATTAGGTTGTCTAGGTTGATTTAATGTAGCAATGTTCAGATTTATTGTTACAGTAATGAGTACTTGAATCATTCACTTTACCATTGCAGAACTGGTATTCATTGTCTTAGTGCAAACGTTCTGAAAGCTCGTTTTTGCATGGGAATATGCAGGGCTTGACGTTAACTGTTTTGATCACCAGCCACTGTGACTTGTAGTTTTCCAGCATTACTAGCCACTCGCCGTTTTCACTAGCCACAATTTTGCTGTCGGGAAAATATATTTTACATGCATAAATTTGACTTTGGCATGCTAAAATGACTTGATTTAGATGTTGTGTTGTCCACATGCCTCCTCATTCATTTCACTTTTTTTGTATTGTGTATGACCTTGCTTAATGAGCACGAGCAAATGGGTTGTGGCTTCATAGTTTCACGTTGCAATTAGTTTTTATCTCATATTTTCAGGGCTCAATACTAAGGATTTAACAATTGTTTTCCTCTGGCCACCCCAAACTAATTATTTCTTTGCCACAAAATTAAAAAAATGTGTCAAAACAAGCTAAATATAGCTGTATACATACACTTTTTATTCATTCAACTAAAATGTTCTTTAAAAAAAAAAAAATAGACATTTAAAAAAAAAAAACATCATCATGTGTCTAAAATGCACAGTAGTTTGTCCAGGCTAAAGGTTCCAGATCACCAGTTAACATGAACGGGAAGTTAATCTCCTATTAAAGCAATGTTATTGTAAAGGATAGTCATTAAAACATATTACCAAAAATACCAATAAGAAAGCAGAAGAAAAACACTGTGCGATAATAAAAGGATGATCACGCGCGCACTATTAACCATAGGCCCATTATTTATCTGTTTAAATAATGGTAAGTGAAAGCGGTAAACACTGCTGCTTAAAAGTCTGGAGCTCTTGAAAGCAGTAAGACTGTGGGGGCACGAGCACTGCTTGTTTCCAGCCTATTTCAAAGAGAAATGATCGCACCAGTTGCATTTCCAAGCACAGTTGTTTTGCGCAAGGAAACGGGACACGGGAGCTTTTAAGCACTCATGCGCATCGCATCAGCTGTGCACGTGACACTAAAGCCCTCGTTGGTGAGTGAGGAGAGCCTGTCTCAACAATCGCCTAATCATCCTCTCATTCCGTATTCACCTGCTTTCTTTGCTCACACGAACAGTTATCAGTTGTGCTGATGGCATTTGCACGCATATTGACAGACGGTCTTAAACTAAAATTCTAATCTTTAGTGATGAGCCAGCACTGTCAATTTAAAAATGATTTCCAATCTGCCAAAGTGGCTACTGGAGGTGGCTGTCCAACCCTTCACAGCTAAACTCTATCCGCATTTGGCAGGTTGGCGGGTGTTAACGTCAAGCCTTGGGAATATGGAAAAAAAATTTAAAAGTCATGATTTTTTTTTTTTTTTTTTTTTAAATACACCATTGAGACTTTTTTTCTCTCTCACCCACCATATATCTTACTTCTAAGGAAAAAAATAAATAAATAGAGTTAATTTCCAAAAAAATACCTCAATATTTCAAGTTATAAACTTTCAAAAAAAACAGGGTTCCACTCAATTCCTTCATGTTGTCCCAACACAAATCCATTAAGCTAACTTCATGGTTTTTACAAATTTAAGTGAACTGAACATAAGAATCAGGTTATCAAAATAATTTTTGAGTCAAGTCCAGGAAAAAAAAATCCGAATAATAATACATACGATAACAAACTCATAATAATTTCAAAGGGAAAAGTTAGAATTGCAAGCTGTAAACCCAGAACTCTACAATGAATTAAATAAGATCTGTTTATTGACTGTGATTGGCCGTGAAGGTCATCAGTTCACTGAACTCACCGATGTTTATTGAGGGTTAACACCTATACAGGGACACTGGAGTGTTTTATAGTCATCTCATCAGCTGGTTTTTCTATTAGCTGACATATAAGCGCTCCACTGATGAATCGTGGCTTTATAACGTTCCAGTGTGCCTACATCTGTAGTTACACTTGGTGAACTGATGACTTTTACGGCCAATCAGTCATTTTTGTTGAGCACGTGAACACAATAGCAAATCAGCGCTCAAATGTTAGCGGAAAATGGACGTTTGTAAAATTTCAGTGTCGTGACAAACCTACAGTACTTCGGTTTCATCACAATTGGAGATTCATTCCCTAAAAGTGAATGTTCAGAATTCAGAAAGATTATGAATTCACCGCATTCATTTGTGCAAACTAAATATTTTGTCACTTTTTTGACCAGAGAGACATTTTCATAGTTCTTATAACTATTGCCAAAAGAACTTCGTTTTTTTTGCCATTCTTGCACCACAGAAACTTTTAGTAACAGGAACTAAAAAATAAATAAAATACATTTTTCCCTCACATAAAACTCTGGCTATTATGTATTTCTATTGGAATAACTACATTTTACTCAGTAAAATTCTTCCAAATGAAGGTAGATTTGCACCTTATGGTCTGAGAATAGGGATGGATGATCATGGTTGTTTGGCGATTAGTCAACTAAGTCATCAATTAGTAAGGTCTAAAACCAAACAAATGCAGACACTTTGGTTGATTTGGGTAGAATCCTTCCATGAATATTGCATTTTTAAGTTGATGCATCAAGTTTAACCAATTATGGAACTCTTCGTTCTTCATTTCAGTGCTTAGTCTATTGAAGAACGCACCACTTATGCAAACACAAGGTCAAGGGAACCATAAACCTCAACTCAACAGTTCTTCCTTAAGCCATTCAGTCAACCGACAACCTTTTTTTTTTTGGTAAAAATAAACAAAGCATGCTTATAACACACACAAACTCAATCTTCAAACCATTCGACCATATTAGAAAGGCTTTGTAAATTGAAATTGGCATTGGGATCTTCCTGGCACATTTCACACACTATACACATCCCCAAAAAAAACACAACAAAACAAGCTGTATGTACTGGACTCACATACTCAAGTGTAGCACTTGTACTCAAAACTGGAGCATGATTGAGATGGCGGAAGAATTGAGTAGTTAAAAGCCGATTTTTCCCCTGGTCATGGCGTAGCCCAGTTTGGCTTCGTTGTTGATAAAGGACATGATGCCCAGGTAAGTCTCGATCAGGAGGGGCCGCTCCAGTATCAGGACTCCATTGGCCCGTCCCGGGATGGGGTACTCCTTGTGAGCTTTTTTCACTGCCTGGATCAGCTGGGTCTTGAAATTCTCAAGCTGAAATAAAAAACGTATTGAGATCATTATAGCTGCGTCTCAAATGGCACTATGTGCTTATGCACTTACACACTCAACAGCATATGATATGTATGTTGTGTCGTACTAAATGGAGAATGTTTTTTTTTTACCAAGCGGAAATTCAAACCGTTTTCTAGATGATGTTTGACGGTTGTCAAATTAGTGAAATAAATGATCAAACTACCAAATAAAACCTGCCATGAGTACAACCGCATTCACCATCGGGAGGCGCTATAATCAATCTTGTAGAAGAATTTTGATAAATAATCTGTCAGTGCCCGAGAGCTCTACCACTTCCGCTACATGACCAAAGCAGCGGTCTTGAGTGTGTGAAGGGTCCAACATTTCACACTTCATTTAAAAGGTTGAATAAATGCATCATCCAGGGATTTAATTCAATTCAATTCAGCTTTATTTGTATAGCGCTTTTACAATGTAGATTGTGTCCAGGGCCGGCATGTCCATAGAGGCGACCTAGTCGGACGCCTAGGGCGGCAGTATAGAGAGGGCGGCGTCTGCGACACCTCCCTTACCACCTGCGTCCTCAGTTATGTCCGCGACACCTCCCTCACCACCCGCGTCCTCAGATATATTCTCGCATAGACGATACAATAGAGAGGGCGGCGTCAGCGTCACCTCCATCAGCACCCGCGTGTCCTCAGTTATATCCACGCATAGGGCGGCAGAATAAAGAGCGCAGTGTCCGCAACACCTCCCTCCCTCCCTCAGCACCTGCGCGTCCTCAGTTATATCCACGCATAGGGCGGCAGAATAGAGAGAGCGGTGTCCGCCAGCCCGCGACACCTCCCTCCCTCCCTCAGCACCTGCGCGTCCTCAGTTATATCCACGCATAGGGCGGCAGAATAAAGAGCGCAGTGTTCGCGACACCTCCCTCAGCACCTGCGCATCCTCAGTTATATCCACAAATAGGGCAGCAGAATAGAGAGGGCGGTGTCCGCCAGTCCGCGACACCTCCCTCCCTCCCTCAGCACCTGCGCGTCCTCATTTATTTCCGCGCATAGAGCGCCGGAAAAGAGGTCCGCGACACCTCACTTCATTTTCATAACCGGTCACTTTCGTTTTTACATTGGGGTTGAGGGCGGCGTGATCGTCTTTGCCTAGAGCGGCAGTTCAGCTTGCTCCGGCCCTGATTGTGTCAAAGCAGCTTCACGTAAATGGCCATAGTAATTGGAACATAGTAGTTCAGTTTTTAGTGTTTAAGTTCAGTTCAGTTTAGCTCAGTTCAGTGTGGTTAAAGTGCACTTATTATGTGTAGAGTTTTCAGTGTGAACGTACAACTTACGCTATTAATACAACAAAATGGCATAGAATACTGCACAAGTATGTGATATGGGACGCACCAAATGTCTCTACCCATAAATGATGAACAATTCATTTTTGCCATGATTCTGGCTTATGTGATCAAGACTTCAGATTTTAGGACCTGACAGATTTAAAAATGAAAAAATAAAAACGGGCCACTCAGGGTGCTTTCACACCTGTAGATTGATTATTTTGTTCCGAAACGGGGATTAAAATAGTTAAAATGTTGCACTTTGCTCCGTGAAAGTGAACCGTGCCAAGTACAAAGTTTCTAAATGGAACAAAATAACTAAAGTCACGTCCTCACGCTGGTCAGAGTTTCACGGTTTATTTTTCAGAGTCTTGCTCAGCTGTCCTTATTTTAATTTATGACGATGAGCAATAAGACATTAAGCGAAAAGCTGTGCTTTCATTTTGAATGGTGACACCCACAGGCATCATCACCAGATATAATCAGAGGTAAGACTTTCTCATACACAGCAGTTGGCTAGAATTATGCATTATAGGCTTTACACTATAGAGAGAAACAACAGATAAACCAAGACTGCTGTTCGGTCAATGTTCCTAAAGGAAAAACGGCTCTAATAGTTCAGCATGCTGTTACTTCCATATTTGACATGAAAAACACACATTTATGGCTTGTTTACACTGACTGGTACGGTACGGTTCAGGTCGGTACGGGTCACCTTTATCAGGCTTGCGTTTCCACTAGCAAGGGTACCCTTTTGGTGGGCGTGGTGTATGACAAAGTTTCAGGCGACGTCATGCTCGCTCGAGAAAATGTCAACAATAAAGCTGCACAGGTCGCTCGCATATCATATGAAAAGCACTTCTCACAAAACAGACGCTTTACACACAAACACTTCTGTATAAATGTTTATTACTAACTTTTCTATGAACAGGAGTTGATTATAACTGCAGATCAATGACTACTGTAACGTCTGTAATTATATTAAATAAATAAATAAATGAACATATATGAACACGTACAGACACTTACAGTCCTCGATATGTTACCAACTACAGAAGAACTACACACAGCAGACATTTCGTCCTTAATTAGGTTCAAAACTACACAAAATATAGCCTACAGTCAGAGCAAACCTCTCATCTGTGTCTGTAATTTTCAGCAGCACATGTGGCCTCTATAAGAGAGTCATTCCATCATTCCCAGTTCATATTAGTCCAAAAGGACTGTTATGTCAGTTGTCATTCTCGCGTTTCTCGGCTTCTCACAGGATCGGGTTCCCAAAGCTTGTCAATAATCAAGCGCACGTTATTATTATCAGCTCAAGAAGTTAGTTATTTCAGATATAGACGCGCGGCGACGGCAAGTAAACTCTCGCTGTGTATTTTAAACATGGCGGGTCCTTTGTTTACATTCTGGCTTATTGTGCAAACAAATGACTTATCTCTGTAAACCAATAGCATTCAGCTGCGCATTTAGCTCCGCCTTTTGGTACCCTTTCTTGTGTTTAAAACCCTTTCAAAAGGGTGCCGAAATAGTGGTACGGTACGATTTGGTTCGGTGTGCCTTTTGACAGTGGAAACGGCCATAAAAGCGTACCAAACCGAACCGAACCACTCAGTGGAAACGGGCCATTAGTAGTAGGAATGATGACATCCCGCACTACTCATAATTCTCTCTTCATATAGCCATATATGCCTATTACATATCCATTATACACTGTGATGTAGCCTGGTTCATTAGTTTGTTGGATTGTTTTGCTTTCTCACTACAATCGATCTGCTCCAGAGTTCGTTTCAATCGAGCCGAGACCACCTCATTCAGCACGATTGCTGGATTCACATATGCCAAACGAACAGCGCTAACTGGGGAAACGTGTCAGGTTCCGAAACAGGTCTTGATGTGAAAGCACCCTCATTTACTATTTGTCAACTGTGAAACTGATTATGGATACCATTATGACTTTTCATCATGACCATATGGTTTGTTTTATGCATCCTTGAACAATGTTGTAATTTGGTTATTGTAAGAAGTATAGTCTCAATCCAGTTGTTAAGTTTGACGTCACAAGACTAAGCTTCCTAGTCCAAGCTCTCCATCAAACTACAAGGAGGATCAACCAATTGTACTAATAAACGTTTACAAAGACACGATCTCAATATAAAGTTGAAGTCAACATTATTAGCCCTCCTGTGTTCCTGAGCAAGGAATTTTTCCTATAATACTTTTTCTACTGGAGAAAGTCTTATTTGTTTTACTTCGGCTAGAATAAAAGCAGTTTTACATTCTTTTAAAAAACATTTTAAAGGACAATATAATCCCCTTAAGCTATATTTCTTTTCAGTTGTCTACAGAACAAACCATCGTTATACAATAATTGGCCTAATTAACCTAGTCAAGCCTTTAAATTTGACTTTAAGCTGAATACTAGCATCTTGGAAGAATAGTCAAATATTATGTGCTGTCATCATAGCAAAGATAAAATAAATCAGTTATTAGAAATGAGTTATGAAAACTATTATGTTTAGAAATGTGTTGAAAAAATCTTTCTGATAAATAAATCTACTGCGGGGTAATAATTCTGACTTCAACTGTATTTTTGACAACACAAGCAAGAATCAGATTTACCTGGCAGAGGGAAGCCACCTTTTCATCTGCGTGTGCCATGGGGTGTTCAGTGAAGGTGGCGTAGGGGATGTCGGTGGACCAGGGGTTCCAGCGGTTCATGAACGAAGCTCTCGGTCTTTTATCCCATTGAACACGGATTCCAGTTCCCTCCCTCCTTCAGACAAACACAGCAAGAAATAAACATGTTACAGCAACAGAATTGTATTTAGCCCGTCCAACTGTCTGTTTTGATAACAGAAATGGTGAGCAGGAGGTGTCTGTTATTTTTTAATAACTCTCCCCAAACCCTTTTTCCAATATTTCTTAATGAAATGCCTACTTTACTACATCCAATCAGCTTACAGTAAAAACAACAAGCAACGCCCACTCTTTGCTCATTTAATATTCAGTTTCTCTAGGAGTCACAATATGAAAAAAAATTTATAAAATACGGTTGCAGCTTCCGGTTCATGTGGACTTTAGGACCCCGCAGACACCCTGGTACTTCACCTCAGATTGAAACACTTACTTGTTGAGTGATTTTGGTGGAAACTCAAACTCGCCAATAGAGATGGTGTCCACGGCGTTCAGGGAAATTCTGATGACCTGCTGACACTGGAGGTTTATGAAGTCGTATTTGCACACCAATAAAGACCTGGAATACAGCAGAAGCGGTTCATCCTGGATCAAAATGCTTCAACTAATGTATTAAAGGGATAGTTCACCCAATAATACAAATTCTGTCATCATTTACTCACCCTTGTTTCAAGCTATTGTGAGTTTCCCACAAAAGAGGACATTCTGAAGAAAGCTGAAAACCTAAAACCTTTGACTTCAAAATAATTAGTTTGTCCTACTAAGGAAGTCAATGGTTACAGGTTTTCAGATTTATTTAAACTAAATTCTTTTGTGTTCAACTCATATAAGTTTGGAACTATTCGAGGGAGAGTAAATAGTGCAAATTTTCACTTTGGGGTGAACTATCCCTTTAACACAGGGGTCACCAATCTCGGTCCTGGAGGGCCGGTGTCCCTGCAGGGTTTAGCTTCAACTTGCCTCAACACACCTGCCTGGGTGTTTCTAGTATACCTAGTAAGAGCCTGATTAGCTTGTTCAGGTGTGTTTGATTAGGGTTGGAGCTAAAATCTGCAGGACACCGGCCCTCCAGGAACAAGTTTGGTGACCCCTGCTTTAACACAACATCAACATAAATGACTTGCATTCTTACCTCTCAGTTATAAGCACTAGTCTCTCTTTTTCATTATTCCAGTGATCGACTCTGTGGTAAAACATAAAAACAGAAATATAAGGGTTTTTAATCAAGAAGTCATTCTCATTCTGAAATACTCTAATGCTCCAATATTCATATTATCAGATGGTAGGATCACGGTATATTGTAGTATTGATGGATATAACATTCATCTAATATTGTAACTATATAGTATATAGTATTAACAAAGTTATTAATTACATACTACACCTTTCCGACGGCTCGTTAACGCAACTCAATGCATTTAGGCATGTAGACATGGTCAATATGATCTGCTGCAGTTCAAACCGAGCATCAAAATGGGGAAGAAAGGTGATTTAAGTGACTGAACGCGGCATGTTTGTTGGTCCCAGACGGGCTGGTCTGGGTATTTCAGAAACTGCTGATCTACTGGGATTTTCACGCACAACCCTTTCTAGGGTTTACAGAGAATGGTCCGAAAAAGAGAAGATATCCAGTGAGCGGCAGTTCTGTGGGCACAAATGCCTTGTTGATGCCAGAGGAGAATGGTCAGACTGGTTCCAGCTGATAGAAGGGCAACAGTAACTCAAGTAACCACTCGTTATAACCAAAGTATGCTGCCAACCCTATTGAGCATTGTGTCAACGCCACAGCCTACCTGAGTATTGTTGCTGACCATGTCCATCCCTTTGTGACCACAGTGTACCCATTTCCTGATGGCTACTTCCAGCAGGATAACGCACCATGCCATAAAGCACGAATCATCTCAGACTGATTTCTTGAACATGTAAATGAGTTCACTGTACTCAAATGGCCTCTACAGTCACCAGAACTCAATCCAATAGCACAACTGTGGGATGTGATGGAATAAGATATTTGGAAGGATGTGCAGCCGACAAAGCTGCAGGAACTGCTTGATGCTATCATGTCAGTATGGGCCAAAATGGTCCAACCCGGTACTAGTAAGGTGTACCTAATAAAGTGGCCAGTGAGGGTATAGATGTAGTACTTTAAAGGAATAGTTAACTTAATGTTGTCATTCACTTATCCTTTACTCAATTCAAACCAGTGAGTTTATTTCTTCCGTTAAACAGAAAAGCAGATATTTTGAAAAATGTTGGAAACCTGTAACCATTGACTTCCAAAATGGTTACAGATTTTTTTTTGATTTCTTCAAAATGTCTTCTTTCATGTTCAACAGAAGAAAGCAAGTCAAAGGTTTTTAACCACTTAAGGAAAACAAGCGAATAAATTTACATTTTTGCTGAACCTTTTAATGGATGCAATGGTACTTTAGTATCATTGCCAAAACGCCATGTTAGTATGTTTTGTTTTAACTACTGAAATAAAAATCCACTTAAGACCCTTTTTGTAATTTACAATAAAATGCAATACTAGTAAAAACGTGTTTCAGTCTGTGGATGTTCTGAGTAAGGCCATTAATAAACTCACTCTGCTAGCAACCACACGCTAAGAACCTCTCCATCTTCTGAAGGCAAAGCGACTGTCCGGATGTCGTTGACCGCCTGCTCGATGGTTCCTGGCTGAGATGAGAACAAAAGATGCATAAAAAGTACAGCGAATATTTGAAAAGCTTGAAATATAGTTTTTACCTTCTTTTTTTGTAACAAATGTTCAGTCAGTGACTTAAATAATGCTAATTTGACTCCACCTGATCATTATTGGTTTCACAATATTATATGGTCACTAAATGTATCTGCTCTTCATTCTAGCTGCAATGAGACTGCTCTTTAAGTGAGCATAAATCAATGGATGCGTCACAAAGCTAATGAGCGCCCTACGTAGACAGTACTTTATGTAGGGAACATATGCGCGTTCTGACCAAACAAAACATATACATTAAGGCTTGTTTCATTGTTACGATAAATGACAAGATAAAAACAATTAAACGATTAATTTTTGAGGGAGTTGTTTTATAAGCGTAATCTATATAGAGAGCTTCGTATGATTTGACATACACCCCTGTGGAAATCAATCCAAACCCTAATCTAAATTGTAATGGCTGTAATGTCTACGACGGAAATTATATTAGTCCTTTGGCTCTCTATAATGATACTTTAATTGAGGTAAAGATGGTTATCTATCTATACATATATTTGTATAGTAAAGTTATATACATGTAACGTGTAACGTACAACTTAACGTACACATTACCGAGGCCGTTAATTAAACGAACATGCGAATATAAAACCAACTTTACCTCAATGTAACGTTAATTCTTTGGACTTATATATGGTAGTTATGCTTAAACAATATATCCTAAGGGAATATATTACAAGAAATGGCTTATGATTAAGTAATTGAGGAAACCATAACCGTTAGAACTTCTGTGACTGTTATTTTCAGCAGGAAACTCAAACACATTTCGCACTCCGGACATTCTGGAACAAAAACAGTAACACTTAACGTTACTCACCCTAAAGACAAAATAGTCTTTGACTTTAGCTCGCATGGTCGGGTTGTGAACATGGAAAGGCGTGAGGGTCTGGAGCGAGGAGCAGCAGGCCACTGAAGCCCCAGCCCGGGCCGACACCTCCAGCCCATCGTCACAGTCCGCCGACAGTAAGACCGCCGCGCCCGGGCTTTCAGAATCTAGCGTTATTACACTGTCATTGAGCTGCAGCATTTCACTAAGGCGTCGAGCACGAGCTGATGATATTTGTGCAGTATTTGTGAAGCGAATGCGCTCAGCAGCTCCAGCAGCAGCAGCGGAACGCCCACCTGCTCCGCTCGACGGAGGATTTAAAGGCACCCCGTCTGTTTATGAGCTACCAGCTGCATTTATGGCAAGCCAAATCAACATTTAAGCGAGGAAACATAATACTACTACAATGTTTTTTCATGCCACTACAACTTATCTTGAAGATGCTAGAACCCATTTTCATTAAAAATACACATGAAGTCAAAACTAACCATATCGATTTTAATAACAATTCATGTCATTAAGAAAAGAAAAAAAGTTTATCCTTGTAATCTTTAATTAAAATCTAAAAGTGCACTTCCTGTTTGTTTTCAGTTAGATTCTGAGATCATATCTGTCTGAGATATAAGTGTGTTAACCACGCCCTTCCAGCGGTCAGTTTTTAATGGCCCGCTTCCACTGAAACTGTGTAGTATGGTACAGTACCGTTCTACTGGTACAGTATGGTACGATATGGTATGCGTCGGTACAGGTCACTTTTATTAGATATGTGTTTCTACTGCCAAAGGGTACTAATGGTACCAAAAGTTACAGTCAACGTCATTCTCGCTCGAGAAAATGTCTACATTAACGCTGTACGGGTCGTTCACATATCATATAAGAAGCACTTCTCACAAAACAGATGCTTTGTACACATAAATACTTGTGTATAAATTTTCATTACTAACTTTTCTATGAACATGAGTTGATTATAACTGCAGATAATGATAATGCAAAATAACTTACTGTAACATCTGCAATTCGATGAAATAAATAAATAAATGCAACATATATGAACACATACAGCCCCTTACAGTCTCCAATATGTTACAATTACAGAAAAACTACACAGACATTTAGTCCTTATTTGGATTTAAAAACAACACAAAATATACCTCTGTTAAAAAGCAATTCCGTCATTCCGAGTTCATAATAGTCCAGAAGGTGATGATAATAATAAAAATCATGGTACTTTGTTCATGTTTTAGGTTGCTGAAAGAATCATTCGCTCCTTTGTTTTTTCGCGTGTCACTCTCGCATTTGTGTTTTTCTGAAAGTATCAGATGTCAGAAGCCTCATGTCTTTGGGCTTGTGGGGGAAACCGGAGCAGCCCGTTGAAATTCTGGGAGTTTTCCCGGAGACAGAACAAAATGGGAAATGGGTCTAAAAAACAGGAGACTCCCGGGAAAAAGAAGTGTTGGCAGGTACAGTATGATACACACTCATACACTATGATCAATTTAGTCTTTGACCTGTGGGGGAAATCGGAGCACCCAGAGGAAACCAACACGAGGAAAACATGCAAACTCTACACAGAAATGCCAACTGGTCCAGCAAGGACTCAAAACAGCAACCTTCTTGCTGTGAGGCAACAGTGTTAACCACTGAGCCATCTTTTTGCCTATATTATATTATATTATATTATATTATATTATATTATATTATATTGTATTACATTATATTACATTAAATTGTATTATATTACATTATATTATATTATATTATATTACATTATATTATATCATATTATTTTATATTATATTGTATTATATTATATTACATTATATTAAATCACATTATATTATATTGTATTATATTATATTATATTACATGATATTATATTACATTATATTATATTACATTATATTACATTATATTATATGATATTATATTATATTACATTATATTATATTATATTACATTATATTATATTGTATTATATTATATTACATGATATTATATTATATAATATTGCATTATATTATATTACATATTATATTATATTACATTATATTATATTGTATTATATTATATTATATTACATATTATATTATATTACATTATATTATATGATATTATATTACATGATATTATATTATATTACATTATATTATATTATATTACATTATATTATATTATATTATATTTCATGATATTATATTATATTATATTACATTATATTATATGATATTATATTATATTACATTATATTATATTATATTACATTATATTATATTGTATTATATTATATTATATTTCATGATATTATATTACATTATATTATATTACATTATTTTACATTATATTATATGATATTATATTATATTACATTATATTATATTATATTGCATTATATTATATTACATTATATTATATTGTATTATATTACATTATATTATATTACATGATATTATATTATATTATGTTGCATTATATTATATTATATTACATTACATTACATTATATTATATTATATTTGTAACAGCAAGAGATTGTTCCTTATATATTTCCAAGGCTAGTTTAGTTAACAAATGGTTCAAGACATGAAGTGACCTTTCCAAAAGATCATATCAGAAGGAACAGCTTGACATTTATGACTTCAGTTAGAAGCTCAGCGCCTCCTCTTTTTATAGTCACATTTTTTATGGTTGAAACATCTTTTGTTTTCACACAGGTGAAAATACATTCGCTCATGAGAGAAATACAAACCACTTCAGAGGGTAAAACACGGTAAGTGTTATTTCAATGATTTACTTTATCATTTGTATGACAAACCTTTACAGTTTTAAGACTTTTGTACAAAAATCTACAGAAATAGTGATCTGAATAAGACCACAGTGTAGGCCAGATTGAACAAAAAGCGTTTTAAAACGTATTTAATTAAAACATACATGAAGATTATTAATGTCATTGACATTGAATTTTGGGAAACAGAATGTAATTTTGTGCAATTTAACTGAAATGACTTGAATCTCATGTTATAATAGCTTAATTTTTTTGCTTTTTATTTCTTCATCGTTTAACTTTATTTTTAAATTAATAACAGATCATTTTTGTTAAAGATTCTGTTCTCTGTGAAACCTGAAAAGCCCATAGTAGCAAACAAGCAGAGACACAAGCTGATTATTTTACATTACGGCAATAAGGAAGAGAACTGTCAAGAAAACAGTGCAGTAAAACTTTGTCAACAATGAGTTATTGATTAATGCCTCATAATACATTGTGATCTTTTCAATTACATGTAGCGCATATACTTTTATCCAAGTCAACTTTGCATATCAAAGGCCAACAGGAAAAAAAAGGTTAGAGAAGTCAAGTCACTCAAGCCAAATGTTGTTGTTTTTTTCCGATAGCACAGAGATGTGCAAACTAGGGCCTGTGGACCAAACCTTGCATGTGTCCCACTATTTTCTTCTTATCTGATTGGATGTTGTATACATTTATTGTACGCTATACTGTTATAATGGCCATTATTGATTATTAAAACTGATATTCTGCAAAAGAGACAGATTGTTCTTTTCAATGAAAATGAAAGGAGGCAGTTATATTTAAGCCGTGTTTTGTTATAAATATGCAGAGTGAAGATGACGCTCATGTACATATGTAGCTACACGAGGCTGTTTGGTGTCTGTTAATCATAATATCAAAATGAAACAAATTTGACTTATATTATGTTTTCATTGTTTAGATAGTGAAACAGCAAGCAGGATGAGGTGAATGAGGTTATAAAGTACACTGTTCCCTTTGAAGATTTACACATGCATTAGCAGGCAGTTTTTGTTATGTTTATTATTGAATATAGGCTGAGTGAATAGTGGATTGAATGAGCTAAATTGGCCGTAGTGTATGAGTGTGTGTGAATGAGTGTGTATGGGTGATTTCCAATATTGGGTTGTAGCTGAGAAGGCATCTGCTGCATAAAACATGCTGGAATTGTTAGCAGTTCGATCCACTCCGGCAACCCCTGATAAATAAGGGACTAATGCGAAGAAAAATAAATGAATAAATAGTGTACTTTTTAGAACTCAACAAATATCTTTATAGGCAGTATACAGAAATTAAAATAAAGAGATTAAAGTTTGTATTTATTTATTTATTTCATATACATGGCTTTTGTGTTTTATAAAATATGAGTTGATAAAAATATTGGACGTGCATAGATAGATAGCATTTTGATTGAATGTAGTGGGCCGCTCTGGCAAAAAATGCCAGGGCTGATTTTTTGCACCAGTCCAGCCCTGGTTGTGAGCACGTTATTAGTATAGCGAAGAGACAGCAACATAGCGGTAACATCAAATGATGATGCTAAAGGAAAACATTTCTTTCTAACGTCTCGGAAGCAGACATATACGAGGGTACACCACGACTAAAAAAATGAAGTGATGCTTTGAACAGTTTGCCGTCAGTTTAGCAGATCTTTGGCCATCTTTTTAAAAACTCTTTGAATTTAGCTTATTACACATTTATTAACTTTTTAAAAATATTTAAGTTCTAGATTTACAAACATTTTGACACGTTGTTTTTATTTTTATTTTTTATTTGTGGCTAAGAAATAGCTATTAACTTTTTTTTGGTGGGGTCAGTGAAAATATTGGCAGGGCAAGTAAAAATCTGAACCACTGGTCCGATTAGGCCTGTAGAAAAAATCCTTAGCGTTGAACCCTCCCAACATTTGAATATTGATGGTGAGGTGGTTGGGGTGAATATCTTTGATAATGTACAGCAATTTTGTGTTTTATTTTTAAATATTAGAAAATTACTCATGGAAACTTGTAAAGCAAATGTAGTTTGTTATTTTTACCTTTGGCCCACAGCCCTCAATCAAGCTATACAAGCTATACAACATTTAAAAGATTTTCAAACCAAACCTAAGAATCTTTTGAGAAAAGTAAAGCGAATGATTAATAAATGTATAAAATGAATACAATTACAATTGATCTTAATCAAAAGCCAGCGAGAACCAATCAGATTACAAAAGATTACAAACAAGAACAAAATAGCAAGTGCTCTTTGTTCAAAGGGTTCCAGTGTACGGATGTCCTCCAGAAGGAGCAGGGAGCAGGACACAATAATGGACAACAGGTGAGTAAAATGAAGAGGTTGTAACATATTCATGATTGTTCAGATTCAAGAAGAGATTATACAGTGCCAGTGCACAACACATTCATTCATTTCTAAGAGTTCACACTTAGCTCATGATTTATACATAGCTTGTTTGGCATGTTGTACCAGGAGAGAACCCTGAGCTCAAGGGATCCTTGGGCCCAGGGCTCTCCCCTTTTGCAGGGCGAGGGGAAATTGAGCTCAGGTCGATCTCTAGCTTCCTCGCTGCTGAGGCCAAGGTGACCTTCCTGAGAGTAAGAGATTTAGGCTTATTTTATGATATAGAGCATATTTGGACGGTGGGGGGAAACCAGGGAACCTGAGGGAAACCCACGCGGACACGGGGAGAACATGCAAACTCCGCACAGAAATACCAGATGGCCCAGCGAGGACCTGACGCTATTGGTATTCTTGCTGTGATGGAACAGTGCTAGTCACTGGGCCACCGTGCCGCCCATTCTAAATAAAGGTGGAAGAAGGGGAGGAGGGGGGTCCTTCCAGACGAAGATAGTTGAAGAAAGGAAATGAGGATATATAAAGTGACTTGGGATTCTTTGATTGGGAGGATCATGATTAGCTAATGTGGACCAGCTGGGTGAATCATGAGCGCGTGCTACTCTCGAAATTAGTTTAAAATTCAACTTTACTTAGTCCCTTTACTCATCAGGGGTCACCACAGCAGAACGAACCGCCAACTATTCCTGCATATATTTTACACGGCTGCAACCCAGTACTGGGAAACATCCATACACACTCATTCACACACATACACGACGGTCAGTGTAGTTTATTCAAATCAGCTATAGCGCATAAGTTTGGATTGTGGGGGAAACCGGAGCACCTGGAGGAAACCCACGCCAACACGGGGCAAACTCCACACAGAAATGCCAACTGGTCCGGCCGAGACTCGAACCAGTAACATTCTTGCTGTAAGGCGACAGTGCTAACCACTGAGCCACCATGTCGCCCCTGTACACAACAAAAAAATCTACTGGGCCACTGTATAGATTATACTGTTTATAGGTCACCATCCCTGAACACACAGTACAGAGGTTGCGTAGTTCCCCTATTACGTTCCTCCTCAGGGTTGGGAAGGAGTTATAAAAGAAGTGCTGGAGGATTGGGTAAATATGCAAACAGTAAATGAAATAATTAACACAAGGAAGCAAACAGAATACCGGGAAGGGTCAAGGCCAACATATTAATCCCATCCAGGAAACAAAACCTATTTAAACAAATAAAAGAACCCTACGTACAAAACAACACACTCATCTCTAACTCCATTTATATCCGTAAACTGAAGAAATGGTGGAAAAGAATGCTATAGCTTACCACAAAAAAAGTCTTAAGCTTAACATTAGATTGGTTAACTCGCGTGTGTTTGCAAGCACAAATCAGCAGCAGGAACTCTTGCTCCAAGCCTCCGCCACACAATTCCTTATAGAGCAGTCATAAATTAATTGAACTTTACCTGGGGGGTATTCCAGAAAGCAAGATATGTAACATTTGTACCTGGATAAGAAAGTAGGATATGTAACGGATGGTAACTTTAATGGTATGTAAGCTCTTATGCTTTGAACATAACCTGCTCTGGAGATATATCCATATAGTTTCAGTGAGAGACATGACGAGAGAGCAAAACTAAATAGAGCACTTACAAAAGAAACACTCTTGTGAAACTAGGAATATAACACCCCAAAAGCCACCAAGGGGCATTCTTTCTATCAAAATTATATAATAGCTGCATTCCAGCCCTATTTTTTATACCTTTCACTCACTAACTTCCCTTGGCTCATTAACTTGGATGTACGTCATTAATTACGTCACACAAGTGTCCACTAGGCGGCGCGGTCGCTCAGTGGCTAGCACTGTTGCCTCACAGCATTTTTCCCTAGAATTGTTCATTCATAACAGAACTCCGACTTCATTTTTTTGCAGTTTTCATTAATGTCTAACATTGTTTCCTTAAATTTTGCAAAAATTGCAAGAACTGTATTTGTGTAAATTGAAAAATAATAATTCAATGGCCCGCTGTCATTTTTGCTTTACTATTTTTTCTGTCTCAACAGTTTGTGCATTAATACTTGCTTATCTGCTGCTGTGTTTCACTCTAAATACTAGAGAATCACCTGCACCCAGCTGTGTGTCCATGAAGAGTCATCAGTCAATAGATGATATCATCGACTTCAGCTCTGACCTGAGGTGAGGAAAGCATCATGGTTTTATGTGGCTTTAAAATTTCCTTGATCTAAAAAAAGCTGGGAAACTACTTCCATTATGATTCAGTGAAGGGATTGTCTTTGTGTAAACTGAAAGAAATCAGAAGTGCATTATTTTCTAATAATTAAATGGCCTTTTCAGTTCTTCATCTACATATCCATGAATGGACATCACTATGATACCCAACATAGACTCATTCTCAAAACTAAGCTCTATATATACATTTCTGGAGATCATGAATTACGTAGCCTGAAGTATATATGGCTGCATTTCGTCTTTAAAGCAAATGCTAGGGGGGCGGTATGATGCTGTTCCTTTTTGTGCTTACCGGCTGACCGCTTACCTCTGTGTAGAAGGCTTTACTGCTGTTACCAGTTAGTCCGGTGGCTTGCAGTGTATACGTCGGTGGACTTTAGACACAGAGAGGAGTTGATCGCGATCACAGGGTTCGAGTCCGGTGATGAATGGTTCCAGAAAGCGGCTAAGAAGCCTCAAAATATAACAAGAAAGTAAATAACAAGGTAAGAATGTGGTAAAATCTGAAAACATGGTCAAAATCAGACGAGGACTTTTCTTTTTCTTGTTTTTAAAAACTGTTGGTTGGGTTTAGGAAAGGAGGAGGGTGGGTCAGTTGATCAATCAGTCAGTCGACAGCGCTCTCTGGTGGATTTACGTGAGAATAGCAGGTGCGAATGGCCCTCATGAGAAATGTAAGATCTGAAAAAGCGTACACAGCGGCCTGCGGTGGATTCACGAAAACAAAAACTGCAAAAAATGTAGCTCCTGAGACGTATTTGACGCTCTTCAGAAATGTATATTGCATATGTTTTAGGAATGAGCCTGGGTTGATGATACCAATTTGGGTATAATTTTCCACAAAAGACCAAACATTTTTAGCTGTTTTATCATGTTCATTTTTTGTTAACTCGCATTCATTGTACGATCTAATAAAGCTATGCATTTTAAAATATCATTTAACATAGAATGACTTAAAACTATCTGTGTCAACAGTTTGTGCATTAGTAAGTGTTTATCTGCTGCTGTGTTTTAGTCTAAATGATAGAGAATCTCCTGCACCCAGCTGTGTGTCCATAAAGAGTCACCAGTCAATTGATGATATCATCGACTTCAGTTCTGGAGACTCTACTGACCCGAGGTGAGGAAAGCATCATGGTTTATTTGGCTCCTAATGTGGTTCTTTTAAAATAACAGTTTTAATAGTAACAATAATATATATATATATATATATATATATATATATATATATATATATATATATATATATATATATATATATATATATATATATGTGTGTGTGTGTGTGTGTGTATATGTATAAGTATATATATATACTTCAATATATTGAAGTCAGAATTATTCGCCCGCCTGTTTATTTTTCCCCAATTTCTGTTTAAGAAGAGCAGATTGCTTCAAAACATTTCTAATCATAATAGTTTTAATAATTCATCTCTAATAACTGATTTACTTTATCTTTGCCATGTTGACATTAAATAATATTTGACTAGATATTTTTCAAGACACTTCTATACAGCTCAAAGTGACATTTAAAGGCTTAACTGGGTTAATTGGGTTAACTAGGCAGGTTAGGGTAATTAGGCAAGTTATTGTATAATGATTCTGTATTGTATAATTGTTATGTAGACTATCAAAAATATATATAGCGTAAGGGGGCTAATAATTTTGACCTTAAAATGATTTTTAAAAAATGTAAAACTGCTTTATTGTAGCCGAAATATAACAAATAAGACTTTCTCCAGAAAAAAAAAATATTATCAGACATACTGTGAAAATTTACTTGCTCTGTTAAACATAATTTAGGAAATATATTAAAAAAAAAAAATGTAAAGGGCGGTTAATAATTCTGATTTCAACTATATATATATATATATATATATATATATATATATATATATATATATATATATATATATATATATATATAAACATTTTTAATAAACATTTTTATTTCTATTGAGAAATTTATAAAACGTTATTTTACACAAGTTAGTTGCATAAAAATAGTTTACAAATGACAAGCCATTTTAAAATAAAACATAATAGGATAATTTTTTGCTTCTAATCGATTTGATTCCTAAATTCAAAATTGGTGGACTCGATTCTTAGAATTGATTACTGTTTTTAATTTCAATATTTCTCAATATCTCTTTCTTTATATTAAAACTCTGCCAGTAGTAAAGCTAGAAGAAAGCTCAATCAGCCATATGACTTTTATTGAATGCATGCCACACTTAATTAATGGGTCTAAAATTCATAGGCTCACTGTCAACTATAAAAGGCAAAGTGTACATTTAAATAAGCATATAGCCTATTGCTTTAAATGCCAAATAACTGCGGCAGAGTTAGAAATTGTGTATTTTTGGACAGTTAACAGTGCTGAGCTGAAAATTATTTGAAACCCTGAACCCCCTACTAAAAACAATTTAGAATTTCTAGTAAAAGTGTCCTGATAAAGTGATAGGTTGGTTTACACTACAGAGTTCATTCATCAATGGTATGGATATGTACTTAAAAATATATATATATTTTTTTTTACCAGAAAACGCAACAAGAACAAAGAAGATGAACGTCAGAGCATATTTGCATTTGCTCAGAGAAAGATGAACCAGGCAGATCTCTCCAACACACGACAGACAAGTAAGAGTCTCTCTCTCTCATAACTGATGGCAACTTGTAATATATAATAGTATATAATGTGGGCACCTCACGGCAAGAAGGTTGCTGGTTCGAGCCTCGGCTGAGTCAGTTGGCATTTCTGTGTGGAGTTTGCATGTTCTCCCTGCATTCGTGTGGGTTGAGTTCTCCAGTTTCCCCCACAGTCCAAAGACATGGAGTACAGGTGAATGGGGTAGGCTGGATTGTCCGTAGGGTATGACTGTGAATGGGTGTGTATGGATGTTTCCCCAGAGATGAGTTGCAGCTGGAAGGGCATCTGCTGCGTAAAACATTTGCTGGATAAGTTGGTGGTTCATTCCGCTGTGGCGAATGAACCGCTAACGAATTGGATAAGCGCTTTTATGAATTACGTTTTGAATTTATGAATTGGATTTTCATGTTTACAAGTAATGTTTAGGCGATGCAGTTTTGCGGGTTGCGGCTGGAAGGGCATCTGCAGCAATAAAAACGTGCTCAATAAGTTGGTGGTGTGGTTACTCCGCTGTGGCGACCCCGGATTATTAAAGGGACTAAGCCGAAAAGAAAATGAATGAATGAAATAGTGTTTAAAATTTCCGAGTTAAATTTTGTAAATGGGAAATGTGAATTGTAAATGTATTACATTTTAGACTGGACTGGCTCCATAATAGTTAGCTAATAATTGACCAGTCTGACTGGTACAAATGTCAAGGTCATATCTTTGATTCTCGACTTTGATTGTAAGTGTTAATAAATATTTCTCTTGCTTTGATTAGAACTTGGCCCAGTGTGCCTGCAACAGCACAAATCCAGACTGGGAGAGAAATTCCAGAGACTACACGAAGGAATAGCCTATCAGGGGAATCTAACACTTCTGAACGAGATCTACACAGAGCTGTTCATCACAAAGGGAAACAGCGGAGAGGTCAATAAAGAGCATGAGGTGAGGCAGATTGAGATGTCTAGATGGCCAGACATGCAGGAAATACCAATTCGATGCAATGACATCTTTAAAGCCTCACCTGGAGTGTTCAAATCCATCAGAAGTGTTCTGACAAGAGGAGTCGCCGGCATCGGAAAAACGGTGTCTGTGCAGAAGTTCATTCTGGACTGGGCTGAGGGAAAGGCAAACCAGGACGTTCACCTTATATTCCCACTTCCTTTCAGGGAGTTGAATCTAATGAAGGACGAAGAGATCAGTCTAATGGGGCTTCTCCATCAATTTTTCTCAGATATAAAGGAACTCAGCACATCATTCCTTTATGATTACAAAGTAATGTTTATCTTTGATGGACTTGATGAATGTCGACTTCCTTTAAATTTCCAAAGCAATCAGAGCTTGTCTGATGTCACACACTGCGCTTCAGCGGATGTGCTGCTGACCAACCTCATCCAAGGGACGCTGCTTCCTTCAGCGCTAATATGGATTACCTCTCGACCGGCAGCAGCCAGTCAGATTCCTCCAGAGTGTGTTGATCAGCTTACAGAGGTACGTGGATTCAGCGATCTGCAAAAAGAACAATATTTCAGAAAGAAGATACAAGATCAGAGTCTAGCCAACAGAATCATCCCATACATCAAATCCTCGAGAAGCCTGCACATCATGTGCCACATCCCAGTCTTCTGCTGGATCTCGGCCACTGTTCTAGAGAGATTGTTGAGTGAAGCAGAGAGTGCGGAGATCCCCAGAACTCTCACTCAAATGTTCACACACTTCTTGATTGTTCAGACCAAACTGAAGAGCCAGAAGTATGACGATAATCGTAAGGTTGATCTTCAACAAGTCAGAAAGAGTATATGTTCACTGGGCAAACTGGCTTTTGAACAGCTGAAAGTCGGGAACCTCATCTTCTACGAGGAGGACCTGAGACAATGCGGCATTGATGTCAGAGAAGTATTGGTGTACTCTGGAGTTTGTACCCAGATCTTCAGAGAGGAGTCTGGACTGTGTCTGGGGAAGGTGTACAGCTTTGTGCATCTGAGCATTCAGGAGTTCCTTGCTGCTCTATTCAAGTTCCTCTCCTTTGTTTCAGACATGAAACACGAGTCTGAAATAACAAATCTTCTAAAGAAGGAAGTGGACAGGGCTTTGCAGAGTGAGAACGGACACATGGATCTATTTCTGCGCTTTCTTCTGGGCCTCTCACTGGAGTCCAGTCAGAATCTCCTGCGAGGTATACTGACACGGACAGTAAACACATCTCAGAGCTGTCTGGAACTAGCAGAGTACATCAAGGAGAAGATCAGAGACGACCAGTTTCCAGAGAAATCCATCAACCTGTTTCACTGTCTGAATGAACTGAACGATCATTCTCTAGAGCAGGAAGTCCAAACGTACCTGAAAGGATCCCGTGCCAATCGTCTCGCTGAAGTTAGTCTCTCTCCTGCCGAGTGGTCGGCTTTGGTGTTTGTGTTACTGAACTCAGAAGAGGAGATGAACGAGTTTGAACTAAGTAAATACCATCAATCTGAAGAAACTCTTCTGAGGCTGATGCCAGTGGTCAAAGTTTGCAGAAAGGCCAAGTAAGTATTTACATGGTTTGAGGTTTTCAGTCTTCTGAGTTTTGATCCAGCCTTGATTAAAACTGCATTTCACTTTCCAGTAGGGATGTAAAGGTACACGTATACGTACTAAACCATTTCAGTACGGTGCACATACAAAACTTTTGTTTTACGTGCAGAGCAAACACAGTTCAGATCTAAAGTTCCACATGAACATTTTAGTTGGTGGATTACAAGTTTCCACTTCGCTCTTTAACACTTAAACTCTGCTGCTATTTGGGGATTTCCACCAGGATTTTGCCTACCCACATTTAAAAGCTTCCCATATCCACATGCAGAGGTGTAAATGCAAAAATTTGGTATCATTTTAAAGAAAACCCTTTGAATAAAACACTATTGAAAGTGTTTAAAATAACTGTATATGTCGTCTGTGTTATAATAAACACCTAAAAAAAGAGGCGCTTTTTTATATAAACTCAAATTTGAAAGTGTAGCTTTTAGGTTGTGTGTGGTCTAGCGTGCTGTAATTATTTTTGGTAGTTCCTGCACATGTCTGTAATCATTGGAAAAAAGAAAAATGTCTCTACCATAATCTATGCAAAAGTTATTGTATTCCAACTGATGAGAGGTGCTATACGAGCCACAGGGTCTGATCATTGTTTTCATATTTCACTATTCTTTTGTTTGATCAAATATAATTCACTGTGTTTGGACCAAATCAGACATATAAAAGGATTACTTATACACATCACCTCAAAAACAGAGGAGAAATGGCCCTGAAGAGCACAGCATAAGGTAAGAGATGACAGTTGTCTGTGCTATCTGGGGCTGCTTACTGATCATGAATGTATTGTTTACATTTCTGCGCCATGGAAACACTGTGATTCATTCAACAACTGTTTGACATATGAATATAATTCATTAAAAAGAATGCTAGAACTTTATGAGCACCGGCAAGAGCTTTCATTTAAGCTATAACTTGTACATGTGTCATATAAAAAAATATGAAAATGAACCGATGTAAAATACCTAGCTCAGGTATCCAAAATACTGTGTTTTTAAGTGTAAAAAAATTTTATACAGTAGAATAAAAACCAAATTGATGCATATGTGCATAAAATAAAGATTTTTTCCAGTACCGGGTCCGCGGAGTTTAAGTGGTTAAGGGCATTAAACCAAAGACTATAGATTGACAAATATTTATTTGCATTACTGTAAATAGAGAAAGTGCAACCCTAAGTAATTGGCAATTTTTATAGCCTCATTGGTGCCAATAGCCTAATGGTTAAGTGCGCCGTCGCCGAAGTATAGCACCGTGGTTCTCATGGCGACCCAAGTTCGATTCCCTACTTAAGGTCCTTTGCTAAGCCTTCCCCTCTCTCTGCTCCCAATACTTTCCTGTGTGTAACCTACACTGTCCTTTCCAATTAAAGGTAAAAAAAACCCTTACATTTTTTTTTTTACAAAATTGGCTCAATTATTTACGAGCTCAGGGATCTCTTCCAAGACAGCATGCCAAACCTGCTATTATTATCAAGCAATATCTAAGCGTGGACTCTTGAAACCATACCTGTCAACATTGGGATGTGAAAATAAGGGATATGCCAACCATAATAAGGGATCCCCACAAATCGCGTGTACAGAATCCGTTTGGGAAACAGCATCTGTTTATCACTATGGAGCATGTCAGCTGGCAGTCATGCACCATTTTATTTTTAAGGATTGTATTTTAGTTTTGAGGATCGTATAGGTTGGGCGACAGCACCTGTAATCAAAAGGAAATGGAATCGCGCCGTTTTTAATATTTATTTATAAGTGTTTTCATTTCCAAATTAAGAAAGAAAGCACAGAAGACTCACGTTTTAGAGCAAGGGGCGACCCCTGGTGGTTCAGCGGTATGGGTTGCGTATAGGGAGGCTCGGCTGTTCAGAGAAAGACTGAAAATAAGGAAGAAATACAGGAAAATACCTTTACGGGATGATAGCGGGATAGAACAGTAAAATACGGGAGAATACCGGGAAAAACGGGAAGGTTAACAGGTATGCTTGAAACATTATAACTGAAATCTGTTATAGTTTTAAACTGTTGATGTTTTATAAATATTAATCATATATAAAAACAACACAATTTTATGTTTTGATTAATTTCTCTATAACTGTAGCAAAATTAAACTGAAATCAAGATACGTATGAAACCATGAACTTTGTGTACCATTACACTCCTACTTTCCAGTAGCCATTACACCTTCATTAACTTGTTTAGGTGTGCTTGATTCAAGCTGTTCCTTTTGATTTACAAAGTCTGACATTATAACCATTAAGCCACAATTTGCATTTGTTTTTTTCAGTAAAATGTAACAATGCAATCCAATTTAACGCAATTATTTTTTTGCTTTCTCACAGCCTGAGTGGCTGTTTTCTCACATGGAAGATCTGTTCAGCCCTGGCTGATGCTCTCAGAGGTTTGAGAGTGCTGAACTTGAGTCATAATAACCTGCAGGATTCAGGACTGAAGCTGCTCTCTGCTGGACTGAAAAACTATACCTGTAAACTCGAGACATTAGAGTAAGTATATCTTCAAAAGAATAGGTAATTATAAGTAGTGGGATAAACCAATTATAAATGACTAGTAATGACTTGCAGGCTGAGGAAAACAACATTGGATTTAGGTTTATTTTCTCTGTAATGGTCTTGTTTCACTGCATGGTATGACTTGGCTCAGCATGAGGGCTGGTTTATACTTCTGCGTCGAGTGATCGACACTTGTAAACACTTGCTCCATCGGGCTCACGGCTCTCAGCACCGCCCACACTCATCACAACTACCAAGCCGACCAATACAGAGCTTGCGCTACGCATCGTTGCGACATTTTGTTACATTTTTTTTAAAAGGTGTGCGTCAAGTTGTACAACCAAGTTGTACACTGCAGTGGAAAAGCACCATACTTTAACTCATCAGCTCATTACTAGAGAACCCAAGGCTTAACATCAATGTGTCACACAAAAGAAAGGTGTTTCTGTCCTTGTTGTGGAAAAAAGATTCAGGTCAGCAAAAATATTTTAAGTCTCTAAGTCAAACTTTTCAAAAAATGACAAAGTCTGAGATCTCCGAAGACCTTAGGCAAAGCAGTCTATTGTTACAGCATCAGTAACAACAGAGACAGGTTGTTCGAATGTCTGCTGAACATAGGCTTGCACACAGTTTAAATACATTTCTGTGTCTTAATACTCCACCCAAATTTACACATTACACACCTCCATCAGCTTCTCCGCTAATGGGATCTTAAATTTCTCAGGTGCCCACCACCAATAGAATCTCAGGGTCTTTCAGGGGTCTTACCCATGTCCAGTTAAGGTCTTTCCTTCCTGCTTCAAAAGCGATGACTCAGCCAAAAAACAATGCTCAACAATATATCTTGTTCACTGTCCACTGAGTTGTCAACTATAAGTTCAGCTGAAGTTCATAGGTACTCATAATTCTTTAGATGTCAGTACAAGTGAGTGTGGGGGCACGTGCAGGTGTGCTTTATCATGAGTTACAGAAAAGAACGCAAGTGTCCTTTTAGCCTTGCTTCCATAAATCAGCCCTCATTGTGACATTAATGCTGCTCTAATTTATCTTCTCATCTCTGACTGCATTTACACAGAATGACTTTTTCATTTACCAAAGCACACATACCTGATAATAATGCTGCAGGTATGGGTAATAATACAATAGGTATTAATAATACCAATACTAAATCATTCAAACAAGCATATAAATGAGAGTAATACATTCATCAGAAATTCATCAAGACACAATGAATTCCCCAACATCCTCTACGCCTTATCCTTGTTTCTTGTTTATAGTGGACAATGCATTGCCTTAATTGTCCTAAGACTCTCTGTTTTTTTAACATACTTAAGTCATCACTTCATGTCACCTGTTGAATTTGTGTGTTAAAATTTAGAGCTGTCTTCCTCTCTTCAGGCTGTATAACTGCAGTATTAGAGAGGAAGGCTTTGCAGCACTGGCTTCAGCTCTGAGATCAAACCCTACACACTTGAGAGAACTGGACCTGAGCTGGAACAATCCTGGAGTCTCAGGAGTTAAGTTCCTCTCTGATCTGCTGAAGGATCCACAGTTTAACCTCAAGAAACTACAGTAAGTGTTGAATTATTTCATCTCTCATTTCTCTCTCTGCTTCATCTGGTACTGACAATGGATTGGCTTCTGTTGTTGCTGTAATTTTAACCTTATAAGCATCTGGTAATGCAAAAAAACTGGCCATTCCTAAAAAACCCCCCAATAGAACCAACTGAGAGTACACATAATAATTAGTCATCAGTCCATTTTGTGTTTTTATTTTGTGTGTAAAGTCTTCATTAAACAAAATTAGTCCTCATTCCACATGTGAAAAATAAAAGAAAAGATGCAGATCTGAATTTAAAGTAAAAATGTAAGACACTCTAAAAAAATGATGTGTGCTGTTTGGTCAAACTATTTAAAATGAGATGAAACAACACAATTCTTGAGTTTTTTTTGGGACAACTTAACTGTTTTATGTTCAATCCACTTAAATTTGTAAAAACTAATAAGCTAACTTAATTCCTTCATAATGTCCCAAAACAAACTGATTGTGAGGAACCACAGCATTTTTTTGCAGTGAATATGCTGTCGCCTCACAGCAAGAAGGTCGCTGGTTCGAACTTCGGCTCAGTTGGCGTTTCTGTGTGGAGTTTGCACGTTCTCCCAGCCTTCGCGTGGGTTTCCTCCGGGTGCTCCGGTTTCTCCCACAGTCCAAAGACATGCGGTACAGGTGAATTGGGTAGGCTAAATTATCCGTAATGTATGAGTGTGTGTGTGAATGTGTGTGTAAATGTTTCCCAGAGATAGATTGCGGCTGGTAGGGCATCCGCTGCATAAAAACTTGCTGGATAAGTTGGCGGTTCATTCCGCTGTGGCGACCCCGGATTAATAAAGGGACTAAGCCGACAAGAAAATGAATGAATGAATGTATATATTTGTGCTTTTAAGGTGGCAAATACTGATTTGTAAAACTAAAAGTTGTGTAGATATTTTTTTTAATGAAAGTTGTTGGTGCTGTTTCAGCTGTTACCCTACCTGAACAAATCCTTGGCTACAGGACTTTGTGTCCATGTAACAAGACTCTGGATTAGTTTTAACATCAAGGAAACATGACACAACCAGTCCCAAGCTAATTTAATCCAGTTTATATGTTTTAATCTCAGTCTTGTAAGATAAAGAGTTCAATGTGAAGGGAAGTTTGGGTTTACACTTTATTTTAAGGTGTCATTAGTAGTCATTTAACTACTGAGTATTAAAGATTAATTACATTTACTTAGGATCTAGGGTTAGTTGCATATAATCGTGCATAATCAATTGTAATGACTCAGTTTTTGTAATTTTTTAAAATTATTCAGTTATTAAACTTTGTATGGAACAAATTGTATGGAAAGTCATTCATTCATTCATTCATTATCTTTTCGGTTTAGTCCCTTTATTAATTTAACTTATCCAGCATATGTTTTACGCAGCAGATGCTCTTCCAGCTGCAACCCATCAATGGGAAACATCTATACACACACATACACTAAAGTCAATTTAGCTTTTTTACGGTCCAATTCACACTTCTTTAGACTTGCGGGGGAAACTGGAGCACCCGGCGGAAACCCACACAAACACGGGAGAACATGCAAACTCCACACAGAAATGCCAACTGACCCAGCCAGGGCTTGAACCAGCAACCTTCTTGCTGTGAGGTGATTGTGCTACCCACTGCGACACTGTGCTGCCACTAAAAAGTCAGTGTTCAATAAATCAATTATTTTTTTTATTTAATATTTTAATTATTTAATCCTTTTAATAATGTTAAATCTGACCCTGGTGTAAATCATGTTTACAATTAACCCATACTATGGAGTGAACTGTAAAACTGAAACTACTTCTGTTCTATTTGTGCTGCAAAGTAAAAACTTTGTAATTTAATAGCAGACACTTGCAACTAATCTGAGTTCGAATGCACTGGCTAAAAACATCTTAAAGATATAGAGAGAAAATGTAAAGAAAATGTTACTATCTTTGGTCTCCCTTGTTATCTGGCCATAGCTTACATTTCAAGTTTATTTAAACATCACCATTAAACCAACCTGATAAACTATTCACATATACTCAGGGTTCCTGCACCATTTTAAAAGTAACATTTAATGCTTTCTAAGACCTTTTTAAGACCTTAACAAATATAATTTAGGACCCAAAAAGTTCATAAATTCTTTGGAATAGGCTACTCAATTTATTATTACTGGGCGCAAAGTGTCTTCTTGCTGACCATTTGGCCTCTTTACCTTAACGTTAAAATCTACAATTTCCCTTTATTTCCGCAGGATGTATAGATGCAATATTGGAGAGGAAGGATTTGCTTTCTTGGCTTCAGCTCTGAGATCAAACCCCTCACACATTAGAGAACTGAACCTGAGCTCCAATAAACCAGGAACTTCAGGAGTAAAGCTGATCTCTGTTCTGCTGGAGGATCCACAGTGTAAACTGCACAAACTACAGTAGGTTATGTGTTTTTTTTAAAATAAATTTGTCCTGTATTTTCCTTCTATTAAGACCTCAAGAGACAATATGGCACAAAATAGCACCTCTGTACAGAATAAACAATTTTAAAAAGCATTTATAACACTTTAGATATGAAAAGTTAACTACAGGGTGGGCCATTTCTATGGATACTTCTTAATAAAATGGGAATGGTTGGTGATATTAACATCCTGTTTGTGGCATATTAGTATATGTGACGTCTCACAGCAAGAAGGTCGCTGGGTCGCTGGTTCGAACCTTGGCTCAGTTGGTGTTTCTGTGTGGAGTTTGCATGTTCTCCCTGCCTTCGCGTGGGTTTCCTCCGGGTGCTCCGGTTTCCCCCACAGTCCAAAGACATGCGGTACAGGTGAAATGGGTAGGATAAACTGTCCGTAGTGTGTGAATGTGTGTGTGAATGTTTTCCAGAGATGGGTTGCGGCTGGAAGGGCATCCGCTGTGTAAAAACTTGCTGGATAAGTTGGTGGTTCATTCCGCTGTGGCGACCTCGGATTAATAAAGAGACTAAGCCGACAAGAAAATGAATGAATGAATAGTATATGTGAGGGGGCAAACTTTTCAAGATGGGTGGTGACCATGGTGGCCATTTTGAAGTCTGCCATCTTGGATCCAACTTCTGTTTTTTCAATAGGAAGAGGGTCATGTGACACATCAAACTTATTGGGAAATTTAAAAAAATCAACGGTGTGCTTGATTTTAACGTAAGTTTGTTCTTTCATTAGTTATTTACAAGTTTCTGACCACTTACAGATACAAGATGTGCATCATCTGAAACTTCGGATACTGGAAGCCTGTGCTGGCATTTCTCCTGCGGTGTTGCTCTCAGTGTTTGAAGAGTGGGAGAAGAGGGTTGCATTGGCAATCCAGCACAATGGGCAGCACATTGAACACATTTTATGTGGTCAGAAACTTAAGTTAAAACCAAGCACACCATTGTTTTTCTAGTTGGCCCTGATCTGTAAAACATATACAGTTGAAGCCGGAATTATTAGCCCCCCTTTGATTATTATTATTTATTTATTTTTTTTAAATATTTCCAAAACGATGTTTAACCGAGCAAGGAAATGTGCACAGTATGTCTGACAATATTTTTTCTTCTGGAGAAAGTCTTATTTGTTTTATTTCGGCTAGACTAAAAGCAGATTTTTATTTTTTTTAAAAACATTTTAAGGACAAAATTATTAGCCCCTTTAAGCTAACTTTTTTTTCCGACTGTCTACAGAACAAACCATCATCATACAATAACTTGCCTAATTACCCTAACCTGCCTAGTTAACCTAATCAACCTAGTTAAACCTTTAAATGTTACTTAAAGCTGTATAGAAGTGTCTTGAAAATATCTAGTCAAATATTATTTACTGTCATCATGGCAAAGATAACATAAATCAGTTATTAGAAATGAGTTATTAAAACTATCATGATTAGAAATGTGTCGAAAAAAATCTGGTCACAGAAATTGGGGAAAAAATAAACAGGGGAGCTAATAATTCAGGGGGGCTAATAATTCTGGCTTCAACTATACCTTCTCCTGGATATATATATATATTAGTGGTGGGCCGTTATCGTCATTAACGTTAAGGTGTTTTCAAAAAGTGCTTTTATGTAAGAGTTTCCTGTAATTTTGGGTGACTTTAACCGCAGTTCGGCAGTTTCACATAGGCTCATGAACATTTCATTCATGCCCTCATGACAAACTGGGGTATTAGACACAAATAAGGAGTAAGGACTGGTGAGAGTGTTTTGGAATTTATTAACGCGCGCCAAATGGAAAGAAAAAAAACTCTGCATTTCGCTATGTGTGTGTGTGTGTGTGTGTGTGTGTGTGCGGTCCTTTACCGACAGCCGGGTGTGTGGATCTGATCGTGAAATATGGCTAAAAGTCCTACATGACGGTGATAGTTTGATTGCAGTGTTTGCTTCAATAATGCCACCTGTGTCTGAATCTACTTTTGCTATTATAAGGATGGAAAACTGAGCGCTTCACTAGCGAGAAAACAGTTAAACAGAGCATCTGCAGCTGTATATTCTGTTTATATTAAGCAATGTGTAAGTGTTTGAACCCTCACAGGCGCACAACTACCGTGCTCTGCTCTGGACTTTAGACCAGCTTTCAGTTGGTCAATGGCGTAGTACAGTGGTTCTCAAACTGTGGTACGTGTACCACTAGTGGTACGCAGGCTTCCTTCTAGTGGTACGTGGAGGAATGAAATATGTCATGTACATACTATACACATTTCAAAATTTATCAAAAATTATGTATATAATATGCCATATGTGACATATAGCCTATATTTCTAAGGTAATCTGCCACGTTTTTTTTAACTTTGCAGAGTTGTAGCTGCTTGACTGGACCTACTACGCTACTGTATTTCAATACTGCTCATTTTGGTGGTACTTGGAGAGACAATTTTTTTCTGAGGTGGTACTTGATGAAAAAAAGTTTGAGAACCACTGGCGTAGTATATTTCAGTTCCTTAACCAACAATGCGCCTTAACACACCTCCTTTCTCAATCAGCACACCCATGAGTCCACAAAGTGGCACAAATGGGTTTCCTATTTAAACAACGTGACGCAAAATGAGAAAATTACTGTTGCACTGGTCTAAAAATAGCAACAAATGGTGCCATACATGTCTTGCGCCTTATTGTGCCGTGTGTATGATAGGGCCCAAACTTTTAACGTCTTTTTAAATAACATTAGTCGTTTTAAGCTCAATCTTGCATTTGTGGATTTGTAATTGTGAGGTGTTTTTCTCTGCAGGCTGTCTGATTGCGGTATCGAAGAGGAAGGTTGTGCCGCTCTGGCTTCAGCTCTGAGGTCGAACCCCTCGCATCTAAAAGAACTGAATCTGAGCTCTAATAAACTAGGAGACTCAGGATTGAAGCTGCTCAATGATCTACTGAAGGATCCACACTGTACACTGGTAATACTAAAGTAAGGCATAAACTTTTATTTTGTCATTAATTGCCTTTTCATTTTGTATTGCTCTTTGAGGCTGTCATTTTAAAAACATCATAATTTATAATGAATAGCCTATTTGCTGGTCCTTTGAGTCATCAAAACACATTTGGAGTTCTAAAACATACGGGATGTTTTTATACTGTAAAACAGTGACTTTGAGCTCTCGCTTTTTGTCTTTTGAAATTTGCAATCAATTGATCAATCTTTAATTGAGATTTATTTTAGCAGAAAGTCCACTAGTATTTTTCTTATGCAATATTATTTGTTGATTTTATTTTAGCATTATTATTATTGTTGTTAACAGTATTGCTTAATATTAATATTAATTCGCCTTAACACACCTCCTTTCTAGACCGGAACACCTATGAGTCCACAAAGCGGCGCAACTTAGTTTAATATTAACCCTCTGGGGTCTAAGGGTGTTTTGGGGCTCTGGAGAAGTTTTGACATGCACTGACATTTGTGTTGTTTTCAGTATCTTAAAAACATATAAATGGCTAAAGTGTGATAACAAGGTAAATAGCACAAGTTGGGCTACAATAATACCTAAGCAGCATGTTTGTATGTGTTTGTGTTTTTGAGAAAGAAACGTTTATGCGTGGTTAGTGAAAAACTAAAATTTTGAAGTCACTGAAACAAGGCCGTGAAACCACAGAGAACATTTGTGCACAAGACTTTTGAGAACTGGATCTGGTAGTCTAGTGTTTTTGCTTCAAAATAATGTAAGAATCATCTTGTTAACTTGCCCACAGAAAACAATGTAATGAATTAAAAATTCTAAGTCACTTTTTATGTGAAATTGGTTTATGCGTGAAGGCGTGAACTATCATTACTATGCAGTGAGTTACACCTGAGAAGACAAAGACCTGCATAATGAGCTGCATAATGAGCCATCAGACAGGTACAGTATGTGACTAGGAGGGAAGAGTTTCAAGAAGAAATCAGAGAAAAGTTTATATACTTTTTTGTTTGCAGTTTATTTAAAATATATTAATCACACAAAATAACTTGAGATACTTTTATGAAAGTCAGTACACTCTATAAAACTCTGCAAACTTTTAAACTTACACATAGCAAATCTACTGTTTTTTTTTTTTTTTGTAAATGAAGAGTTTAGTTGCAAAATGAGATTTATCCATTTTGAGAAATGTTGGTTTTTTGATATTATTATTTAAGACATCAACAGTCAAGCTCATTCACAATTTTATACATTAAACTATTAAGCTCAGTGAAGTCCAGGAACACAATATTCTTCAAACCCAGGATATTTTTTATTTAACTTTATGTCTATAAATACTTTATAAATAAGTCAAAAAACATGCCAAAATGCAACATATTATCTTAATATTGTTAAACATCTTAAAATGGTTAAAAAACAATACATTATAAAATATGGAATAGTATATACAAAGTTTGAATTATAATAATACGATTCTGAGTTAGTTTTGGTAATCTCATATTAGAGCAATGTTACTTTAAAGAATGATAATTAATCCATATTAACAAAAATAACTGAGCAAAAGAAAGCAGCTGAAAAACAACACCATGTGCGATAATGAAATCTTTTAAAACAATGTGGCGCAAAATGAGAAAACTAGGGTTGCATTGGTCTGAAAATAGCAACAAACACATCTTGCGCCGGGTGTATGATAGAGCTCATAGATTCTAAGCATGTGTAATCAAAAAATAATATTAATCCCTTTCCCTCTCCTTTTAAAATTTTCCAATCTAAAAGACTTTCTAGATGTTGCTGTAATTTGATTTACACCAATTTAAAAAGTAACTGTAATTAATAATAATTACAATTACACTTGCAATAAACGTTTTCATCCCATTTTCAAACTTGTTAATAACATCTTGCTTTGAGTAAATGTGTATTGTCTAATAATATGCTCTAATATTAATATTTCAGTTTCTTGCCGTATCTGCCAAGTCACACATGCAAGACAAAACTATCAACTCGTTTCTGATGAGCACGACAGACTGACCTCTACTGGACAAACACCTGAACTGACCAGCAGCACTCAACATCAGTGCCATCTGATGTTTGTACACAGCTCTGTGTGATATTAATGTTGTGTGTGATTTGATACTGTCATATTCAAACGATACGCCACAGTATGTTGCAAACTACTTTCAGGTATGATTACAGACATATATAAAAGTCAATTCGTCGGGCATCTGTTTCGGGTGCCTCCTGGACGCCTACCTAGGGAAGTGTTACAGGCAGGTCTTGCCGGGAGGAGGCCTCAGGGTAGACCCAGGACACGATGGAAGGACTATTTCTCTCTGCTGGCCTTGGAACGCCTCGGGATCCCCCCGGAGGAGCTAAAGGAAGTGACTGGGGAGAGGGAAGTCTGGGCTTCTCTCCTAAGACTGCTGCCCCCGCCACCTGACCCTGGAAAAGTGGCAGAAAATGAATGAATGAATGTCAATGTACATGGTCCGTCATGCAAAGACAATCAGTATTAGGACAGTAATCCCACAAAACCAGTGATTAGGGTCTTTTTTTGAAAACAGAGACTTATACATCAATTGAAAAAAATTGATGTATGGTTTAGTAGGATAGGGCAATATTTAGCCAAGATACAACTGTATGACAATCTGGAATCTGATCAAAAAGCAAACAAAATTTGTCCAAATGAGGTTGGAATGCACATAACGCATCAAAAAATACATTTTGACATTTACAGTAGAAAATATCCTCAAAAATGTAACTGTGCAATGCAAGAGAATTATATTGTGCTTCTAAATTGACCCTTTGTGTGTAATGTGCTCCAGGGTCATACATTATATATACAGCGGAGACTGAACTCACTGTAGTTTACAAATATTACAGCTTGATGTTGGACCGAATTATGTTTCAGGAGAGTATACACTTATTGGCCACTTTATTAGGTACACCTTACTAGTGCCGAGTTGGACCCTCGTTTGCCTTCAGAACTGCCGTAATCCTTTGTGGCGTAGATTCAACAAGGTACTGGAAATATTCCTGATATTTTGGTCCATATTGACATGATAGCATCACACAGTTGCTGCAGATGTAAATCTCCCGCTCCACCACATCCCAAAGGTGCTCTATTGGATTGAGATCTGGTGATTGTGGAGGCCATTTCAGTACAGTGAACTCATTGTCATTGTTCAAGAAACCAGTCTGAGATGATTCACGCTTTATGGCATGGTGCGTTATCCTGCTGGAGGTAGCCATCAGAAGATGGGGTGATACACTGTGGTCATAAAAGGATGGACATGGTTAGCAACAACACTTAGGTAGGCTGTGACATTGACACAATGCTAAATTGGTACTTATGAACCCAAAGCGTGCCAAGAAAACATCCCCCACACCATTACACCACCACCAGCAGCCTGAACTGTTGATGCAAGGCAGGATGGATCCATGCTTTCATGTTGTTGATGCCAAATTCTGAACCGACCATCCCATCCGTATGTCACAGCAGAAATCTACCAGGCAACGTAATAATAAAGTGTATAATATAGTAATAGTATAGCATAGTATAATAATAGTATAATACTATACCTAATAAAGTGACCAGTGAGTGTATACAAATTCAGGAGTCTGATGTCTGTATAGTGGTTAAATGTGAAATATAATTAATTTGTTGTCTATATAATACCAATATTTGGCCGTAATCATCTGTTATTTGCTCCAGACTGCAATTGTAAGCTTTACAGGAAATGCTATATGAAAACTTGGTCATTGTTCTTTTGACTGATTTAATTGTAATTATTTTTATATTGTTTGTTTAATGTTATTGTACATTAAAATAACATTTTATACAAATGGACTGCATGGGGACTTTTATTTTTGAATAAGCCAGCTCAGGAGCTTCAGCTGAACTGCTACCCCATTATAAACTCGCCATGTTTAAGATCTGGTTTCTTTAAAATCATTGATCTGCACTGCCTGATTGATATACAATATAAAGTGGGTCTCAAACTGTACTAGAAACACTGCATGAAACTACACTGTTCCACGCCATGTGTTTAAATATGGCCATTTATTTTACCAAAGTTTTCCCAGTGATGGGTTGCAGCTGGAAGGGCATCCTCTGCGTAAAACATATGCTGGATAAGTTGGCATTTGATTCCGCTGTGCCAACCCCAGAATAATAAAGGGACTAAGCTGAAAAGAAAATGAATGAATGAATTTTACCACAATATTTTCAATGGAGTTGAAATGCTCCTGTAGATGCTTGCTTTTAAAGACCTTTTAATTAATTTCGAGCTTGAACAATTAAATGAATGCTTAAGTCTAATTAAAGGACTATATTTTAAATAATTACATTATTGATGCAGTAAAATAAATTATTTCAGTTATATTTTATAAAAGTACTTTGTATGGTAAAACAACATGCTTATAGTCTTTGGCAGTTGTTGTTGCATTGTTTTGCCATTAGATGGCGACAAAGACCAGAACATAATATATGCATAATATAATAATAATAATTAGTTTTAAGGGTTTAAGTAAATAATGCAGGAATGTCCTAATGACTTTGAACACTTAATCAACATAGAAATGAAGGTAAATCACATTCTCAGCAGAATAATATTATAATGTTTTACTGTATGTAGTTATAATATATCTAGCGAAAATAGAGGAAGAACTTTGTAGTTGACTTTATAATCTTGATCTGGGAAAAAAATTGAAATACTAATCCTACGTTTTTGAATAAGCAATGGCTTTTGCTGTTTTGACTACAGTGCAGATCTACACTCACCGGCCATTTGATAAAATATTTAAAAATTTGTACTTTGTATGATGTTTGATATAATACTATTAAAAAGTTACCAATAAGGTCTCACGCTCACCGGCCACTTTATTAGATACACCTGTCCAACTGCTTGTTAATGCAAATTTCTAATCAGCCAATAACATGGCAGCAAGTCAATGCATTTAGGCATGTAGACATGATCAAGGTGATCTGCTGCAGTTCAAACCGAGCATCAGAATGGGGAAGAAAGCTGATTTAAGTGACTTTTTACGTGGGATTGTTGTTGGTGTCAGATGGGCTGGTCTGAGTATTTCAGAAACTGCTGATCTACTGAGATTTTCACGCACAACCATCTCTAGGGTTTACAGAGAATGGTCTGAAAAAGAGGAAATATCCAGTGAGCGGCAGTTCTGTGGGCTCTAATGCCTTGTTGATGCCAGAGGTCAGAGGAGAATGGCCAGACTGGTTCCAGCTGATAGAAAGGCAACAGTAACTCAAATAAGCACTTGTCACAACCGAGGTCTGCAGAAGAGCATCTCTGAACGCACAACACGTGCAACCTTGAGGCGGATGGGCTACAGCAGCAGAAGACCACACCGGGTGCCACTCCTGTCAGCTAAGAACAGGAAATATGCAGGAGATTCGCATCATGGATGCATGGCAGCCGACAAATCTGCAGGAATTGTGTGAGGCTATCATGTCAGTATGGACCAAAATCTCTGAGGAATATTTCCAGTTCCTTGTTGAATCTATTCCCCAAAGGATTAAGGGAAGGTAAAAGGGGTCCAACCCGGTACTACTAAGGTGTACCTAATAAAGTGGCCGGTGAGTGTACTTCCAGATGTAACTTCCATGTTCCAGCATAGGCAATGTAAATTTAATTCAAGTCAATTCATGTTTATTAGTTTAGCGCTTTTTTATAATAATTATTGTTTCAAAGCAGCTTTACAAGAGTTGCACATTATTGCATTCAAAATCAAATTCAATTTATTAATTTTAAATACACACCAAAAGTCTCATCTTTACTTTTAGGCAACATGTAGACAAAAACACCTATTTTACAAGCAAAATGTGTCTTTATAACACTAACAGTGTCTCTCAAATTATTTGCTGTGCACCATCATGCATTTACATAAACTAATATGGGGGTTAGGCAGGTGTCAAGTTTATGTTTGTTATGTTACGTTTATTTTTTTTATTGTTGGTAGCATAAAATACAGGTCAAATTGAAAAACAATTCACTATTTAAAGGGAACACCGAACACACATCTTGTATTGACATCCTTCAGGGAAATCGTTTATTAATTACCCCCTCCCTCTCCTCCGTAATTCGCACCCTGATTTCCAATAAATCATTCATGTTTGTGAGAGTGATTCGAGCTCTGCGTTTGACGAATAAGTATATTGTAAACAGCGATAAGAAGCTTTTAAAAGAAGATATGTGTTAAAACACAGCTAACATTTTCTGCAAATATTTATTTTCTTTTGAACGGCGCTGCCACGCGCTGATGTATTCAAATGAGCCATGACGTCAAACGTTCGAAAATTCCATCGTAGCTCTGTGGAATGTCACTCATTTGCAACTCGTCGCTTTGATTTGACAGTAGCACTGACTTAAGATCTGCGTTTTAAATGAGATTTAATCGGTTGATCGTTGTTTTAAACAATCAATTCACAGTTGAAAACGATTCTATTGGTTTTAGAAAGAAATCTGAGTCAATGGGAGTTGAAAAGAAACTTAAAAAGTTCTGTAACTGGGTCTTTTCTCGGAAAACCCAGCAGAACCCGCACACAATCGAGGGCGACCTCGAGCACCAGAGATGTTCTGATGGCGAAGCCGGACCAAGTAACGTCGCGTTCATCTCTCACATTCATACAGGAGCTGGTGTTTCACCAAGCCCAGCACCACAGAAAGCGGAGAAGAAACTTAAGAGGTTCCGGAAATGGTTTTCTCGAAAATTCAAGAAAACCAAAACCAAACAGAGCCAGCCGAGCAGCCCACAGACTCAGAGATCCCCTGATGGTGAAGCTGCGTGTGAGTCGCCGAGGCCGGTTCAGGACGAGCGGGTCAACAACAGGTGCGTGTCTATCCAGACCCCTGTGAAGACCCCGTCAACAGAAACCGAACAGCCCGACGATAATGAATGCTGGGACTGTCCTGTATCTTCTCTAACCACTGCGGGAAACAGCGACTATGACTGCTCTTCAGTGCAAAGCTGGCACTCTTGTGCGTCTTCGCTTGACCCCGCGGAGAACGGCGAATCTGACCGCGCATCAGTGTTTAGTTGGCACTCTTGTGCGTCTTCGCCTGGCACCGCAGAGAAAAGCGAATCTGACCGCGCTTCAGTGCACAGCAGGCACTCTTGTGCGTCTTCGCTGACCGCTGACAACCACAACGAGGAAGAAGCTTCCAGCGATGACTCCAGTGTGTCCGAGGAAAGCACCTCTTCCTCATCAAATGAAGTTTTTTGGAAAACAGAAGAGGAACGGATACTTAATTGGGAAGGAAAGACAGGTCAGTTGATTAAGTGTTGTTTTTAATCTTGAAATACATTCTACTTCCCTGGAAGTTAATTAACATTCCAAGAACAAAATATTGTGCTTTTTACCCCACTTCATATGATATTAGTAGTTACCATAATGTTTTATTTATATGTGTGTGCAAGCCAAAAATTAATTAAAAAATATTTTAAAATAAAAATACTAAATACACTTAATTATAGATGTATCAAAATAAACTACAGAACACAGCAGCCACAAATGTATCACATTAAAATACTGTATTCTGTATTTTAAAAACAACTACAAAATACTTTTACAAAGCAGCTTTGGAAATCTTCCATCAATTAGACCTATTCGAACAATACCTTCCCCATTAAACTGCCTTAGTGAAGTAAACAATAATTGATAGTGATAGTGTACAATAATCACTCAACCTCTTAATATTTTAAATAAAGAGTTTACATTTTTTGTTCACAGAATTTTTCAGAAGTCTGATTATTTGCTATTGAACTCTTCAATACTCAGTGTAAAACTGGTTTTTGAATATTAAATATTTGTGTTTCAAATGTTGTGAACACATCCTACCTTCTCATTAACTAAACAAAAACATTTTGCACCAACAATCCACCCAAAACTACTATTATTTGTACAGCATACTCTTTCTCCTCTTTCTTCCTTAAATGGAAGAGTCAATAACATCCAAAGCACCAATCAGAGGGTGCATTTAATTGATGTAGATTTCTTCCAAAGTATTTTACAGCATTTTAAAAATACAAGACACTAAACTAATTTAATACACAATATTCAGCCATTTTCATAACAAATACTATTTTGTATTTAAAATATGTATTTGCTGTACTTGTTTTATAAATACTACCCAACCCTTCCTGTGTGTGTATATGTATGTATTGTGTATATATGTATATTAATGATAGTGTATTCTGTTATTATGCCTTGCTTTTGTTTTAAGTGGCACTTTTTAACATTCTGTAAGGGGTCTACAGATTAAAAATAGCCATTCTTGGCTAATTCTGGCACATTTTATAGTAATGTTAATGTGTAGACCCTGTTAGTGTAGACCCAATTAATGTGCATTCACCCTGTAAACAAATAAACTAAGCTAACTTAACTAAAAGGTACTAATTTGACTTATTACAATACATAAAACTGTTTTTACGAACCCAAAATCAAACAAAAAGTGCTCAGGGGTAGCTTAAATAATGTGCCAGTGCTCTTTGGGTAAGGGATTCATCAGAATAAACAGCACAAATCAGTCGAAGGTACTCGAAAATTGTGGACAAAATATTAAAAAGGCTTTATTTATATGGCTAATACTTAAAAAACCAACATGTTACATCAAAGAACACATTTTTCGAGTGTCTTAAACGGGTTTTTGTCGTTATTACAAATGTTATTATGAGTAGTAGCTTTACGATAACTGTATTTATAAGAAAAAATGTTCTTAAAAGAAAATATAGAAGAGTTTTTTTTAATAATTGAACTGAAAAACATTTTAAATCTTACTCATTTTTAAAACTAGCTTAAGATTTTTGTGAATCTGACTTGTCTTATATACACCATCAAGTATTGATATGTTAAGTATTTAAAGCACTGAATCTGACCCTTGCATGCCAAGCTCAAACGTTTTGAGTGTCTATCCACCTTAACATGGCTGAGATTGGGGCTGCATAGCACATAGAAATTGTTTTATCGTGATGATTAGTCCATATCGTAGAAGGGGTGTCAGGACACAATAATAAATAAGCATATAAAACATGCGACACGGTGGCTCAGTGGTTAGCAGTGTCGCTTGACAGGAGGAAGGTCGCTTGTTCAAGGCCAAGCTGGGCTAGTTTGCATGTTCTTCCCGTGTTGGCGTGGGTTTCCTCCAGGTGTTCTGGTTTCCCTCACAGTCCGAAGACATGCGCTGTAGGTGAATTGAATAATTGGCCGTAGTTTGTGGGTGAATGTGTATGGGTGTTTTCCAGTAGTGGGTTGCAGCTGGAAGGGCATCCGCTGTGTAAAACAAACACTATGCTGGCGGTTCATTCCACTCTGGCGACACCTGATTAATAAAGTCTAAGCCGAATGAAAATGAATGTTTTTGTAGACTTACCCAAGCCACATGCCTACTAGATATCAGCGAACAATTTAACTTATTGAATCAATCCATTATATGGCACTTTTAATAATTATAAGTTAATAAAACTGTGCTATTCTAAGCAATCTTCAGTCTGCTTTTTGATGGTTTGCATTTTAAATGTCCTTCATTGTTTGTTTCATTGATTTTTGTTACAGGTAACATCTTCCAGGAGTATAAAGTCTGTTACCTATTAGGCAGTGGATCGAATGGAGCTGTCTATTATGGAATTCGTCTGTCGGATTACCGAAAGGTTGGTTTCAAACATAACAAAGTGACGTTGTGCTTTTTTGCTGCAATGTCATGACTGAATCATGTGAATTAACTGTGGCTTTCTCTTGGTGAACAGGTGGCAATCAAATACGTCAAGAAGACAACTACAATGAGTAGGATCAAGATTGTAAGTACACACTCACAAAACTGTTAAACTAGTCTCCAGTTCATTCACATCTCACTATCATATGTCTGTTATCTCTCCTGCAGGAAGCATTACAGCAGACCGTTCCACAAGAAGTCGGTTTGATGTATTTGATGAGCAGGGGCCCTAACGTTCCTCAAATAATCCAGCTGCTGGATTGGTACGAGACACCCGACAAGTACATACTGGTGCTGGAGTGTCCCAAATCATGTATGGACATGCACCAGTTTGTAATGCGGCATGGGAACAAAATCAGCGAGGCGAAAGCGCGACTGGTGATGTACCAGGTGGTCACTGCTGCCAGAATATGCTGCGAAAGGGGCGTCTACCACAGCAGCATCAAGCTGGAGAACCTGCTTATCAACCCTCACACCTTTCAAATCAAACTGATAGACTTTGGCACTGGAAGACCCATGAAAAACACTGGCTATTCAACATACTGGGGTATGTATGATAACAGTCACAATTTAGCCTAAGCCCTATGGCAAAGGTGATGAGAGTTATTTTGTAAATATGGATATTTAGACAGCATTGGGATACAATCTCGCTCTTTCTTCCAGGCTCAAAAGCTTGTGTTCCCCCGGAGTTTTATCGTCATGGAAGAAAGTTCTACGCCAAGCATGCAATCGCGTATTCTTTAGGAGTACTGTTGTTCAAAATGCTGTGTGGACGATTCCCTAAAGAAGAGCTCAACAAGATTGTCAAAAGAACCTGGCAGCCTGAAGAGCTATCCAACGGTGAGAGCATGCGGATGATGACACACGAACTTTGAAATAATTTACACCAACCGTAAGGTTTGTGACATAACCTGACATCTGTTCCTTCTTTCTTCACAGAATCCATAGATCTGATCTGTTCCTGTCTGCAAAGTGATCCAAACAAGCGAATGCCTTTTGATGAGATCCTTCTTCATAAATGGTTCCAGGTCTTGATCCTGAAGCCAAGCGGAAAGAAGAAACAATTGAGTGGATTAAAAAGGTTTAGACTGAAATTAAGGTCAGTTTAATAACAACAAAAGCCCCAGTTTTTCAGTTTAAATGTTGATCTTACATGAAACTAATATTGCACGTTTTCTACTTTCCATCCAGATAACAGCACAGCTGAAGAAGATCCTGGGACATGAAGAAGATTACACCAAGCTCCTTCTCTTCATCCAGCTACTAACACCAAACTCCTCCTCTTTATCGAGCAACCTAACACCAAACTCCTCCTCTTCATCGAGCAACCTAACACCAAGCTCCTCCTCTTCACCAAGGCATTAACACCAAGCTCCTCTTCTTTATTCAGCTACAAATTCATCGAGCCACAAACATGGGGCAGTTTGTGGCTTGACGAATAGAAAGAGCTGAATGGGGCTGGTGTTTGTGTGTGCGTGAAAAGGAGGAGCTAATTGGGGCTGGTGTTTGTTGTTGCACGACAAGGAGGAGCTAATTGAGGCTGGTGTTTATGGTTGCACGAAAAAGAGCTGAATGGAGCCGGTGTTCGTGTCTAGATGAAGAGAAGGAGGGGCGGCACGGTGGCTCAGTGGTTAGCACTGTTGCCTCACAGCAAGAAGGCCGCTGGATCCAGTCCCGGCTGGGCCAGTTGGCTTTTCTGTGTGGAGTTTGCTTATTCTCCCCGTGTTCGCGTGGGTTTCCTCCGGGTGCTCCGGTTTCCCCCACAGTCCAAAGACATGTCCTATAGCATTGTGTATATATGTTTGATGTTTGATGAATAAAAATGAGCACATTTGAAATATAAAGTGTTTTTCATTTCACTCAATATGAACTTCATGCACTCCTACAGTTAAAGTGTTGAACTGTCCTCAGCTAGCAGTTGAGTTACCATAAATATACGGCGACATTGTTTCAGGTTTTATGAAACGGTTTAGTGAAGCCTGTATACTTACAACTTATTCAATTCAATTCATCTTTACTTCTAAAGCACTTTCAATGTAGATCGTGTCAAAGCAGCTTAAAATAGTTCTAGTAAATTAAAACTGCTTCAGTTGAGCTGTCACAGTTGAAGTTCAGTGTAATGTAAATTTTCCAAACTAAGCAAGCCAGTGGTGAGGAACAAACTTTACCAATGGATGTAAGTGAAGTAAAAATACCTTCAGAGAAACCAGGCTTAGCCGGGCATGACCAGTTCTCGTCTGGCCAAACATCTGGGTGCCTGAGACTTGAGAATGCTGGAAATCCAACATGGAGTGAAGCTGCAGGTCTGAGTAGGTCATCAGCAGGTATCAGTGCAGAGACTTGTTTTTCACTGGGGTCTTTCAGGAATCAGTCTCAGGTTCTCGACTTATCCATGACCATGACAACCATCGGCTCAGGATACTGGCTGGATCCAAGATTTTGAAGACTTCTGCATAAAGAGAAACAGACTAATTTAAACATTTTTTTGCAAAAGTGTTGCCAGTTCAGGTTGTCCTAATTAATGCAGCCTAACAACCCTTTAGAGGATTTTGATTTCAAAAGTTATACATTTGCATTTGATGTGTATGTACTAGGGATGTAACGGTATCAGAATTTCACGGTACGGTAATACCTCGGTATGAATGTCACGGTACGGTATTTATTGAATCATTTACAGGAAAAAACAAAACTTATGAAAATACTCTAAAAAAGTGCCAAAAGTGTCAATGACATACAAATTAGCCATCTATCTGTAAGCTTTGAAACAGGAACTTCAATTTTAATAACAAAAAATTATTAAACCATGTAAAAAAATAAAGTTTCAATTTAGTATTGTTGAAAACTCATCACATTCAACATTTAATCACACTCAGCCCATCTACCCAGATGAGAGCTCTGCTAGTCGGACTTCTCATCAAGCATCTCCCGCTGGATCTAATCTCACTATATTTATTAAACAGGATATTTCATTTATCTTGTTGTCTTTATCTAACGACATATTCCCTGACTTTGGGCATTGGAATCTATTACTTGTTCTCAGGTAACGTGTTTTGGCTGAGCGCAAAGATAAGTTAATGATTAATGTAACCACGTACATTCTGTATATTGACTGATCGCTTGCCTTTATTTCCTATAATGTATAAACTTATTGTATGTTATACTTTTAAAATGGCCATTATCGATTCTTAAAACTGATATTCAGCAAAAGAGAGGCTGTGTTTCGTATTTTCACTGAAATTGAAAGGAGGCAGTTGTTATCGGCTCCGTTTTGTTATAAATATCCACACAGTGAAGATGACGCTCATCTTATGCAGCACGACGCCTCAACATGTCTGCTGTCTAAGTTGCTAATATTAAAATGAAAATAGGCAGTTCCTTAAATCATGTTTACATTTTATTGTTGAGAAAGTGAAACAACGTAGCCAGGGTGATGTGAATGAAGTTATAAAGTACACTGTTCCCTTTGAAGATTTACCCGTGTCCTTGGTATAGTCTGCTTTTCCATATCAAACTAAGAAGAAGAGACTGCAGCCTTGATCAATCTTGCGAAGTCTGAACTTACACGGAGAGAATGCAGGACTGAACTGTGCGTGTTAGGCTACTTAATATTCAGGAAAAGCCCCAATCAGAGAGGCGAACATCTGCAGCCCCGCCTCCGTTTTCAGATGTCTCCGTTTTCCATCATCCACACTGAGACGGAGCAGCAGCGTTTCAGAATGAAAACGGCCTCTCCAGCGTTTTCGAAACGCTCCGTTTTCGGCGCTCGAGAACTCCGGCGTAGTGTGGACGGTTGGCGTAACCGTAGCAAAACTTATGCGTTTTCAAACTAAAACGCATTAGTGTAAACGGGGCCTTAGAGTTTTCCAGCTCTTTTCATCCCCGCTTCTAGCAGCACACTCCATTTCCGCATTACTGGATCTGTAGCGACAACAGACCGCAAGGGATGATGGTCAAGCATGGGCTGATGGGAATAGTAGTTTTCGCTACCTCCCGTTCGCTTCATTCGCCTGATCAAATTTTCTCAGAAGACCTATAGTTTTATCGAGTCATGCGACTTCGGTAATATCGAAAAAAATTAATATTGCGGTATGACGGTATTTACAATACCGTTACATCCCTAGTATGTACTACTACAAAACAACTGCAGTACAACTACTACAACAGAATTTGAGTACTACTGCAATTCAACAGCAACTACAGCAGCTACAGGACTAACTAGCTCCAGTACTATAATAAAAAAACTAAAATGATTTACACTTACTGGTCATTTTAATAGGTACACCTTACTAGTAGCAGGTCGGATCCCTTTTGCCTTCAGAACTGCCTTAATCTTTTATGATGTAGATTCAGCAAGGTACTGGAAATATTCCTCAGAGATTTTGGTCCATATTGACACGATAGCATCACTGTAACAGTTTAGAAGAGTAATGAGTTCTACAATTGTGGTTCATGGACGTACATGGTTGTAAATCAGTAAACACACTCACTGCAGGTGGTGGAAGACGAATGGCCCGTTTTACATGTCCACCTGGTCTACAGTAGAGACACAGTTTGGCTGCATGATGATTACAATGCTTCCTGAGACGTGCAGAGATCTATTGCCTCCCCTTGTAAAAGTGTCTCTGCAAACTGAACAAAACAAAAGATGATGAGCTGTAGTGCATAAGGAATGCATGGTTACAAAAAAGACAGTTCATTTGAATTCTTCAGATATACAAAGTTAATTCTGTTGAATTAGTACATTTAATAAAACCATCCATGTGGAATTAACCCTCTTCTTCATAAAACCAGGTCTTATTCTTTACTTATTGATAATAATTATATTTTACACTCACTTTTCAGACCAGGACACCACAAGACGTTCCATCTTTCTGGCATCTGAGGGAGAGTGCTGCGTGTCCACATTAAATGTTGCAGTCTTTCTTCTTCATGAATGCTCTGTGTTCAATAGCAAGTGTGCAGTATGTAGCACATCATTAAACAACAAAATACAATAAGATAAAAAAAAATTACCTTCTTGATTCCAAACATGTCTTCATTTTTCTGTCTGTTTCCCCAAGTGGATCCAGGAGAAGGCTCCTCTTCTCATGTGGGTACATGACCTTTAAAGGGGTGGTCCAGAGTGTGTTTTTAAGGCTTGGTCGTGTTTATAAAATGCAAAGCGATGTGTGCTCGTGCTTCAGTTGTGAAATATCACATTATGTTTTCATTTATCTTACTCTGATTATATACAGCTACTCAGCTAACATGAAACCGACTGTCATATTTCCTAGTTCCTCCGAAAGGCTGCCTTAAATAGGCTCTGATTGGTCAGCTAACATAATGTTCTGTGATTCGTGGATCAGCCCAAGTCATAAGGAAAAGCGTCATGCCCCTACAAGCATTCACTTTTGCGCTGTGTAAGCAGTCAGTCAGAGTAGCCGTTTACCGCATCAGTTTAAGCCTGAATCAGACAGAAAATGAAGAGGACACAGCTGAACCTCACGCCTGCTCTCGAAATAAAATCTGACAAGTGTCTTTCACATATATCCGGAATAAGCATGTGTAAGTGATATGAAACGTTCACAAATCTTTTGCTAATTCCCTATTTGAGATATAGAATGCAGGGAAAGCGGCCGCATAGAGAGACACTGCAGCGCTGCTGAGGATTGTGGCTGTTTACAGCAGTTTGACTAATAAATATGAATTTGTAGCAAAATAGCTAACAGTGCCAAACAGCATTTCCCGTTATTTACGTTCTCTCTATAACATACTGTTAACGCTAGATACTGGGCAGGTAATAGATCAGTCTAAACAAATAAAACACTTACAGGTTGTGGCTCACAATCCACAGCTTCGTCTATTATAGTTGGTGCTGCTTCTTTGAGGAGTTTTAGCCGAATCCAGCACTGAACTGGGAGAGATTCTGGAAGCTGTCCTTTGTCAAATGCTAACAATATATTTTTTATAACTCTCTGGAACATCATTAAAATTAAACTGTAAGCACTTCTGTCTTTGTGTTTTGTCCTTTGGAAGTCCGAATACAGAAACAGAAGAAGCTCTGTGGCAATAGCAGTGTTTGGACGCATTTTAGCTTTCTCTGCTACATCATTACAGCACCTCTGGCCATAGCCCTTTGGTGCGAGGGTGTGTGTGTGTGATGATTGCGCTTAACCTGAAGGGTTTACGATCTCATAAACTCGGATGTATTTTTTTGTAGTCCCCAAGCTTCATTCACTGTAAACTTTGCTAAGCTAACTCTGTAAAAGCCAATGTTTCCCTTTGCATTAAAGTTTAAACAAATTACATTCAGAGATGTTGTTTATGATCACACAGCTACATTACACATCAACTAAAGTTTAAAATATGACATCGTAGTGGACAACTCCTTTAAGTAAAACATCAAAACACAACATACACTGACACTTGTGGTATTAGTGATATTTCATCATGTGAGATACTGTAAAGCTTAGCGCATCGATGTTTGGTCAAGTAAACTTAACGTAAACTTTAATTATGTGGGTATTATACTACCTGTAGTGAGATTCTTGCAAGGCTCGATTTCTTACCACCAACATCCAGTGATGATGCTCGTTCACTATTCCCAGAATAATCTTGTGTGTCGTTGAATCAATCTGAAAGCAGTCAGACAAATACTATTCTCAGTTCCTTAAAAAAACACAATTCAATTATTTACAACATGAGACTTACAATCAAGTGCAGACCCGGATTATCCTGTTTCCTCTGTCAGATTAAGGTCATGGTAAAACTGTCAATTACAGCTGCTTTTTCCGCATGATGGTGGTTGTGTTTGTTTACTAGCATCATCAAATATGCATTGATGACCTAAGAAATGTATTGCTGATTTCATGTTTTAAAATCATCAGCTATAATATTCCTGTTGTGTCAGTACAAAGTCTATGCATGACAATAGGCATTCGAGAGTGGAAAGTGATCCTAATAAAAAAGGCATACCTCACTTTCAAGCTCCCTGTTGGGGCCGATATTTTCTATATCCAAATTAAAGAGTTTGTAAAGGCATTTTCACTATAATGTAAATTATTTTGCTGGCCAAGATTAATTTACTCAATTAAAACACTTAATATTATACATCATTTTTTCAACTGAGATGTGTTTTGGAGTTTGTGAGCTGGCTGCTGATGCAGGGTATGGTGAGGTTTGTGTCCTAAGCATGTTGAAGAGGCAGGCCACGATGAGGGGTGAGGACCAGAGAAGGCTGGTAAGGCTGGTGCTCCAGGTCAGGTTAATGAAGCTCGTTCCCCACATAATAAGACTGGAGGTGGTGAAACTGGTACCCAAGAGGATGCACCACCAACATCCATTAATGATACTCGTTCACTTTCCCCATAATAATCTCGTGTGTTGTTGGATCAATCTGAAAGCAGTCAGACAAACACTATTCTCAGTTACTTAAAAAAACACAATTTGTTTATTTACAACATGAGAATTACAAACAAGTGCAGACCTGAATTCTTTTGTTTCCTCTGACAGTTTTACCATGACCTTAATCTGGCAATTACAGCTGCTTTTTTTCACATGGTGATGGTTGTGTTTGTTAACTAGCATCATCACATATACATTGATGACCTAAGAAATTCATTCTTAAAGGTTAGACTTGGTAAAAATATCACCTCTTGGGATTCTGGGGAGCTTCCTAATTGCAACTTTTAGTGGTCTACCTTAATTATTTTTGCATCGCACCATTCAATTCAATTCAAATATTCTGTATTTCTAAAGAGATTTAACACTGTGGATTGCGTCAAAGCAGCTTAACGTAGAAGTTCTAGTAAATTGAAACTGTGTCAGTCTAGTTTTCACAGTTAAAGTTCAGTTTAGTTCAGTTCAGTGTGGTTTAATTTTCACTGCTGAAAGTCCAAACACTGAAGAGAAAATCCATCAGTGCGCAGCTCCACAAGTTCCAAACCAAGCAAGCCAATGGCAACAATGACGAGGAACAAACGTTGTCCAATCTGCAACTGAACGGGACCCATGCAGTTGAACATGTCCTCAGGCAAGTGGACTTCCAGTTATGGACTGGATCTGATAAGGGGTGTTGTAGAAATATTATTTCTTGAGCTGGAGTCTGTGGCATAAGTCTGCAGAGATGATATTTCTGGCTGACCCAGAGTTGAGGAGAGCATACACTGTAACAGTTTAGAAGAGTAGTGAGTTCTACAGTCATGATTCATGGATGTACATGGATGGTAAATCAGTAACCACACTCACTGCAGGTTGTGGAAGACGAATGGCCAGTATTACATGTCCATCTGGTCTACAGTAGAGACAGTTTGGCCGCATGATGATCCTGAGACCTGCAGAGATCTATTCAGGGTTCATACACATTTTTACTACAAAAGTTCCAGGACTTTTCCAGGACTTTCAAATAAATTTTTATGACCTAATATGTCGTAAATCATTAGAAACATTTACATTTTTTACAGCATATCAAAAAACATGTAATAGTTTCAATTTATTTGTATATCTATGTAAATCAGATGATGCTTACACAGCACTAATAATGGGAGAGCATGTTTTTGGCCAAGAAAAGAAAAGAAGTCAAAACAACTAACCTCCATTCCAATATACAGATATTTGTTAAAATAATTTTAGATAATCTTAATAGTTTGTTAAACTAGTAATAGTAGGTAAAACTACTTCTATTATAAAGCCGCGATCACACTGCACTTTTTTGCGGCATAGACTTCCATTCATAGGCAATTCAGAATTCAGCAGACCAAAAACACAAGCGCATGTTTCACATTTCACTGCATTCGAAAGTTCAAGCTTGGTGAATTCTTACCTGCGAAATCACATCAGGGGATTGTGTAAGACCAATAGAAGATCATTTAAAATAAGTCATTTAAAATGTGGAGCAATCGCTCACTTTTATTAACGTCTAATCATTTTGTTTCAAGAGTTCACACTTAGCTCATGATTTATTCATAGGTTGTTTAGCATGCTGTCTCGGGAGAGAGCTCGGAGCTCAAGAGATCCTCGGGCCCAGTGCTCCCCCCTTTCCCAGGGCGAGGGGAAATTTAGCTCAGGTCGATCTCAAACTCCCCCGCTGCTGAGGCCAAGGTGAACTATAGACACATTACCTGTAGAGAGACAAATGCAAGTAATGTGACTTTTACCTTAAGCAGTTGGACACGTATACCTAATAAAGTGGCCGGTTAGTGTGCAGTACAGATACGTGTCTTAATAAATAGCCTAGGCTACTATAAATTAAAACTATTTACGTACCCTATACATTTTTTCACAGGCCTTGGAAATCTAGAGTAGATTCTGCTTTTCATAGGTCACCAAAAGAAAATGAATGAAAAACCAACAGCTTCGTCATGAGAACAGCTCTAGAGGTGTAGTTGAAAATGACAAATTTTCAAGACAGTTTGCGAATGTTTGTTGGATGGATTTGGGAAACACCAAATCAACAAACTATGTTTGTAACGACGGAGCTAGCGACCTTAGTTGGCTAATCATGATTTTCAAAAACACACCCCAGATTGATTTCTTAGAACTGTTATCTCGTTTGCTGCTTTAACTTGAAAAGCCCTTCCATTAGCCCCTTTGTTAATCTGGGGTTACCACAGCAGAATGAACCACCAACTTATCCAGCATTTATTTTACACATGCCTTTCTAGCTGCAAACAACCACTGGAAAACACCCATACACTCCCATTCACACACATACACTACGGACAATTTAGCATATACAGTTTACCTGTACAGCATGCCTTTGGACTTGTGGGGTAAACCAGAGCACCCAGAGGAAACGCACGCCAACCGGGTGAGAACATGCAAACATGCCAACTGCCCCAGCCGAGGCTTGAACCAGCAACCTTCTTGCTGTGAGGCGATTGTGCTACCCACTGCACCACTGTGACGCCCACACCATTAAAATAACATCATTTAAATATTGAATGGTTGTCTTAAATAGAACTTCTGACTTACCATTGCATGGTGCCAATTATCCTCTCTACCAGCCTGTTTGAGAATGGTCCGGTGAACAACGGCTCCTTTTTATCCACAGCTTGGCGCAGACGTTCTTGCTTATCTGTTAATATAAAACAAATTGTAACATAAATTATAGTCAAGTCACATTTATGTGTACCATACAGAGTGTGTCAAACCAGCTATACAGAGATAAACACAGTAGATATCAGTCTGTCTTAACAATATCACTTGTGGTTGTGCTGAGAAAATGTTTAGGATATAAAAATCCTCACAACACAACTAAAAGAGAATTGTTTTGCCTCATTCACAAACTCTCTGCCTTTGTCCATTAAGATCCTTTTTGGAGTCTTAAATTGGTGAAAGATTTTTATAATACATTCAGTCACCTCTGCTGCTGTTGTCGTTCGTAGAGGATACGCTTGTAGTCATTTTGTTAAATAATCAATCATAACCAGGGATGGTTATTGAAATGTATTTTAAAATATAATATCAAATACAGGACGAGGCAGTGGCGCAGTAGGTAGTGTTGTCGCCTCACAGCAAGAAGGTCGCTGGGTCGCCGGTTCGAACCTCGGCTCAGTTGCCGTTTCTGCGTGGAGTTTGCATGTTCTCCCTGCCTTCGCATGGGTTCGTGCTCCGGTTTCCCCCACAGTCCAAAGACATGCGGTACAGTTGAATTGGGTAGGCTAAATTGTCTGTAGTGTGTGTGTGTGTGTGTGTGTGAATGTGGATGTTTCCCAGAGATGGGTTGTGGCTGGAAGGGTATCCGCTGCGTAAAAAACTTGCTGGATAAGTTGCCGGTTTATTCCGCTGTGGTGACCCGGATTAATAAAGGGACTAAGCCGACAAGAAAATTAATGAATATCAAATACATTAGTTTTACATGTATCAAAGTAATCTACAAAATACAGCAGCCAAAACAAGTATCAAAATAAAATACTATATTTTGTATTTTGAAAATACTACATGGGAGTTTAACATTTCTTCACAAACCTTCTATCAATAAGCATATTGGATCAATCCTTTCAGTATTAAACTGATTTAGTGAAGTAATCAATGTTTGACAACAACAGCTTTCTTTTGAAGCTTCTTTTTGTGAAGGACTTGTTTTAATGTTGTTTGTCTTATTTTCTCTCTCTTTTTAAGATGTCAACATATAGACTTTTTACAAAGTATTTTACAGCATTTTAAAAATACAAAAATACAAGACCCTAAAGGGCGTCACACACCGGATGCACCGCTCAGCACCGCGAGTTGGCGCGCACATGACAGTTGAAAGTATCGCAAACTAGACGTGCACATTCACATGCTATTTCAAGAGTTCACACTTAGCTAATGATTGATAATAAAGCTTGTTTGGCAACTTCCCAGTGCAGGGCGAGATGGGAGTTTGAGCTCAGGCAGATCTCGATGACTCCCCCCTTGCTTTTGAGCTTTGTAGCTAAGTGTCGGATATGGATGGCTGAGAACAGGTGTACTCACTTGGAGCTTGACTATAAAAATTTTGTGCTCAATTGTTTAGGGTGCTTGTTTTTTGGACTGTGGGAGGAAACCGGAGGACCCAGGGAAAACCCACGCGAGCACGGGGAGAACAAGCAAAACTCAGCACAGAAATGCCGCCTGGTTTAGAAGGGAATGAACCAGAGGCATTCTTGCTGTGAGGCAACAGTGCTAATCCCTGGCCACCGTGTCGCCCGTTTGAGGTAGAGTAGGGTTGGGGGGGCAAAAGCCAAGCTTGATTAGCTAGCCCAGGTGTGTCTGATAGGGACTGGAACTAAAGTTTGCAGGACACCGGCCCTCCAGGATCAAGTTTGGACACTCCAATGTACAGCCATTTTTGTGATTAGATTTTAATAGTAATAATAATAAAAAAAAAACTTTAAATTTGCAATCCATCAAATAAATCTTTACACCATTTTCATATAAATTGAATTATTGCTGTTTGTGAATCGGCGGCCGTTTTTTTCCGTTAATATACTCAAAATTCTCCCTCTTCCACACTCTACCTGCCTCTACTCTGATGGCTGGCAGACTGGTGTCACTAAAATATCTGTGATTATAATATAAACATAAAATAATTAAACAGTTTATATAAATTATTACATTTTAAACAGAGGAGAAGCAGATCGGTTTGACTGTACCAGGGAAATACCTCACGCTCGCAGTGCTTAAACATTTGCTGTCGATGTGCAGAGGAATGATCTGCTCTCAATGCTGCAGATGTGAGAGACGGCTGTGTGGCACTGTGCCACCTTGAGTGGTCTGAGGCAGGGGAGAGACCGACGAGAGCTCGTCGTGAAGAGTAACATTAGAAATGGTACAGCACGCACACATGAGAGTCTAAAAATCTCCATTAACTTTTTTATTTTTTAGAAAATTTGGCAATAAGTTGGCAACACTGGCAAGCAGTGTTTTTGATTAAAGGAGCTCACACCTCACGCATGTGGAGTACTAAAGGAACTTTTTATTATTCATGGGGGCCCCCTGGTTTTGAAAAGAGGTAATAACATTCAAATCTTAACAGTTATAGAAAAATGTTACAACATATGATAGAAAATGTATATAAGAGCTATATAATTCATTCATATACAGGGTTCATACAAATTTTTAATTTATAACTAGAAACTGTTATACCCCTGTGGGAGTAAAGTGCCAAGTGGAGACTGAACTCACTGTAGTTTGACAAATATTGCCGCATGCTGTTGGACTACATGTATTATTGGGACTTTTTTTTTTTTTTTACATTTGCATTTGTAATAAATACAGTTACAATGTATCCAGTAGTCTGATGGATGCCTGTAGAGTGCAAAATATTATTTATTTTGGGTTTACAGTTAAAGTAAAAATTATTAGCCGCTGTTTATCCCCCCTGGCCAAATTTCTGTTTAACAGAGAGATTTTTTAAACACATTTCTAAACATAATAGTTTTAATAACTCATTTCTAAAAACTGATTTATTTGATCTTTGCCATGATGATAGTAAATAATATTTGACTAGATATTTTTCAGGACACTTCTATACAGCGTAAAGTGCCATTGAAATGCTTAACTAAGTTAATTAGGTTATCTAGGCAGGTTAGGGTAATTAGGCAAGTTATTGTGCAAAGATGGTTTGTTCTGTAGACTACCAAAAAATATATAGCTTAAAGGAGCTAATAATTTTGACCCTAAAATGGGTTTTAAATTAAAAACTGCTTTTATTCTAGCCGAAATAAATCAAACTTTTCTGCAGAAGAAAATTTTTTATCAGACATATTGTGAATATTTCCTTGCTCTGTTAATCATCATTTGGGAGATATTTAAAAAAAAATCAAAGGGGGGCAAATAATTCTGACTTCAACTGTGTATAATGGCAATATTTCTATATTATATAATAACAACATAATAAAAACAGGAATATAATATATAATAATATGTAATCATGTTATTTGCTTTAGAGCAAATAGGTTTGACTGCAATGTAAAGCTTTACTGCATAATAATGAATGCAATATGAAAACATTGTTCTTTTGACTCATTTATATAACATCTTTATATTGTTGTTTGTTTAATGCTATAGTTTAGTAAATGACAAATTTATGTTAACTTATTGTCATCATGACTATTATTATTCAAGGTACAGACAAGAGCAAACTTTCCCACTGTTTAAAGGGCTAATATAGCTTTTCTGTAAATAGCCATTTTCATTAGACTGGTGCTGCTGCTGTATGCAAATGAGCATTTGCGTCAAACGTTCGAAAAGTTCCATCATAGTTCTATAGAATGACGTGGAAGAGCAAAAGCACATTCATTTGTAAGACGTCGATTGTTTAATCAAGTTTGAACTGTATTATACGACAAGATCTGCGTTTTATATCTGATGTATTCAGTTTCACTAGATCGTGTTACAGAAAATTCAGTTTTCAACATTAATATTGTCGATTTTGGAAAGAAATATAGAACAATGGGACGAGTTGGAAAGAAATTTAAAAAGTTCTGTAACTGGGCCTTTTTTCGGAAATCCGGGAAAACCCAGCAGAACCAGTCGCTCGGCGACCTCGAGCACCAGAGATGTTTCGATGGCGAAGCCGGACCAAGTAACGTCGCGTTCATCTCTCACATTCATACTGGAGCTGGTGTTTCACCAAGCCCAGCACCACAGAAAGCGGAGAAGAAACTAAAGAGGTTCCGTAAATGGTTTTCTCGGAAATTCAAGAAAACCACAACCAGAGCCCCACAGACCCAGCCGAGCAGCCCACAGACTCAGAGATCCCCTGATGGTGAAGCTGCGTGTGTGTCGCCGAGGCCGGTTCAGGACGAGCGGGTCAACAACAGGTGCGTGTCTATCCAGACCCCTGTGAAGACCCCGTCAACAGAAACCGAACAGCCCGAGGACACTGAATGCTGGCACTTGTGTGTTTCTTCTCTGACCCCCGCGGATATCAGCGAGTCTGACCGCGCTTCACTGCAAAGTTGGCACTCCTGTGCGTCTTCGCTTGACACCTCAGAGAAAGGCGAATCTGACCGCGCTTCAGTGCATAGTGCGCCCCCTTGTGTGTCTTCGCCGACCCCTGAACCCAGTGTGTCCAAGGAAAGCACCGCTTCCTCATCGGATAACGATTTTTGGAAGGCAGAAAAGAAAATCCCAGTGAATTTGGACTCGAATCCAGGTCAGTTTATTACGGTTTTTTTTATTGGAAGTAGTATTTTAATACAACATTCCAAAACAAAATCTTGTACGTTTTACTCCACTGCATTTGATAAATGTAATTAGTTAAAGTACAGATAGTAAATGCTGGTGGACATATTACCAAGTTCAAATATGTATATTATTATGAATTTGCTGTAGCAATACTTGACATGTTCTGAAGTGCAAAACGGAGATCTTTAGGTTTTATTTCAAGAAGTGCAATTAGTCCAAGCTAAAATGTTCAACTGTAAAAGATTAGAGCTGCACAATACATCAAAAACAAAAAGAGAGCCGAAAATGAACAGTTAATGGCAGAAGTAGACAAGAGAGGAAAGTGAAACAGCAAATAAAAACTGTGAATCAGAACATCTGCTGATATGTATATAAAATCAGCATAATATATTTTACTGTTTATTTGACTATGAGTGATACATCAATACATTAAAAATAGCCAGTTAAAATGGCATTTCTCTGGGAAATATTGTTATGAATACATCACAACATCATCTATTTTACCAGAAATGTGCAGCCCTAGCTAAAGATGTAAGAAAAATAAAGATGAGACAAATGTTGTAAATACTTAAACACCACTAAATGTTGGAGTAAAAGTACTGTTGATCCTTTCTTCAGGAATGTACTCAAGGTAAAGTAGGGGTTGCCAGTTTAAACTGTAACTGAGGACAAATCCTCCAAAATAATATTGAAGGAGAGTAATCAAATATTGGTGAGGCCTAATAGCTTAATAATAAATATTCTAAAGCAATCTTCAATCGGCTTTTTGATGGTTTATAAATGTCCATCATTATTTGTTTCACTGATTTTTTTACAGGTAACATCAATGAGGAATATCGAGTCAAAAGCATTATAGGTAAGGGAGGGTTTGGATCCGTCTCTGCTGGAGTTCGTCGGTCGGATTCACAAAAGGTTTGTTTCAAACAGAAAAAGTGCTTTCTTGCTATTTCAATTTGATGAATGTTACATGACTGATCGTGTGAATTAACTGTCGCTTTCTCTTGGTCAACAGGTGGCAATCAAAAATGTGAGCAAGACTAAAGCAAGAAGAACCTTGACGATTGTAAGTACACAGTGTTAAAGTTGTTATAATACTGACCTCAACTTCAGTCCATTCACGTCTCACTATCATATGTCTGTTATCTCTCCTGCAGCTACCATATGAGAAGATTGTTCCACATGAAGTTGGATTGATGTATTTGATGAGCAAAGGTCCTTACGTTCCTCAAATAATACAGCTGCTGGATTGGTATGAGACGCCGAGCCAATACACATTGGTGCTGGAGCGTCCCAATTCCTGCATGGACCTGCAAACGTTTGCATGGAAGCATCGTAAGAAAATGACTGAATCGGTAGTACGATTGGTGATGCACCAGGTGGTCGCTGCTGCAATTGAATGCTGTGAAAGGGACGTTTACCACAGCGACATCAAGCCAGAAAACGTGCTCATCAACCCCCACACCTTCCAGATCAAGCTAATAGACTTTGGTGTTGGTAGAATCATGAACAGCGAAGGCTATTCAACATTCTGTGGTGTGTATTATGATGAAGACAACTTATATTGAGCCTTCTGGGCAACACAAAGACATCAGCAGATCAGTTTTGTTGTTAATGTGATAAATATCTAACTGTTCTTGATCTTTCTTCCAGGCACAAAGCCTTATGCTCCTCCAGAGTTTTCTGATTGTAAAAAGTTCTACGCCAAGCCTGCAACGGTGTACTCTATAGGTGTAATGTTGTACAGGCTGCTGCACAGAAAATACCCTCGAAGAGAGCTCACTAAGATTGTCGCCAGAACCTGGGAGCGTGACAAACTATCCAAAGGTGAGAGCATGTGGATGATGAAACAACAACTGAAAACAATGTGATCATTTACAGCAACCGAAAGGTTTGTGGCAATCTAATAACCTGACATGTGTTCCTTCTTACTTCACAGAATGCATCGACATGATCTGTTCCTGTCTGCAAAGAGATCCACAACAGCGGATTCCTCTTGAAGAGATCCTCCACCATAACTGGTTCCAGGTCTTGATCCTGAAGCCAAGCAAAGAGAAGAAAACCTTAAAAGAAAAAATACAGTCTATATTGAAATTCAGGTCAGTTTAATAACAACAAAAACCCCGACATGACTCCTGAAATGTACAAAATATTCTACTTAAATGTTTGTCACAAATCGTCACTTGCTGAACTGTTAATCTGTGAAGTGGCCAAATTGAAACTGGTCTTCTTACGGAAGTCTTGTTTCAGTTTTTGTGTTGAAATGTTGATCTTACATGAAACTAATATTGCACATTTTCTTTTTCCATCCAGATAACAGCACAGCTGAAGAAGATCCTGGGACATGAAGAAGATTACACCAAGCTCCTTCTCTTCATCCAGCTACTAACACCAAACTCCTCCTCTTCATCGAGCAACCTAACACCAAACTCCTCCTCTTCATCGAGCAACCTAACACCAAGCTCCTCCTCTTCACCAAGGCATTAACACCAAGCTCCTCTTCTTTATTCAGCTACAAAAATTCATCGAGCCACAAACATGGGGCAGTTTGTGGCTTGACGAATAGAAAGAGCTGAATGGGGCTGGTGTTTGTGCTTGCGTGAAAAGGAGGAGCTAATTGGGGCTGGTGTTTGTTGTTGCACGACAAGGAGGAGCTAATTGAGGCTGGTGTTTATGGTTGCACGAAAAAGAGCTGAATGGAGCCGGTGTTCGTGTCTAGATGAAGAGAAGGAGGGGCGGCACGGTGGCTCAGTGGTTTGCACTGTTGCCTCACAGCAAGAAGGTCGCTGGATCCAGTCCCGGCTGGGCCAGTTGGCTTTTCTGTGTGGAGTTTGCTTATTCTTCCCGTGTTCGCGTGGGTTTCCTCCGGGTGCTCCGGTTTCCCCCACAGTCCAAAGACATGTCCTATAGGATTGTGTATATATGTTTGATGTTTGATGAATAAAAATGAGCACATTTGAAATATAAAGTGTTTTTCATTTCACTCAATATGAACTTCATGCACTCCTACAGTTAAAGTGTTGAACTGTCCTCAGCTAGCAGTTGAGTTACCATAAATATACGGCGACATTGTTTCAGGTCTTATTCAATTCAATTCATCTTTACTTCTAAAGCACTTTCAATGTAGATCGTGTCAAAGCAGCTTAACATAGTTCTAGTAAATTAAAAGTTCTGCTTCAGTTGCGCTGTCACAGTTAAGTTCAGTTCAGTGTAATGTAAATGTTCCAAACTAAGCAAGCCAGTGGTGAGATACAAACTTTACCAATGGATGTGAGTGAAGTAAAAATTACATTAAGAGAAACCAGGCTCAGCTGGGCATGACCAGTTCTCCTCTGGCCAAACATCTGGGTGCCTGAGACTTGAGAATGCTGGAAATCCAACATGGAGAGAAGCTGCAGGTCTGAGTAGGTCATCAGCAGGTATCCGTGCAGAGACTTGTTTTTCACTGGGGTCTTTCAGGAATCCGTCTCAGATTCTCGACTTATCCATGACCATGACAGCCATCTGCTCAGGATACTGGCTGGATCCAAGATTTTGAAGACTTCTGCATAAAGAGAAACAGACTAATTTAAACATTTTTTTAAAAAGTGTTGCCAGTTCAGGTTGTCCTAATTATTGCAGCCTAACAATCCTTTGGATTTGGATTTAAAAAGTTATACATTTGTATTTTATATGTATAAACTACTACAAAACAACTGCAGTACAACTACTACAACAGAACTTGAGTACTACTGCAATACAACAGCAGAACTAAAGTAGCACAGCAATACAGCTTCAGTACTATGATACAAATTCTAAAGTGACATACACTTACCGTCCATTTTAATAGGTACACCTTACTAGTAGCAGGTTGGACTCCTTTTGCCTTCAGAACTGCCTTAATCTTTTGTGATGTAGATTTAACAAGGTACTGCAAATATTCCTCAAAGATTTTGGTCCATATTAAAATGATAGCGTCAAGCAGTTGCTGCAGATTTGTCGGCTGCACATCCATGATGCGAATCTCCAAAACGTGTTCTATTGGAAACAGTTCTGGTGACTGTGGAGGTCAGCAACAATACTCAGGTAGGTTGTGGTGTTGACATTATGCTTAATTGGTACTAACAGGCCCAAAATGTACCAAGAAAATATCCCCCACACCATTACACCACCATTACAAGCCTGAACCATTGATGCAAGGCAGGATGGATCCATGCTTCATGTTGTTGACGCCAAATTCTGACCCTACCATCTGAATGTTGCAGCAAAAAAAATCGAGACTCAACATTTTTTCCACCCAAAGTCACTGAAATCACCTTTCCTTCCCATTCTGATGCTCGGTTTGAACTGCAGAAGATCGTCTTGACCATGTCTACATACCTAAATACATTGAGATGCTGCCATGTGATTGGCTGATTGAAAATTTGCATTAACGAGCAGTTATACAGCAGGTGTACCTAATAAAGTGGCTGGTGAGTGTATTTTCTTTTGACGTGACGTGTGACTGCTGATTGCAGATGTTGGTAGGCTGACTCCCAGACCCTTTCACTCTCCCAAAACCAATGATAAACACATGGAAGTTTTGAAGGTTCCCAGACCAGGGGAATAGAGGCGGTGGGTAACAGAGTACGCACTGGAATAGGGTGAGATCCGCAAGAGGCTGGCAGAAAGTATTCTGTGTGAACTCAGCACCTGAGATGAATTGGTTCCAGGAGTTGTGGTGGCTGTGGCAGAAGGTATGGAGGGCGCAAGCCTCTGTCCTTCTTAGCCACGAAGAAAAGACGATCCCAGGGGTGGAATCCTCCAGATAGAAACTATTTCTATGTGTAGCTGTCCAATCTGAAACTGAACGGGACCCATGCAGTTGAACATGTCCTCAGCCAATTGGACTTCCAGTTATGGACTGGATCTGATAGTCTGATAGAGGGTGTTGTTGAATTAATTTTCTTGAGCTGGAGTCTGTGACATTAACCTGCAGAGAAAAAACTGCCGGCTGACCCAGAGTCGAGGAGAGCATACACTTTAACAGTTTAGAAGAGTAGTGAGTTCTACAATTGTGATTTATGGATGTACATGGATGGTAAATCAGTAAACACACTCACTGCAGGTTTAGGAATACGAATGGCCAGTATTACATGTCCACCTTGTCTACAGTAGAGACACAGTTTGATGATGATTACACTGCATCCTGAGATCTATTGCCTCCCCTTGTAAAATTGTCTCTGCAAACTGAACAAAAAAAAGATGATTAGTTGTAATGTATAAGGAATGCATGGTTACAAAAAAGACAGTCAATTTGAATTCTTCAGATATACAATGTTAATTCTGTTGGATTAGTACATTTAATAAAACCATCCATGTGGAATTAACCCTCTTCTTCATAAAACCAGGCCTTATTCTTTACTTATTGATAATAATTATATTTTACACTCTTTTCAGACCAGGGGCCTCATGTACGAAGACTTGCGTGGAAATCTTACTAAAACATTGCGTACGCACAAAGCTGTAAATGTGCGTACGCAGAAAAAAATTCAGATGTATGAAACACTGCGTACGCCGAATCTCACGCATATTCTTTTGTACATCCGAATGAACGTGAAACTGAGCGCAACATGCACGAGCACAAAACCCCTCCCTGCCTCCTCCCCCGTATGAATATGCTAATGACTATGCCAATGGCAAAACCCAACGAAAAAGCAAAGGCAAAAGCAAGCAAGAAGAGAAACTTTGAACAGAATGTGAATTGGTGGTGCTGCTTTCGGAGGTAGACAGGAGAAAAGCGGTGTTATTTGCAAGTTTGTTCTCCAAAATTAACAACAAAAGAAAAAAAAATAGAGTGGGAGAGTTTAGCTGATGCGGTTAACACAGTTGGGTCTGAACAGCGCACTGAGTGCATTAAAAAAAAGAAATAGTGTGATTTATATCTGTAAAATGTTGCAGCACTCGCAACAGTCTCAGTGGCGCGCTCCTAAGACGTATGTCATCATGTCTTGCCACGTTCGAGCATGAACTCGGCTCGAATCCAGCGTCTGATGAACTATTTCTTGTTTTTTCCCCCGCTACATATCAGATTTTGCCTACTATTTATCACGAGAAAGACAAGTAGGAATTATCAATAAGTTTGTGCATCATATTTTATTTGCACATTTATTGAATGGAAATGTTTCTGATTCACGCATGCAAATTCATCTTCAGATGGTGCCTTTATAGCAATGTGCGTGCAGTAGATCGCTCAGATTACATTGGGAAAACAGGCGACCGCTGCAAATTGTGCTTTAATGTTTAGCTGCTCAACTGTATGGTATGGAAATCTTACATACCTACTAGATGAACCCGTCTCATACAGCTGCCATTGCAAGGCTCAGTCACTTTGTAGAGTGCAATTTAACACAACTGCCTCTAGGAGTCGCCAATGGAAATAAAACAGACACGCACAAAAAATGTGCGTACGCCTGCCAGAAAGCTGCCGTGAACCTGCGCACATTCCCACGTTCAGTTCATTGTTAGTAAATCCAAACGTGAGCGATTCTGAGCGTGAAACTTGGCGTACGCAAAGTTTTTGTGCGTACGCAGCGTTGATACATGAGGCCCCAGGACACCACAAGACGTTCCATCTTTCTGGCATCTATGAGGGAGAGTGCTGCGTGTCCACATTAAAACGTTGCAGTCTTTCTTCTTCATGAATGATCTGTGATCAATAGCAAGTGTGCAGTATGTAGCACATCATTAAACAACAAAATACAATAAGATTAAAAAAAAAAAATTTTACCTTCTTGATTTCAAACATGTCTTCATTTTTCTGTCTGTTTCCCCAAGTGGATCCAGGAGAAGGCTCCTCTTCTCATGTGGGTACATGACCTTTAAAGGGGTGGTCCAGAGTGTGTTTTTAAGGCTTGGTCGTGTTTTTAAGATGCAAAGCAATGTGTGGTCGTGCTTCAGTTGTGAAATATCACATTATGTTTTCATTTATCTTACTTTGATTATATACAGCTACTCAGCTAACATGAAACCGACTGTCATATTTCCTAGTTCCTCCGAAAGGCTGCCTTAAATAGGCTCTGATTGGTCAGCTAACATAATGTTCTGTGATTTGTGGATCAGCCCACGTCACAAGGAAAAGCGTCACGCCCCTACAAGCATTCACTTTTGCGCTGTGTAAGCAGTCAGTCAGAGTAGCCGTTTACCGCATCAGTTTAAGCCTGAATCAGACAGAAAATGAGGAGGACACAGCTGAACCTCACGCCTGCTCTCGAAATAAAATCTGACAAGTGTCTTTCACATATATCCGGAATAAGCATGTGTAAGTGATATGAAACGTTCACAAATCTTTTGCTAGTTCGCTATTTGAGATGTAGAACGCAGGGAAAGCGGCCGCATAGAGAGACACTGCAGCGCTGCTGAGGATTGTGGCTGTTTACAGCAGTTTGACTAATAAATATGAATTTGTAGCAAAATAGCTAACAGTGCCAAACAGCATTTCCCGTTATTTACGTTCTCTCTATAACATACTGTTAACGCTAGATACTGGGCAAGTAATAGATCAGTCTAAACAAATAAAACACTTACAGGTTGTGGCTCACAATCCACAGCTTCGTCTATTATAGTTGGTGCTGCTTCTTTGAGGAGTTTTAGCCGAATCCAGCACTGAACTGGGAGAGATTCTGGAAGCTGTCCTTTGTCAAATGCTAACAATATCTTTTTTATAACTCTCTGGAACATCATTAAAATTAAACTGTAAGCACTTCTGTCTTTGTGTTTTGTCCTTTGGAAGTCCGAATACAGAAACAGAAGAAGCTCTGTGGCAATAGCAGTGTTTGGACGCATTTTAGCTTTCTCTGCTACATCATTACAGCACCTCTGGCCATAGCCCTTTGCTGCGAGGGTGTATTTGTGTGGTGAATGCGCTTAACCTGAAGGGTTTATGATCTCATAAACTCGGATGTATTTTTTTGTAGTCCCCAAGCTTCATTCACTGTAAACTTTGCTAAGCTAACTCTTAAAAGCCAATGTCCCCCTTTGCATTAAAGTTTAAACATATTACATTCAGAGATGTTGTATATGATCACACAGCTACATTACACATCAACTAAAGTTTAAAATATGACATCGTAGTGGACCACTCCTTTAAGTAAAACATCGAAACACAACATACACTGACACTTGTGGTATTAGTGATATTTCATCATGTGAGGTACTGTAAAGCTTAGCGCATCGATGTTTGGTCAAGTAAACTTAAAGTAAACTTTAATTATGTGGGTATTATACTACCTGTAGTGAGATTCCTGCAAGGCTCGATTTCTTACCACCAACATGCAGTGATGATGCTCGTTCAATATTCCCAGAATAATCTTGTGTGTCGTTGAATCACTCTGAAAGCAGTCAAATACTATTCTCAGTTCCTTAAAAAAACACAATTCAATCATTTACAACATGAGACTTACAATCAAGTGCAGACCTGGATTCTTCTGTTTCCTCTGTCAGATTAAGGTCATGGTAAAACTGTCAATTACAGCTGCTTTTTCCGCATGATGGTGGTTGTGTTTGTTTACTAGCATCATCAAATATGCATTGATGACCTAAGAAATGTATTGCTGATTTCATGTTTTAAAATCATCAGCTATAATATTCCTGTTGTGTCAGTACAAAGTTTATGCATGACAATAGGCATTCGAGTAGTGGAAAGTGATCCTAATAAAAAAGGCATACCTCACTTTCAAGCTCCTTGTTGGGGCCGATATTTTCTATATCCAAATTAAAGAGTTTGTATAGGCATTTTCACTATAATGTAAATTATTTTGCTGGCCAAGATTAATTTGCTCAATTGAAACACTTAATATTATACATCATTTTTTCAACTGAGATGTGTTTTGGAGTTTGTGAGCTGGCTGCTGATGCAGGGTATGGTGAGGTTTGTGTCCTAAGCATACTGAAGAGGCAGGCCACGATGAGGCGTGAGGACCAGAGAAGGTTGATAAGGCTGTTGCTCCAGGTCAGGCTAGTGAAGCTCATTACACACATAATAAGACTGGAGGTGGTGAAACTGGTGCCCGAGAGTATGCACCACCAACATCCAGTGACGATACTCGTTCATTTTCCCCATAATAATCTTGTGAGTTGTTGGATCAATCTGAAAGCAGTCAGACAAACACTATTCTCAGTTCCTTAAAAAAACACAATTCACTTATTTACAATCAAGTGCAGACCCGAATTCTTTTGTTTCCTCTGACAGTTTTACCATGACCTTAATCTGGCAATTACAGCTGCTTTTTTCACATGGTGATGGTTGTGTTGGTAACTAGCATCATCACATATACATTGATGACCTAAGCAATTCATTTTTAAAGGTTAGACTTGGTAAAAATATCAGCCAATATCACACGATTCTGGGGAGCTCCCTAATTGCAACTTTTAGTGGTCTACCCTAATTATTTTTACATAGTACCATTCAATTCAATTCAAATATTCTTTATTTCTATAGAGCTTTAACACTTTGGATTGTGTCAAAGCAGCTTAACTTAAAAGTTTTAGTAAATTGAAACTGTGTCAGTCTAGTTTTCAGAGTTGAAGTTCAGTTTAGTTCAGTTCAGTGCGATTTAATTTTCACTGCTGAAAGTCCAAACACTGAAGAGCAAATCCATCAGTGCGCAGCTCCACAAGTTCCAAACCAAGCAAGCCAATGGCAACAATAACGAGGAACAAACGTTGTTTCTACGTGTAGCTGTCCAATCTGCAACTGAACGGGACCCATGGAGTTGAACATGTCCTCAGCCAAGTGGACTTCCAGTTATAGACTGGATCTGATAAGGGGTGTTGTAGAAATATTATTTCTTGAGCTGGAGTCTGTGGCATAAGTCTGCAAAGATATTTCTGGCTGACCCAGAGTTGAGGAGAGCATACACTGTAACAGTTTAGAAGAGTAGTGAGTTCTACAGTCATGATTCATGGATGTACATGGATGGTAAATCAGTAAACACACTCACTGCAGGTTGTGGAAGACGAATCACCTGTTTTACATGTCCACCTGGTCTACAGTAGAGACACAGTTTGGCCGGATGATGATCCTGAGACGTGCAGAGATCTATTCAGGGTTCATACACATTTTTAATACAAAAGTTCCAGGACTTTTCCAGGACTTTCAAATAAATTTTTATGACCTAATATACATCGTAAATCATTAGAAACGTTTACATTTTTTACAGCATATCATAAAACATGCAATAGTTTCAATTTATTTGTATATCTATGTAAATCAGATGATGCTTACACCGCACTAATAATGGGAGAGCATGTTTTTGGCCAAGAAAAGAAAAGAAGTCAAAACAACTAACCTCCATTCCAATATACAGATATTTGTCAAATTAATTTTAGATAATCTTAATAGTTTGTTAAACTAGTAATAGTAGGTAAAACTACTTCTATTATAAAGCCGCGAACACACTACAGTTTTTTTGCGCCATAGACTTCCATTCATAGGCAATTCAGAATTCAGCAGACCAAAAACACAAGCGCATGTTTCACAGTTCACTGCATTCGAAAGTTCAAGCTTGGTGAATTCTTACCTGCGAAATCACATCAGGTGATTGTGTGAGACCAATAGAAGATCATTTAAAATAAGACATTTAAAATGTGGAGCAATCGCTCACTTTTATTAACGTCTAATCATTTTGTTTCAAGAGTTCACACTTAGCTCATGATTTACACATAGGTTGTTTAGCATGCTGTCCCGGGAGAGAGCCCGGAGCTCAAGAGATCCTCGGGCCCAGTGCTCCCCCCTTTCCCAGGGCGAGGGGAAATTTAGCTCAGGTCGATCTCAAACTCCCCCGCTGCTGAGGCCAAGGTGAACTATAGACACATTACCTGTAGAGAGACAAATGCAAGTAATGTGACTTTTACCTTAAGCAGTTGGACATGTATACCTAATAAAGTGGCCGGTTAGTGTGCAGTACAGATACGTGTCTTAATAAATAGCCTAGGCTACTATAAATTAAAACTATTTACGTACCCTATACATTTTTTCACAGGCCTTGGAAATCTAGAGTAGATTCTGCTTTTCATAGGTCACCAAAAGAAAATGAATGAAAAACCAACAGCTTCGTCATGAGAACAGCTCTAGAGGTGTAGTTGCAAATGACAAATTTTCAAGACAGTTTGCGAATGTTTGTTGGATGGATTTGGGAAACACCAAATCAACAAACTATGTTTGTAACGACGGAGCTTGCGACCTTAGTTGGCTAATCATGATTTTCAAAAACACACCCCAGATTGATTTCTTAGAACTGTTATCTCGTTTGCTGCTTTAACTTGAAAAGCCCTTCCATTAGCCCCTTTGTTAATCTGGGGTTACCACAGCGGAATGAACCACCAACTTATCCAGCATATGTTTTACACATGCCTTTCTAGCTGCAAACAACCACTGGAAAACACCCATACACTCCCATTCACACACATACACTACGGACAATTTAGCATATACAGTTTACCTGTACAGCATGCCTTTGGACTTGTGGGGTAAACCAGAGCACCCAGAGGAAACGCACGCCAACCGGGTGAGAACATGCAAACATGCCAACTGCCCCAGCCGAGGCTTGAACCAGCAACCTTCTTGCTGTGAGGCGATTGTGCTACCCACTGCACCACTGTGACGCCCACACCATTAAAATAACATCATTTAAATATTGAATGGTTGTCTTAAATAGAACTTCTGACTTACCATTGCATGGTGCCAATTATCCTCTCTACCAGCCTGTTGGGTTTGAGAATGGTCCGGTGAACAACGGCTCCTTTTTATCCCCAGCTTGGCGCAGACATTCTTGCTTATCTGTTAATATAAAACAAATTGTAACATAAATTATAGTCAAGTCACATTTATGTGTACCATACAGAGTGTGTCAAACCAGCTATACAGAGATAAACACAGTAGATATCAGTCTGTCTTAACAATATCACTTGTGGTTGTGTTGAGAAAATGTTTAGGATATAAAAATCCTCACAACACAACTAAAAGAGAATTGTTTTACCACATTCACAAACTCTCTTCCTTTGTCCATTAAGATCCTTTTTGGAGTCTTAAATTGGTGAAAGATTTTTATAATACATTCAGTCACCTCTGCTGCTGTTGTCGTTCGTAGAGGATACGCTTGTAGTCATTTTGTTAAATAATCAATCATAACCAGGGATGGTTATTGAAATGTATTTTAAAATATAATATCAAATACAGGGCGAGGCAGTGGCGCAGTAGGTAGTGTTGTCGCCTCACAGCAAGAAGGTCGCTGGGTCGCCGGTTCGAACCTCGGCTCAGTTGGCGTTTCTGTGTGGAGTTTGCATGTTCTCCCTATTCTGCCTTCGCGTAGGTTTCCTCCGGGTGCTCTGGTTTCCCCCACAGTCCAAAGACATGTGGTACAGGTGAATTGGGTAGGCTAAATTGTCCGTAGTATGAGTGTGTGTGTGTGAGAATGTGGATGTTTCCCAGAGATGGGTTGTGGCTGGAAGGGCATCCGCTGTGTAAAAAACTTGCTGGATAAGTTGGTGGTTCATTCCGCTGTGTCGACCCCGGATTAATAAAGGGACTAAGCCGACAAGAGGCGGGGGAGAGCACGTCGTGAAGAGTAACATTAGAAATGGTACAGCACGCACACATGAGAGTCTAAAAATCTCCAGTAACTTTTTTCTTTTTAGAAAATTTGGCACTAAGTTAACAACACTGGCAAGCAGTGTTTTTGATTAAAGGAGCTCACACCTCGCGCATGTGGAGTACGAAAAGAACTTTTTATTATTCATGGGGGCCCCCTGGTTTTGAAAAGAGGTAATAACATTCAAATCTTAACAGTTATAGAAAAATTTTACAACATATGAAACATACAACATATAGAAACTGTTATATTCTACTAGTACCAACACTGAACTCTATACCCCTGTGGGAGTAAAGTGGAGACTGAACTCACTGTAGTTTGACATATTGCAGCATGCTGTTGGACTACATGTATTATTGGGACTTTTTTTTTTTTTTTACATTTGCATTTGTAATAAATACAGTTACAATGTATTCAGTAGTCTGATGGATGCCTGTAAAGCGCGAAATATAATTCATTTTGGGTTTACAGTTGAAGTCAAAATTATTAGCCACTGTTTATCCCCCCTGCCCAAATTTCTGTTTAACAGAGAGATTTTTTAAACACATTTCTAATCATAACAGTTTTAATAACACATTTATAAAAACTGATTTATTTGATCTTTGCCATGATGATAGTAAATAATATTTGACTAGATATTTTTCAGGACACTTCTATACAGCGTAAAGTACCATTTAAAGGCTTAACTAAGTTAATTAGGTTATCTAGGCAGGTTAGGGTAATAAGGCAAGTTATTGGAAAAAGATGGTTTGTTCTGTAGACTACCAAAAAAATATATAGCTTAAAGGAGCTAATAATTTTGACCTTAAAATGGGTTTTAAATTAAAAACTGCTTTTATTCTAGCTGAAATAAATCTAATAAAACTTTTCTGCAGAAGAAAAAATATTATCAGACATATTGTGGAAATTTCCTTGCTCTGTTAATCATCATTTGGGAGATATTTTAAAAAGAAAAAAAATCAAAGGGGGGCAAATAATTCTGACTTCAACTGTGTATAATGGCATTATTTCTATATTATATAATAACAACATCATAATAAAAATAGGAATATAACATATAATAATATATAATCATGTTATGTGCTTTAGAGCAAATAGGTTTGACTGCAATGTAAAGCTTTACAGCATATTAATAAATGCAATATGAAAACATTGTTCTTTTAACTCATTTATTTAACATCTTTATATTGTTGTTTGTTTAATGCTATAGTTCAGTAAATGACTATTGTAAACTTAAGCTTATTGGCATCATTACTATTATAATTCAAGGTACAGATAAGAGCAAACTTTCCCACTGTTTAAAGGGCTAATATAGCTTTTCTGTAAATAGCCATTTTCATTAGACTGGTGCTGCTGCTGTATGCAAATGAGCATTTGCGTCAAACGTTCGAAAAGTTCCATCATAGTTCTATAGAATGACGTGGAAGAGCAGAAGCACATTCATTTGTAAGACGTCGATTGTTTAATCAAGTTTGAACTGTATTATACGACAAGATCTGCGTTTTATATCTGATGTATTCAGTTTCACTAGATCGTGTTACAGAAAATTCAGTTTTCAACATTAATATTGTCGATTTTGGAAAGAAATATAGAACAATGGGACGAGTTGGAAAGAAATTTAAAAAGTTCTGTAACTGGGCCTTTTCTCGGAAATCCGGGAAAACCCAGCAGAACCAGTCGCTCGGCGAACTCGAGCACCAGAGATGTTTCGATGGCGAAGCCGGGCCAAGTAACGTCGCGTTCATCTCTCACATTCATACCGGAGCTGGTGTTTCACCAAGCCCAGCACCCCATAAAGCGGAGAAGAAACTAAAGAGGTTCCGGAAATGGCTTTCTCGGAAATTCAAGAAAACCACAACCAGAGCCCCACAGACCCAGCCGAGCAGCCCACAGACTCAGAGATCCCCTGATGGTGAAGCTGCGTGTGTGTCGCCGAGGCCGGTTCAGGACGAGCGGGTCAACAACAGGTGCGTGTCTATCCAGACCCCTGTGAAGACCCCGTCAACAGAAACCGAACAGCCCGAGGACACTGAATGCTGGCATTTGTGTGTTTCTTCTCTGACCCCCGCGGATATCAGCGAGTCTGACCGCGCTTCACTGCAAAGTTGGCACTCCTGTGCGTCTTCGCTTGGCACCTCAGAGAACAGCGAGTCTGACTACGCTTCACTCCACAGTAGTCAATGTTGTGGGTCTTCGCTTGACACCTCAGAGAACGGCGAATCTGACCGCGCTTCAGTGCATAGTGCGCCCCCTTGTGTGTCTTCGCCGACCGCTGACCCCAGTGTGTCCAAGGAAAGCACCGCTTCCTCATCGGATAACGATTTTTGGAAGGCAGAAAAGAAAATCCCAGTGAATTTGGACTCGAATCCAGGTCAGTTTATTAAGGTTTTTTTTTTATTGGAAGTCGTATTTTAATACAACATTCCAAAACAAAATCTTGTACGTTTTACTCCACTGCATTTGATAAATGTAATTAGTTAAAGTACAGATAGTAAATGCTGGTGGACATATTACCAAGTTCAAATATGTATATTATTATGAATTTGCTGTAGCTATACTTGACATGTTCTGAAGTGCAAAATGGAGATCTTTAGGTTTTATTTCAAGAAGTGCAATTAGTCCAAGCTAAAATGTTCAACTGTAAAAGATTAGAGCTGCACAATACATCAAAAACAAAAAGAGAGCCGAAAATGAACAGTTAATGGCAGAAGTAGACAAGAGAGGAAAGTGAAACAGCAAAAAAAAAAAGTATGAAAAATGACTATGAGTGATACATCAATACATTAAAAATAGCCAGTTAAAAGTGGCATTTCTCTGGGAAATATTGTTATGAATACATCACAACATCATCTATTTTACCAGAATTGTGTAGCCTTAGCTAAAGATGTAAGAAAAATAAAGATGAGACAAATGTTATAAATACGTAAACACCACTAAATGTTGGAGTAAAAGTACTGTTGATCCTTTCTTCAGGAATGTACTCAAGGTAAAGTAGGGGTTGCCAGTTTAAACTGTAACTGAGTACAAATCCTCCAAAATAATATTGAAGGAGAGTAATCAAATATTGGTGAGGCCTAATAGCTTAATAATAAATATTCTAAAGCAATCTTCAATCGGCTTTTTGATGGTTTATGAATGTCCTTCATTATTTGTTTCACTGATTTTTTTTTACAGGTGACATCAATGACGAATATCGAGTCAAAAGCATTATAGGTAAGGGAGGGTTTGGATCCGTCTCTGCTGGAGTTCGTCGGTCGGATTCACGAAAGGTTTGTTTCAAACATAAAAAGTGCTTTCTTGCTATTTCAATTTGATGAATGTTACATGACTGATCGTGTGAATTAACTGTCGCTTTCTCTTGGTCAACAGGTGGCAATCAAAAATGTGAGCAAGACTAAAGCAAGAAGAACCATGAAGATTGTAAGTACACTGTGTTAAAGTTGTTATAATACTGACCTCAACTTCAGTCCATTCACGTCTCACTATCATATGTCTGTTATCTCTCCTGCAGCTACCATATGAGAAGACTGTTCCACAAGAAGTTGGATTGATGTATTTGATGAGCAAAGGTCCTTACGTTCCTCAAATAATACAGCTGCTGGATTGGTATGAGACGCCGAGCCAGTACACACTGGTGCTGGAGAGTCCCAATTCCTGCATGGACCTGCAAACGTTTGCATGGAAGCATCGTAAGAAAATGACTGAATCGGTAGCACGATTGGTGATGCACCAGGTGGTCGCTGCTGCAATTGAATGCTGTGAAAGGGACGTTTACCACAGCGACATCAAGCCAGAAAACGTGCTCATCAACCCCCACACCTTCCAGATCAAGCTAATAGACTTTGGTGTTGGAAGAATCATGAACAGCGAAGGCTATTCAACATTCTGTGGTGTGTATTATGATGAAGACAACTTATATTGAGCCTTCTAGGCAACACAAAGACATCAGCAGATCAGTTTTGTTGTTAATGTGATAAATATCTCACTGTTCTTGATCTTTCTTCCAGGCACAAAGCCTTATGCTCCTCCAGAGTTTTCTGATTTTAAAAAGTTCCACGCCAAGCCTGCAACGGTGTACTCTATAGGTGTAATGTTGTACAGGCTGCTGCACAGAAAATACCCTCGAAGAGAGCTCACTAAGATTGTCGCCAGAACCTGGGAGCGTGACAAACTATCCAAAGGTGAGAGCATGTGGATGATGAAACAACAACTGAAAACAATGTGATCATTTACAGCAACCGAAAGGTTTGTGACAATCTAATAACCTGACATGTGTTCCTTCTTACTTCACAGAATGCATCGACATGATCTGTTCCTGTCTGCAAAGAGATCCACAACAGCGGATTCCTCTTGAAGAGATCCTCCAGCATAACTGGTTCCAGGTCTTGATCCTGAAGCCAAGCAAAGAAAAGAAAACCTTAAAAGAAAAAATACAGTCTATATTGAAATTCAGGTCAGTTTAATAACAACAAAAACCCCGACATGACTCCTGAAATGTACAAAATATTCTACTTAAATTTTTTGTCACAAATCGAAACATATCGTACATGAAACTAATATTGCACGTTTTCAACTTTCCAACCAGATAACAGCACAGCTGAAGAAGAAGATCCTGGGACATGAAGAAGATTACACCAAGCTCCTTCTCTTCATCCAGCTACTAACACCAAACTCCTCCTCTTCATCGAGCAACCTAACACCAAACTCCTCCTCTTCATCGAGCAACCTAACACCAAGCTCCTCCTCTTCACCAAGGCATTAACACCAAGCTCCTCTTCTTTATTCAGCTACAAAAATTCATCGAGCCACAAACATGGGGCAGTTTGTGGCTTGACGAATAGAAAGAGCTGAATGGGGCTGGTGTTTGTGCTTGCGTGAAAAGGAGGAGCTAATTGGGGCTGGTGTTGGTTGTTGCACGACAAGGAGGAGCTAATTGAGGCTGGTGTTTATGGTTGCACGAAAAAGAGCTGAATGGAGCCGGTGTTCGTGTCTAGATGAAGAGAAGGAGGGGCGGCACGGTGGCTCAGTGGTTAGCACTGTTGCCTCACAGCAAGAAGGTCGCTGGATCCAGTCCCGGCTGGGCCAGTTGGCTTTTCTGTGTGGAGTTTGCTTATTCTCCCCGTGTTCGCGTGGGTTTCCTCCGGGTGCTCCGGTTTCCCCCACAGTCCAAAGACATGTCCTATAGGATTGTGTATATATGTTTGATGTTTGATGAATAAAAATGAGCACATTTGAAATATAAAGTGTTTTTCATTTCACTCAACATGAACTTCATGCACTCCTACAGTTAAAGTGTTGAACTGTCCTCAGCTAGCAGTTGAGTTACCATAAATATACGGCGACATTGTTTCAGGTTTTATGAAACGGTTTAGTGAAGCCTGTATACTTTACAACTTATTCAGTTCAATTCATCTTTACTTCTAAAGCACTTTCAATGTAGATCGTGTCAAAGCAGCTTTACATAAACTACCTGACAAAAGTGTTGTCGTGTATTTCAGTTGTAAGAGCAACAAATAATAACTTGACTTCGAGTTGATCATTTGGAAAACTGGCAGAGGGTAGCTTTTTCCATGAATCATCTGTTGAGCTGCATCCCAATCATCACAAATACTGCAGAAGACCTATTGGACCCCACATGGACCCAAGAATCTCATAGAAATCAGTCAAGTTTGGTGAAGGAAAAATCATGGTTTGGGGTTACATTCAGTATGGGGGCGTGTGAGAGATCTGCAGAGTGGACATCAACATCAACAGCCTGAGGTATCATGACATTTGTGCTGCCCATTACATTACAAACCACAGGAGAGGGCAAATTCTTCAGCAGGATAGCGCTCCTTCTCATACTTCAGCCTCCACATCAAAGCTCCTGAAAGCAAAGAAGGTCATTGCAGAGATGTATGGATGCAGTCCTCCAAGCTCATGGGAGTCATACACAATATCCACTCTTTCTCCACTGCACCAAGACTTAATATTCTATACTGGAAATTATTTCTGTAAAGTGACAAGACTTTTGTCAGGTAGTGTAGTTCTAGTAAATTAAAACTGCTTCAGTTGAGCTGTCACAGTTGAAGTTCAGTTCAGTTTAATGTAAATGTCCCAAACCATGCAAGCCAGTGATGAAGAACAAACTTCAAAGTGAAGTAAAAATACCTTAAGAGAAACCAGGCTCAGCCGGGGATGACCAGTACTCCCAAACATGTTGTGCAGAGCTGCAGTCTGGGCACCGGACACTTGAGAATGATGAAGGTCTATCATGGAGTGAAGCTGCAGGTCTGAGTAGGTCAGCGGCAGGAGTTCAGACTAGTCCAAAGGATCACTGTGGACACTCGGCTGTCACTGGTTTCATTGCAGGAATCAGTTTCAGGTTCTCAACTCATCCATGACCATGACAGCCATCTGCTTAGGTTACTGGTTGGATCTAAGATGATGCAGACCTCTGGATAAAGAGAAACAGACTAATATAAGCATTATTGGCGGGTCTTGTTGTTCTAATTAATGCAGCCAAACAATCCTTTAAAGGAGTTGTGTAAATGTCAAAGAGACGTTTTTAACAAAGTTGTACATATTTGTGTTTCTGTTATAAACTCATATTAATTTGAGTTCACCTATTCTTAAAAATATTTGCCACATTGTATGAATGTGACATTTATTTTCAAAGCAGAGAATGTGCACCCTTCAAATGTTTAAAAGTTATTAAAAGTTATATGTTTTTTTGTGTGACTAATGTGACTATTGCGGATGTGTACAATGCGATGACGATGCTGAAACAATTTATTGTGCAGCCCTAGTGCGTGTTTTGTCTTTGTTGTGGACAGAAAAAAAGAATCTCACTACAGTTCACAGCTAACATTTCTACAATACCTTTCTCCACATGCACTTGCATGGTACAACATCACTTCAGCAGAAACTTCTTCTCCACCTGTCATACAGGCATCCTAAAAAGATCAGAAAGAAATCAGACTGTTCTACATTGTCTGCTTATTATTTCATAACATGCAAAACTGAGTAATTTACTAAATAAAGCTTTTGTAAATTTATTCTTGAAAGTTCAATCGTTTAATAGAAAAGGTCCTTTGATATATTCATAACCAGTGTTCAATATGGTCTCAGGACACATCCTTAACGTATCAGTGATTATACTCAGTTTAAAAAGCCCCTATTAGGCATTCTAAAAAGTTCTATTTTGGTTTTGAGGTCTCCAACAACAGGCTGATATTCATGCAAGGTCAAAAAAACACTTTCATCATCTTATAATATGCATTTATTTTTACCTAACTATCCCAGCGACTCCCATATAATTCTTTCAGTGATTCATTTGTTCCCAAAGCCCTCCTTTGCGCGATGCTAATCTGCGGTGATTGGTCCGATGACCCAGTCTGTTGTGATTGGTCGACTGATTTCAGCGCAAGAAAGAGAACAGTGCCCACCATGGCTATGAAGTAGCAGAGTTTGTGAGAGCCCAGTGCAGGAATGCAATAAAGCAATGCAGGTAAACACCAGCATATTCCTCTACTCTTAACGCAAATAACAACTAACAACAACAACACACATTCAGTATTAATCCACACAGTAGCAAAAGTTGTGTGTGAGGAACAGCTGATGGTGGCTATTGCAAAAGCAAACAGCAGAGGATCGCCAGTTCAGAAACGCACTTAAATCACTAAATAAGGAAGCACGAGCCACGTTTTTAACATGGTTTTGGATGCAATATGTTAACAGCCCAATACAGATTTAACCAGAGAGATAAAGTACAAGAACTGATCTATAATAGATAAGTGATTACAAGCCGCGCAGGGTGATTACAAGTTACAACACACAATTAAACACATTTGCAAACTTTACAAAACGAGGCAACAATTTTAATGACACTTACATGTTATGATCCGGAGGAAGAAGAAACTGCTCTATATGAACTGTAACAGTTGCTGACAAACTACCAGTCAAAGTCTGACAAAACCCCATAGATAATACAGGTCCATTTAAAAAAATAGCATATTGTGATAAAGTTCATTGTTTTCTGTAATGTACTGATAAACATTAGACTTTCATATATTTTAGATTCATTACACACAACTGAAGTTGTTCAAAGCCTTTTATTGTTTTAATATTGATGATTTTGGCATACAGCTCATGAAAACCCAAAATTTCTATCTCAAAAAATTAGCATATCATGAAAAGGTTCTCTAAACGAGCTATTAACCTAATCATCTGAATCAACTAATTAACTCTAAACACCTGCAAAACATTCCTGAGGCTTTTTAAAACTCCCAGCCTGTTTCATTACTCAAAACTGCAATCATGGGTAAGACTGCCGACCTGACTGCTCAAGCAAGAGGGTAAGACACAGAAAGAAACTTCTGAATGAATAGGCTGTTCCCAGAGTGATGTATCAAAGCACCTCAGTGGGAAGTCTGTGGGAAGGAAAAAGTGTGGCAGAAAACGCAGCACAACGAGATAAGGTGACCGGACCCTGAGGAAGATTGTGGAGAAGGACCGATTCCGGACCTTGGGGGACCTGCAGAAGTAGTGGACTGAGTCTGGAGTAGAAACATCCAGAGCCACCGTGTACAGCCGTGTGCAGGAAATGGGCTACAGGTACCACATTCCCCAGGTGAAGCCACTTTTAAACCAGAAACAGCGGCAGAAGCGCCTGACCTAGGCTACAGAGAAGCAGCACTAGACTGTTGCATAGTGGTCCAAAGTACTTTTTTCGGATGAAAGCAAATTTTGCATGTCATTCAAAAATCAAGGTGCCAGAGTCTGGAGGAAGACTGGAGAGAGGGAAATGCCAAAATGCTTGAAGTCCAGTGTCAAGTACCCACAGTCAGGGATGGTCTGGGGTGCCATGTCAGCTGCTGATGTTGGTCCACTGTGTTTTATCAAGGGCAGGGTCAATGCAGCTAGCTATCAGAAGATTTTGGAGCACTTCATGCTTCCATCTACTAAAAAGCTTTATGGAGATGAAGATTTCATTTTTCAGCAGGACCTGGCACCTGCGCACAGTGCCAAAACCACTGGTAAATGGTTTACTGACCATGGTATTACTGTGCTCAATTGGCCTGCCAACTCTCCTGACCTGAACCCCATAGAGAATCTGCGGGATATTGTGAAGAGAAAGTTGAGAGACGCAAGACCCAACGCTCTGGATGAGCTTAAGGCCGCTATCGAAGCATCCTGGGCCTCCATAACACCTCAGCAGTGCCAAATGCTGATTGCCTCCATGCCACGCCGCATTGAAGCAGTTATTTCTGCAAAAGGATTCCCGACCAAGTATTGAGTGCATAACTGAACATAATTATTTGAAGGTTGACTTTTTTTGTATTAAAAACACTTTTCTTTTATTGGTCGGATGAAATATGCAAATTTTTTGAGATAGAAATATTGGGTCTTCATGAGCTGTATGCCAAAATCATCAATATTAAAACAATAAAAGGCTTCTAACAACTTTAGTTATGTGTAACGAATCTAAAATATATATGAAAGTCTAATGTTTATCAGTACATTACAGAAAATAATGAACTTTATCACAATATGCTAATTTTTTGAAAAGTACCTGTAGTCTCTGCTCCTTCCTTTAATAGCAAACGGCTGACGAATCCCGTGTTTCAGTGTAGGTTATTGTATCAATCATCAGAAAAAATACAGGAACAAACACAGCACACAGTTGGCCATACTGTGGTGTTGTTGTGAAAAATTTGTCAGCGATGGTCATCTACGTGTCATCATCAGTCCTAAAAGCGGCTCTTTAAAGCTGTAGTCCATAAAGTTTTGGTGTTCTAGCAAATAGAACTGCATGTTTCTTGTGGTAAAACACTGCAGGGCTACTCCTACCAGAACCAGTCTAAAATAATCAGAATAGAAAAGTGTATTATACGTGCATCGTAGTGATTTAAGATCACTACAAAAACATGAGTTGGATAAATGAATTCATGATGTACTAAGAATTTGACAATTATGAACAAAACCAAACGTTACAGATTACTCAACTTACTAACCTCTTGCCAGACAAATGATATCTGACTCATAGCTCAGTCCACTGACATTCTCAATTTCTCTTTCCTTGTCAGATTCAAATTCTATCCGAAAAAAGAAAAAAAATATAAAAGCCTCATTATAGCTACGCCAAAATCTTTCTTTATTGTATCAGAGCAAATCCATATAATATATATTTCATTAGATGGCTAAATTTAGTGATTTGTATACAGTAAGTGTGAGTGAGAGGGAGCAGCTGAGCCCAACATACAGTATACACAGTGTGTGCTAAAAGGCCTTGCCTTGCCTAAACCATTCGCTTCTAAAGCAATTAGTTGACTTTACTTTAGAAACGTGAGTAGACGTGTTACGTTTAAAGTGATTAGTTGACTTTACTTGATAAACGTGAGTAGATGAGTTACTTTTAAAGCGATTAGTTGACTTTACTTTAGAAAAGTGAGTAGATGAGTTACTTTTAAAGTGATTAGTTGACTTTACTTTAGAAAAGTGAGTAGAGTTACTTTTAAAGCAATAAGTTGACTTTACTTTAGAAAAGTGAGTAGATGAGTTACTTTTAAAGCGATTAGTTGACTTTACTTTAGAAATGTGAGTAGATTAGTTACTTTTAAAGTGATTAGTTGACTTTACTTTAGAAAAGTGAGTAGATGAGTTACTTTTAAAGTGATTAGTTGACTTTACTTTAGAAAAGTGAGTAGATGAGTTACTTTTAAAGTGATTAGTTGACTTTACTTTAGAAAAGTGAGTAGAGTTACTTTTAAAGCGATTAGTTGACTTTACACTGTAAATTCTAACATGTTCAGTTTACTTAAAAAAAGTTTGGAAACCGATTGCCTTATTTTTGCAATATAAACTTACAAGGAAATCTTAAGTTAAGTTTAATTATTGCCTTGAAGTAAGAAAACTAAAACTTATAAAGTAAACTAACTGTTAAAAATCAAGTAAGTTTAATAGAAAATTCTAGTTAACATACTTGTCATTATTTAGTAATCTTACTTAGGGTTTTATAGTAAGATTACTTTAATAACTCTATTTAACTAATACTGTTCTACCATGTTCAGTTAACATCTTGAATGCTAGTAGTCTCAACATTGTTTTAATCCACTATTTTAAGTAATGTCAACTAAAGAAACTACGTGCAATCGGTTTCCACATTTTCTTCAATTAAACTGAACATAAAATATGTAGTTCAACCTACAAGTAATGACATTATACAGGTCTTAAATGTAAACATTTTATTTGACAAAATTAGCAGAATTTCACAATACACTTGTGATATTTTAGTTTCACAATACACTTGTACACAATACAGTTTTGTAAAAACCTGTTGTAAAGTGCTGTAATATACTGTAAACAGCAATACAGACAAAAAATATAATAAACATGTTCAACCCTAAAACACAAGTTTTCAAAAAGGTTTGAAAATCTATCAAAAAAACTTTAAATACTTGACACTTGGAAAAATGATACTTGAATTAGTGTAATTAAACATGCCATTGCACCAGCACCTTAAACATGGCAGCATATAGACACTCACAGAGGAACAGATATTAAGCTTTAAAGCTAATTTGTTAGACTGTGTAGTTTAGATTTTCCTACAGAAAATATCACATTAGTGTGGTCAAAAGTATTGAGTTTCGTATCAATCAATACTGAAATATTAAAAATATCCATTTTCCACCAGAATTTGAGTGCTACTGAGATCGTTCTTAAACACCATTGATTGGCCACTGTGTTCACATGCTCAACAGAAATGACTGTGATTGGCTGTGACTGTCATAGGTTTACCATTTTTCACTGAGTCCAAACAAAGTTACACAGACACTGAAGTGTTTCAAAGCCATGTCGATAGCTGATTTGTTTAGAAGCTAACATATAAGCTATCTGGTGATGAATCTACTGATCGACAGTGCTTTGAAGTTATCCAGTTTCTTTGTATCTTTGCACCTGGTGAACAGTGGTGAAGTGTGGTAAAAATAATGACCTTCAAAGCCAATCAGTCATATCTACTGAGCATGTGAACACAATGGCCAATCAGTTCTTGCAATGTTAGTGGGAAATGGATGGACTTTTTTTTTATTTATTTCAGTACCGATTGGTACCAAACTCAATACTTTTGACAACCCTATAAATCACAATACACTTTTTTGGTAAAAAAAAAAAAAAGTGTTTTAAACACCAAAATGCTGCAGTCCTAAATGTAACACTGCAAACAGCAACATGTTAAAAAGCAACACTTTGTAATTAAACATGCCATTATACCTGAACCTTTAAACATAAAGCACAGCAGTATATAGGCACTCGCCGAATAAAACACATTACGCTTCCCTCCCAGCAAAAGCAACACACGTTGAACAAATTCAAATGCATTGCTCAAAGTCTTTGGGTAGTCCGAATTCAGTGTGTAAATCAAAGCAAAAAAAGAGACATACTGCATGTGGCAAAGTCCATAACCACTTTTCCTTCCAGTATAAAGGCCCACATTGCATCCATAATGAGGTTCTTTAGACATCTTCACACACGACAGTCAGCAGGCCAACATCTTCTGCACTGAAGTCCGACTCTACAATTACATCCTATGAATAGAGAAAGAAAAATAAGTAAAGTTTGATATTCTAAATGGCACTAATAAAGCCTGTAGTGGCCAGGAGACCAAAAGCAGAGGTGAAAAAAATACAATTCCTTGTGCTTAATTTAGTAACACTTTAGTAGGAACCAATAACCCTATTAACTAGTTGCTTATTAGCATGACTATTTGTGTTTATAGTACATTTTACATTCAAATGCTTCTTATAAGAAGGCCTTGCTATGGTGCTCCTTCTTCAATGTAGACCAACACGGTGGATTTGCCTGTACTGCTTCTACTAGGCTTGTCATGATAGTGGAATTTATTACCAATCCATATAGTAATTTTAAAAACATCCATTTCCTGCTAACATTTGAGCATTGAGTGTCATTTCTGTTAAGCATGTGAACAGAATGGCAAAACAGTGCTGTTTAAAAATGTGCTCAAAAGTGCTTAAAATGTTAGCAGGAAATTTGCTGCTTAAAATTGCAGCAGAGATTGGTACTAAATTCCAGTATGATATCCAACATGATACTATTCTAAAGGAACAATTATTTTTTTTTAATTAAAGAAACACTGTAATGTAATAAAACAAACTGCAGTAAAAGTACTTTTAAAACATTTTCAAGAAATTAAATGCAAATGTGTGAGAGACCAATTGGTGCTACATAATCAATATAAATATTTTGTAGGGAAAACTTAATAAATTGGGAACCGATTCATGAATGCATTTGGTTTTGCTAGATTAAAGCAGTGAGTCAAGTTTGCATTATTTAGCACACTTTTTAAAAATGTATTAATAACTATTTTGTAATAAGAAAATTGATGTTTTAGTATGGCTTTTAGAACAAGGGTGAAGCCATCTACAATCCCACAGCAGGTGACTTCACAGGGTTGCTTATAATACGGAGCATCTTTGACTTTGTGGCTTTTAACACTATCTTTTTACATCTTAATCCAGCAGGTTCTTTCAACTGAAATTATATTTCTCTCAACATATTACATAGGTATTACACTTATTAAGATTTTTTTTCAAGCTAATCTTCCTCCTTTTCAAAACAAGTGTGTTTAAAAATTAAAGAAATGCATTCATTACTTCACTGGCCTATGAAGCTAACTGACCCTGTGACGGCACAAGCTGCTGTATTTGCAACATAGCAATGCTCTTGCTCCAAAGGCCATAATATAACATCCCTCTTACTTTCAAATACTTACATTAAATGCATTTGTTTTATTTTCATAAAATTGAAAATTTTTATTAATAAGTGAAGTAAACTGGAATGACTGCTTCATTTCCAGTCTAAGAAAGCAGAAACAATAATACTACTTACAAAACACATCCTGAAAATTTCTTTAGACTAATCCCTCTAAAGGACTGAAAGACCCCGGAGAACTGCTGCCAGATGACCTTGAAAAAGTAAAGACAGGTAGACATGCATTATAGCCCAATGAAAACATCAAATGCAATTTATTGCAATCAAATGCAAATTATGATTCAAAGATGATGTCACAAAAATACCTTTGAATTAACATGTTGAAAATTTCTTCTAGTTTTCTTCTGCAATTTTCTCCTGTTTTTTTTTTTTATGTCAATCAAACGAGCAGTGTGTGTCCAATGCAGCGTAGAACTTGGATCTCACATTTCTTCCTGATATTCGATTGAATTCTGCAAAGATCCAATCAAAACATTATTAGTCATTAATAACATTCAAAAACACAAATTCACAAAATCACACAAAGTTTTGAAAAGAAAACAAACCTTCTGCAGCACTTGCATCAGCTGGTGTTTCCTCTATGACTTCCTTCTGGATGTCACTGTTGTGCACAAAAACGTAAAGTGTTATTGACATGGCTAAGCGAAATTCTAAAACAAAAAACAGAAATCAGAAACACATGCAATGATACAATGCAATGCCATTTAGCAACAGATGTTACACTTTAACATGACATAGTTAAATATTCTTGAATAATAAAAGCTGCCAAATACTCCCGGCGCCTGTCATCAAAAGCATGAGCTATACTTGTCACCAAACAGTAATAAACACAACCCCCGATTAAATATACTCATGGCATTGTTGCTGGTGTGCCTTACTTTTATGCGCATTAAAAGTGGAATAAATATTTGTCTCAATTGATGTCTTTAAAAGGACACTGAACGTTCTGACTAGGGTTGCACGGTTTACCGGTACTATGGTAGTATCGTGATACTATGGCTCCAAGATACTGGCGGTGCCACTGTAGTTTGTAAACGGTAGTATTGTCATTAACAGTCTGCCTACAATACATAATGCTGCATGTGAAAAAGTCACTAAAATACTTACACGATTCAGCAACAATAGATCATTGTATTTTAATAGTCTATGGAGCCTTCTAAGGTTGTAAAACTGTAGAATTTGCGCCTTTTATAGTAGCCCATTGCATATTTTGTGATGGTTCATTTTGAATCGGAATTCGTTTATTTCTGTTCCTGTCAATATGATATAATAGCTACAACAACCGTGACAATCTATTAAAAAGAATGACTCATAAAGTGAAATTTTGAATTACTTTGGATTCTTATCCGATAATAAGTGTGAAAAAAGTATGATAGATGAAAAACCCAAAATAGCAACAGGAAACAATTTTTGACCACTTCATATAGCCTAGGTTTGTTGGAAAAATGCTCTTTTCTTTATGTATCTTTATTTTAATGTATTTTTTTTGCTGGAATGAATACATTTTAGGTAAAGAGATGTGCAAATACTTTTTTCAACAATAAGGGAATTATTTAAATTCAAGTAGGCCTATAATAACATATACAATATATTATTTCTGACATTTTTCTTTATTTCATGGATTTAAGTTATGAATTACAGTATTGCAATACTACTTGGTATCACCATACTTCAGCTGGTATAGTATTGTAACATAAATTAATGGTATCACAACACAACAACCCTATTTCTAACTAGTCCTCAGATGATTATTCAAATGGACAAAATATTCGGACAATTCTTGATCATGCAGTTCTTTGCTGAGAATTTTGTTAAATGTACTTTTAATGCATTAAACGATTTAAAATTACCCTGACACTCAGTATGGAGACAAGGTAACGTTAATAGAACAATTCATGAATATGTTCTATGGCTTGTGCGGTATTGTTCAAAAAGTTTTCTTTGATGTGTAAGTGCAAAACTTACATTTCCACTGCATATCAGCTCACAAACTGGTAGTCTGAAATAAAAAATAAATAAAGGGTATAATGATATTACAAACCAAATATGCCACTCACAATACTCTAATGGTGTGCTACATTTTTCAACAACCTTGTAATTGTTCAAATTTATTTGCCCTAAATTGTTAAAAATTAGTGAAACCTTCTTTAAAAATGCAAACTAACAGGTTTGGCAAAGCCTGTTTCTTTACAGAAAGTTTGCTTATAACAAAGGCTTGTTGATGCCTTTGTGTGATATTGAGCAAACAAAGGGATGTTTCTGTGCTTGGTTGTACGAGTTATACCACTTCATCATTAACGTTATCCATCACACATATTCAGTCGCGTCTGGTCAGATTTATTTGTCATTACAGCAATACAAAACACTCAATAACATAACGGCAACACTGGAATAAACCTTCAAAACGGCATAAAGAAAAGACAAATAGCATATAAAACAAATAAATGAGTTAATTAAATATCTCTCGCATTTTCATAAGTTTAACTTTAAGTTTCATAGGGATTGTTAGCATAAGCACACTTTAGCATCATGTGTAAATATATATCTGCCTCATACAGTGACACGAATCGTAATCGCATCGAAATCCTAAATTACCTACGACACTCACGGGTCCATTTTGAGCTGAAACTGCTTTATAATGTTCTAAAAGCCTCGGCGGGTTAAAACTGCTGCTGCCCCGGCGATCATGGAGAAAAAAACGACTGGTCTGGTCATGAGCCGCTCGCTGACGCCGGACCGAATCACAGCTGATCTCACAACTGCTTCCTGCAGGTGATCTCATAAAAGTAAATCTTAAAAAAAAAACACGCATATTTTCGTCACAACAAGCGCCACTAAAGTTCAGCGATAACTAACGTTACTGTATTTGTAATGCGGATAAATAAGTTTCGTTTTCTTTTTTAAAAATGTAGACCTACAGCTATGTGTTAACTTTACATCTATTTGAACGGATCATTGCGTGCGCTCTTGCTCTCTCAGTGCATCATTTAAAATGGCGCGGCCCGCTCTTTTAGAGCATAACGCCCACTTTACAAATTACTACTAACATTACAAATTATTAATAGTTATTAAAAAGGACTAAGCAGCTAAAAATAGCTTATCTAGTAAAGTAGACAGTATTGCAAATAACGTGCAGTGGTCAAAACGTTTAGTCACAACATCATGGGCTATTAATTAGTTCACAAAACAGCAAACAATTTCACAAAGTGCAGGAAATAAACAGATTACTGATCCTATACAAATAAAATCAAAGTAGTAATTAAAACGAAAAGGTTACCTTGATTTACAGCAGTACATCTTCTCAATATGAAATCCTGTCCTTCAATGGCGGTGCTGGGTGGCGGTTGGTTGTGACTCGGGATGGGGGATGGGAAATCACCACCCAGTACGCATGCGTAACAGCATGGCTTAGCCCTTGTAAGCAATTTTACTCAAATTACATTAGTTATGGGAACTTTATACCTTACTATGTCAGCAACACTAATGCATTTCTAGTAAACTCAACAATTAGCTTAAAATTAAGTAAACACACTAGAATTTTGATAGTAAGGAATACTATTCGCATTTACAGTGTACTTTAGAAAAGTGAGTAGATGAGTTACTTTTAAAGTGATTAGTTGACTTTACTTTAGAAAAGTGAGTAGATGAGTTACTTTTAAAGGGATTAGTTGACTTTACTTTAGAAAAGTGAGTAGAGTTACTTTTAAAGCGATTAGTTGACTTTACTTTAGAAAAGTGAGTAGATGAGTTACTTTTAAAGTATTAGTTGACTTTACTTTAGAAAAGTGAGTAGAGTTACTTTTAAAGTGATTAGTTGACTTTACTTTAGAAAAGTGAGTAGATGAGTTACTTTTAAAGTGATTAGTTGACTTTACTTTAGAAAAGTGAGTAGATGAGTTACTTTTAAAGTGATTAGTTGACTTTACTTTAGAAAAGTGAGTAGATGAGTTACTTTTAAAGTGATTAGTTGACTTTACTTTAGAAAAGTGAGTAGAGTTACTTTTAAAGCGATTAGTTGACTTTACTTTAGAAAAGTGAGTAGATGAGTTACTTTTAAAGTGATTAGTTGACTTTACTTTAGAAAAGTGAGTAGATGAGTTACTTTTAAAGTGATTAGTTGACTTTACTTTAGAAAAGTGAGTAGATGAGTTACTTTTAAAGTGATTAGTTGACTTTACTTTAGAAAAGTGAGTAGAGTTACTTTTAAAGCGATTAGTTGACTTTACTTTAGAAAAGTGAGTAGATGAGTTACTTTTAAAGTGATTAGTTGACTTTACTTTAGAAAAGTGAGTAGATGAGTTACTTTTAAAGTGATTAGTTGACTTTACTTTAGAAAAGTGAGTAGAGTTACTTTTAAAGCGATTAGTTGACTTTACTTTAGAAAAGTGAGTAGATGAGTTACTTTTAAAGTGATTAGTTGACTTTACTTTAGAAATGTGAGTAGATGAGTTACTTTTAAAGTGATTAGTTGACTTTACTTTAGAAAAGTGAGTAGAGTTACTTTTAAAGCGATTAGTTGACTTTACTTTAGAAAAGTGAGTAGATGAGTTACTTTTAAAGTGATTAGTTGACTTTACTTTAAAAATGTGAGTAGATGAGTTACTTTTAAAGCTATTAGTTGACTTTACTTTAGAAAAGTGAGTAGAGTTACTTATAAAGTGATTAGTTGACTTTACTTTAGAAACGTGAGTAGATGAGTTACTTTTAAAGCGATTAGTTGACTTTACCTTAGAAATGTACGTAGATGGGCCCTATTTTAACGATCTAAGCGCAAAGCCCAAAGCGCAAACGCATTTAGGGCGTGTCTGAATCCACTTTTGCTATTTTAAGGACGGGAAAACACGCTCTGCGCCGTGGCGCATTATCTAAAAGGGTTGCGCTTATTCTCTTAATATGTTATAGGTGTGTTTGGGGCGTAACTTCCAATAAACCAATCAGAGTCTCATTATCCATTACCTTTAAGAGCGAGTTGTGCGCATGGCAGATTAGTTATTTAGACCTTTTCTCTCCACCAGATCGGCCACACAGGGTTCTGCTGTTCCTGGACCCTCTCGTTGCCCGTCACGCCGTGGAGCTTCGCGACTGCGAACATGAGGAGGAAGAAGGCCAAACATTTAAGTTTACAATGTAAAGAAACACACATAAACAAACACACACACACACACACACACACACACACACACACACACACACACACACACACACACACACAATTGTGGCATCACTGCAATCTAAATAAAAATAAATAAAATCATTAACTGAGTTTTTTTTTATTCTTTAGGTTCTTGTACAGCAGGAAAAAACCTCTTAATATTTGTACATTTCGAGAGCAAAGGCGTTTCAGCACCAAGGACAGCGCTGTGTGTGTTTTAATGAAGATATTTTTAAAAAATGGTTGCTATCATATCCAGAGGTTAAGTCAAATGCAATATTTACACAGTTTAAAGTAAAAAAAAAAATCTGCTTACTTGCAAGTCTACAGGTGAAGCAGCTCTTCTGCCAGCTGGTCTCTCCTCGCCCGTGCTGCTGCTTGAGAATTCGGATTATTTTGCATCGGCACATGCAGTTCAGCTTCACACCTTCTAAAATCCTGTAATCTATCCTCATTTATGTCCAAGAGACATCCATGGTGTATGGCAATGTTATGCAAAACACAACATGCCACAAAGAATGCTCCGACCTTTTGAGGACTGTACTTCAGTGTTCCCCCTGACTTGTCTAAACACCTGAAGCGCATTTTCAGCATCCCAAATGTACGTTCAATGACAGTTCGTGCTTTTGTGTGTTTTCGATTAAAAAATAAATCACTCACTGTTGTAGGCATGATATACGGGGTAATCAGCCATGTCTTTAATGGATAGCCATTGTCCCCTAACAGCCACCCGTCCAGGGGCGGGTGACCCTGGAAGACTGCAGGAATGACAGAGTTGGCTAGAATAAAGGAGTCATGGCTTGATCCAGGATAGTTTGCAAATACATGCGTGACCGCACACGTTGCATCGCAAATTACCTGGATGTTGATGGAATGGGTTCCTTTGCGATTAACATAAATCAGAGCGTTCTAAGACGGGGCACGTAGTTGCACGTGAGTACAATCTATTACACCCACAACACCAGGAAAACCGAATTTAGCCCAGAACTCCCGTTTAAGCGTATTTTGGCTTGCAGGTGTCACAGAGAATTTAATGAATTTGTGCGCATGTCGGGCCAAGCTTGTATAGCCGAACTTACGGCAGGTCGGGATATGCCGCCAATTGAACTGAGGGGATGTTGAAAAGACCTGCTCGTAAAAAAATGAAGTGCAGCAGTTACTTTTACGGCAACGGGGAGTGCATATGGGCAGGATGCATTCGTTTCTAAGTCATCTGCCAGAGGATGACAAAGTTCGGTTACTGCCTGGCGAGATAACCGTAGCCTCTGGCGGCACTCCACCTCGGACAGCAACAAATATGTGGACCTTGGTCGGTGGACCCTCGGCCTCCTCCGTCTCCCATTTCTTTGGCCCATAAGGTACTCCATTGGCTAAACAAAATAAATGCATAACTACATTAGGCTACTGATAAGATACGTTATTGATCAAATAGGTATACTGAGGAGATTAATAAGAGATATTTTGCTCAAATTACCTGTTCAGTAGTCGGCTGTACTGTAGCTCACGTTGGATCCAAACTTGGAATGGTTGGTGATACACAAACTCAAACAAAAAAGTCAGTTTAAATACATGCATGTACTGGTCTGACTGGTCAAGTCATTAGCCAATTTCTTGCATCATTACTGCAGATAGTTGAGCTAATTTGATGCATGCAATCGCTATTCATTATGTCATGTAGGCAGTTTATATTTATATACACAATAGGCTAATAATCTTTTATTATCACATATTCATCCTTTTTTCATATTTAACCATACCTTGTGCTGCGTATCATGTGTGTGAAATAAGCCACGTCTATGCGCATTGGAACTGCCTCTCACTAACGCGCTCTTTAAATAATCAGATACAACCTGCGCTCTATCAGTGCGCTGGACTTTAGACCAACTTTCAGTCGATCTATGGCGTGGTCTATTGTAGTTGTCTTAAAATAGCAACGCGCCAGCATTACACCTCAACACGCCTCCTTGTTTAGACTAGAATGCCTACGGGCGCACAAATGAGCGCAAATGCATTTGCTATTTAAACAACGTGGTGCAAAACAGCAAAACGACACTTGCGTCAAGCTGAAACTAGCAATTAACATTTGCGATTAGTTGACTTTACTTTAGAAATGTAAGTAGATGAGTTACTTTTAAAGTGATTAGTTGACTTTACTTTAGAAAAGTGAGTAGAGTTACTTTTAAAGCGATTAGTTGACTTTACTTTAGAAATGTGAGTAGATGAGTTACTTTTAAAGTGATTAGTTGACTTTACTTTAGAAATGTGAGTAGATGAGTTACTTTTAAAGTGATTAGTTGACTTTACTTTAGAAATGTGAGTAGATGAGTTACTTTTAAAGCGATTAGTTGACTTTACTTTAGAAATGTGAGTAGATGAGTTACTTTTAAAGTGATAATTTGACTACTTTAAAAAAATGAGTAGATGAGTTACTTTTAAAGCGATTAGTTGACTGTATTTGAAAAAGTGAGTAGAACATTTGCATTTTAAGCAATTATTGAACTCTACTTTAGAAAAGTGAGTAAACCTATTGCTTTTAAAGCAATTAATTGACTTCACTTAAAAAAAAAAGAGTAAACCCGTTGCCTATAAAACCATTAGTTGGCTTTACTTAAAAAGTCGGTTCCGACTTCCTGCTTTGCTACTGTCAGATCACGAAGATCATACGCTGCTGCATTAGCGTCCTCTACCCCAAATACAGCTCGGACTCAAATACAGCTTCAGAACAAATATGAAAGAATTTACCTAGTTAACTCTACAAAATGAAAGGCACAGCACATGTGGACGGTTTACTTGTATTTAACTGTTATGTTCATGTTTACATATCAAAGTTTTTTCCTAACAAAATTCAAATGAAAATTCAAATGCCTAAAAAGATCAAATAATAAACCGAACTTTTAAAACAACTACCCAAATGATAAATCAAATGCTCAAATAATAAATCCAAATGCATTTTTAAATGAGAAATCAAATGTATTTGATATTTAATTTTCATGAACAACTTAGTAAAATCCTGTAATAATTAAATGACAAATCAATTGTTCAAACTATAATTCAAATGAATTACACACACAGCTGGAAGCTCATGATGGACTGATTCCTAGGATTAGAAGACACCTCATTCACAGACTCTTTGCTGAGTCTTGTTTTTCCCTGTGAAGCATTTCAAGGTGGTTTTCCCTGTTTGTCCGGCCATGTTTAGATCCTTGTCTTGTTTACAGTTATTGTTGTTTCGCCTCCTGTCCTGTTTCTAATTCTGTTTAAATAAATGTTTTGTTAACATTTGTCTCTGTTTTATATTATTTTTTTTAATTGAACTATGTTTGTTTGTTCTGATAATGTATTTTTTCTTAGTACCAATTTCCACAAGAGTTTTTTTGTTCACTGAACTTCAGACATTATATGTCAGTGCAAATAATGTTTTTAAAAGTTGAGTAAACAAGAAAGGAAAGGAAATAAGGAATGTTTTTTTTTTGTTCACTCAACTTCAGGCATTCCAGTGAAAAGAAATAAATTATTATGTTTTTTTTGTTGAACTGGCTTACATTTTTTTACAGTGTACAGTGCATCCAGAAAGTGTTCATAGGGCTTCACTTTTTCCACATTTTCTTTTGTTATCCCAAAAAGGATTAAATTCATTTATTTCCTCAAAATTCTACACACAATACCCAACAATGACAAAGTAAAAAAAGAGTTTTTGAAATTGTTGCAAATTTATAAAAAATAAAAAACCAGCAAAATCACATGTACATCAGTATTCACAGCCTTTGCTGAGAAGCTCTAAATTGAGCTCAGGTACATTCTGTTTCCACTAATCATTCTTGAGATGTTTCAGCAGGTTAATTGGAGTTCACCTGGGGTAAACTCATTTGATTGGACATGATTTGAAAAGGCATAAAACTGTCTATAAAATAGGGGTGTCAATATTAATAGTTTCTTCGGTGCACCGCGATGCAGACAGGGACAATTCGATATCGGTTCAGTAATAGATCATAACGGTTATAACGTACTGACGTCATTTATCTGCTATGCGTGATGTTGCAGTAGAATACAATGGCAACGGAGGCGAGGGCAACTAAATAAAATGCTCCTAATACTTAAAAGGTAGATGATTATGCACAATTCAACTGCTTGTGAGTTTGCTGGAAAGACTTTCGTTGACACTGAAGAAGGTAAGTTTTTTTTACTACCGAAGAATGCTGTAAAAACTCCATCTCTGCTTCTCTCTCTCACACACTTTAGACATTTGAACCGCTGGCCTGTTTGTGAGGTAACTTTTCCTCTCCTCTTGGCTGTTAAAGCGATACTTGTGGTGCCTGTGGTGCGAGTTTTCTCCACTGTGTCTGTTACGGATTACCTGTGATAACCGTGTATTATGCACATATAGACTGTAACCGCGGCTACTCTTCCCGCGTGACTCAACGGTGAACATCGCTTTAATTTCTAAAGCCAAACGCAGCCCTTTCTGTTGAGCGGGTGAAGACAATGACGAATCATAGGGGTGTAGGACATCGCTCAAAAGGAAGAGGGATCATTTTTACATTAGTTTATTTGCTATAAATGCTCGTGCTGTCTTCTGTGCATGCATTGAAGTTTTGTCTAAAACATTCAAAAAGAGTGTTTATTTTGAGCAGGTAAAATTAAAGATACAGTTCATATATCTTACTGCTTGTATTAAAGGATGAAAATGTATTACAAATAATATATAAATATAAATATATTTATAGATTAAAAAAAAAAATTCTTGTGTTGTGAAGAAAAAAGCTAATTATGTATGGAAAGCCTCGTCAATGCACCGTGATGCAGCGAGATATAAAATTTAACCGAACCAATGGCATGATAATCATAACCGAACCGAGCCGTGAGACAAGTGTAGGTTCACACCCCTACAACAAAGGTCCCTGGGTTGACAGTGCATGTCAAAGTACAAACCAAGCATGAAAACAACGGCATAGACTGTAGACCTCAGAGACAGGATTGTCTCAAAGCACAAGGCTGGGGAACTTTACAGAAAAATTTCTGCTGCTCTGAAAGTTTCACTGAGCACAGTGGCATCCATTATCCGTAAGTGGAAGATGTTTGGAACCACCAGGACTCTTTCCCGGAGCTGGCCGGCCATCTAAGCTGAGTGATCAGGGAGAGAAGGGCCTTAGTCAGGGAGGTGATCAATAACCTGATGATCACTCTGTCTGAGCTCCAGAGTTCCTCTGTGGAAAGAGAAGAACCTTACAGAAAGACAACCATCTGTGCAGCTATCCACCAATCAGACCTGTATGGTTGAGTGGCCAGCTAGAGCCCAGACCTAAATCCTATTGAACATCTCTTGAGAGATCTGAAAATGGCTGTACACCGTCGCTTCCCATCCAACCTGATAGAGCTTGAGAGGTACTGCAAAGAGCAATGAGCAAAAATTCCCAGAGACAGGTGTGCCACCCTTGTAGCATCTTATTAAAAAAGACTTGAGGCTGTAATTGCTGCCAAACATGCATCAACAAAGTATTGAGCAAAGGCTGTGAATACGGATGTACATGAGATTCTTCACGATTTTATTTTTAATAAATTTGCAACAATTAAAAAAAACAAACTCTTTTTCACATTGTCATTATGGGGTATTGTGTGTAGAATTGTAAGGAATTAAATGAATTTAATTCTTTCTGGGAAAGGCTCTAACATAAACAAATGTGGAAAAAGTGAAGCGCTATGAATACTTACCGGATACATTGTATGTTTGCCTACCTCAAAACATGCTTACCCAACCATAATGCACCTGGCACAAGGGCAGCGGGTCAATCATTTGTTAATCTCTCTGGCATCCTCTGGCAGTGATGGCACCTTCACACTCTCTGCGACGTTCACACTGTGGGTTATCAGCAGGACCTGGAATAGGCTGTTCCACTGCTTGGACCTCCAGTGCTTCCTCTGCAAGTCCTTAATCACCACAAACTCCCTCTGTTGGGGCTGGAAGAGCATCCTTGATCTGCTGAGATATTTCAGAAAGAAAGAGAGACACATTTTGACAATAGTTAAGCATATAATCTTTGCACAGGGCTGGTCCCACTCTCAAAGAGCTGTGCCTGACAAATAACATTTCAAATGGACTTAAATTACTTTGTGTTCTGATTCTCATGTACATCAATACAACAGCTTAAGTTTTCTGTTTTCACAAGGTGCCATAATCGTGCACCACTGCAAAAGCTTAACTGCTGTCAGTGTAAATGTTAACTTCTGTTAAAATTTTTAACAGATCTATTCCCAAAAGTTCCATCACTGGATTGTGCAGCAGGATTACAAAATTCCAACCTAGTGGAACAGATTTCATAAACAACATCAACACAGCTGTGAGGTTCAGATAAGATAGATCAGACATTCATCCATTCATTTATTTTCTTTTCTGCTTAGTCCCTTTATCAATCCGGGGTCGCCACAGCAAAATGAACCACCAACTTATCCAGCACATGTTTTAAGCAGCAGACGCCTTTCCAGCTGCAACCCATCATTGTGAAACACCAATACACTCTTATTCACACACATGCACTATGGAACACTTAGCTTACCCAATTCACCTGTACCGAATATCTTTGGACTTGTGGGGGAAACCGGAGCACCCACAGAAAACATGCATGAACCAAGTAGAACATATAAACTCTACACAGATATGCCAACTGATTCAGCTGAGGCTCGAACCAGTGACCTTCTTGCTGTAAGGCGATCATGTTACCCACTGCGCTACCATGACAGCACCTGTGATTATTATTATATTATTTATAATAAGTGCTTTAGTTGCAAGTGACATTTACAGTAGCTGCTGTTAGCACTTCTGCTTTTGAATGTCTCTGGGACAAAGCAGCTGCATGAATGCTAAAAAAAACGAACAAATTCCAGAATGCGCATTAAAAAAGTCATGTGGTTCGGTTATAAGAGATCATGTGATGATAAAAACGATGAAAAAAAAACCTAAAACGCTGTAGTCGGTACAGTGGAATGTGTACCGACACATGCACTCTGGTGTTCACGGTGATCCGAGTCCGATTCCCGCCTCGAAATCCTATTGGAGGATCCTAGTGACCTTCTTGCTGTGAGGCGATCATGTTACCCACTGCACTACCATGACAGCAATTGTGATTATTATTATATTATTTATAATAAGTGCTTTAGGTGCAAGTGACAAAGCAGCTGCATGAATGCTAAAGTTTTAAATAAAAGTGAAGCTATCAACAAAAGTCTGACCACTTCTATGTTTACAAAAACAAGTGCGGCCGTTTAGAGCTCATTTCTGGTTAATGATTTCAGAATTTACCAGTATCACTGTGTGAAAGGGGCTTATAAGGCTAAAATGTGAATATTCACTTACTAGTCAGACAGAACGAAGCATGCTGGAGATGTTGTCCAACAGGAGTTCAGCTCCAGCTCTGCTAGAGTGCAGACCATCAGTCCGGAAAAGCCTAGGAGGCTCCCAGAAACGATTCCAGTTATTGGTAAAGAGCAGCTTCTGTTCTTCACACCATGTTAATAGTCAATCATTCAGAGCCAAAAGTCTACTGAACCCTTTATTTCCTCGCCGGTGCAGAAATGATGATCTTTTTGGTGGACGAGGTCGTGTCTCGATCAGGCTCCCGAAGTCCCTCTTCAGGATCTCTTTCTGCTGCAGCCCATACGTAAAGGATGACAGCTCCGATGCTCTCACCAGCGCTCAGGATATTGGATACCTTAGCAGAAACATCCTTATCACGAGCACCGGAAAGCAGTGAGTGCAATATACAATAGCTACGTTTCCATCCACCAATTTTTATGCGCATTACTCACATAGAAAAACTGTTGATGGAAATGCCAAGATGTGCATAAATTTTGAAAACGTGCATAAAAATATATGCGCATAAGTGAGTAGGATAAACTTTGTATCCAATAAGAAAAGATGTGCATAAACTGAGATGGAAACACTTTTACCGAACACATTCCAGTATGCGCATTAAAAAAGTCATGTGGTTTTGTTATTAGAGATCATGTGATGATAAAAATGATGAAAAAAAAATCTAAAACGCTGTAGTCGGTGCCAATGGCGTAGTGGAATGTGTACCGACACATGCACTTTGGTGTTCACAGCCACCCGAGTCTGATTCCCCCCTCCAGGTCCTATGCCGGTCCTTCCCCTCTCTCTGTTCCCAACACTTTCCTGTCAATTCTCTTTCAAATAAAGGTGAAAATCCCTAAAAAATAATTATTAAAAACAAACAAACAACAACAACAAAAAACGCTGTAATGATTTCAGTACAAGTGTTATTATATTATTGTTATTATATTACTATTGCCCTCCAGGATAAAGAGCTTCTCTGCACCGCTTCCCACGCCTACAAACGCCACCGCGCGTTCAATGCGTATCAAGATTTCCTTCTGAGGAGTAAGTTATTTATAAAATGAAGAAGACATTCACACAACTTCTACTGCAGAATATTCCGTTTTTACTGTTGATATTTGGCGTAAGATAATCAGGAAGTGACGATTTTGTTCTCTTTGACTCGTTGGATGGAAACGCTGCTGTATTCGCACATCTTTTATGCGTTGATCCAGTTTTGCGCTTAAAGTTAATTCGCATTTTTAGATGGAAACAAAGCTAGTGTTACCTTTAGTGGAAGCCACACGGACGTGACGATTGATAGAAACGCAGATGATTGCAAAGTCATGTCCCGTCTCGCGTATCGGGCTAAGCAGTTCTCTGCAGGGATCTCGAACACCAGAGGTGGTGGCACGGAAGAGCACCTGTCCTGGGATCTGGTTTGGGTTCCGCTGGTGCACCCGAGGACCACGGTATCGACGCCTGAGTGTACCGCGTCCCTGGTGCGCTGGGTCTAGACAGAGAAACCCACATAGTTGAGGTGGAAGGAGTGTAGAGATTGTATCGCACACTTACCTCAGACGAGAGAGCAGCAGCCCGGTAGACGTCAAGTAAGGCTTGTTGTTCCCGGAGCTGTGCTTGTTTCATCTTGAAGTCATGGATCTGTGCTTCCAATGCCTACAGCGCCTCCACCGATGCTTCTCCTGCACTCAAAGACAGACACACAAGTGACATTATACAGGGTGAAGAGCAAAGACAGTGTGTGAAAAAAGCCGATAGCTTTAGTCTGATTATCCGGATTCATTCTCTTTAACACTAACATATCTGACTTTTCTAACTCTCAGAACCATTGTTTCAAACATTCTTCATCATCCCTTCATGTACGAGCGCAGTGCAATGCAAATCTTCAGATTTTATAAACGTGTGTTTGTGAGGTTAGTAAGCATAGAGGCTGTTCCCATGAGTTTTAGATTTACTGTATTCTCAGCTTTGCTCACAAGTTTCACTTCATATGCATATAGCACTAGTGAACAGGCAATAGCTGCAGCCCAAATCGCATACTTACGCACTATTCTACGCCATTTTGTAAAATAAATAGTGTGAGTAGTGTGTTCACACTGAAAACTCTAAAAATAATAAGTGCACTTTCATTTACTGGATGATGCACTCATTCAGCCGGTAAAATGAAGTGTGTAATGATGGACACTTCAATGACACGCATTCAATGACTGCAGGTTTGCTCACGTAGTGAAAGGGGCGGAGCTATTGAGCGCACATGTTGGATAACTTGATTTATTTTGGATGGTAAAAACAAAATTTTGCTAAGAGAGAGATTACAGCGCCTCACGATGGTGAATGCTGTTATACTCATGGCAGGTATTATTTGATAGTTTGGTAATTTCACTGATTTGGCAACCGTTAAACGGCATCAGGAAAACGGTTTGAATTTCCGCTTAGTAAAAAAACAAGTGATGACACTACATACATATACTATGAAGTTGAGTGTGTAAGTGCTTAAGTTGAGTGTGTAAGTGCATAAGTACATGAGTACAGGTCGTGTCTCGATCAGGCTCCTGAAGTCCCTCTTGAGGATCTCTGTCTGCCGCAGCCCGGTGTCGTTCGTCCCTACATAAAAAACAACAAAGCTGATGCTCTCGCCAGTGCACAGGATAGCAGATAACTTAGCAGAAACACCTTAAATTTGAGCACTAGGAAAGCAGTGAGAGTGTACATTGTTACCATTAGTGGAAGTCACACAGACAAGATGAACAATGAAATTGTAAATGATTGCGACGTTGCATCCTGTCTCACAAAGGGGGGCGAAGCAATTCTCTGTGAGGGTCTCGAATACCAGAGGCAGTGACAGGGGAGAGCACCTGCCCCGGGTCCTGGCTCGGGTTCGATATTTACCTATATGTGACAAACAAAACACATTCAATTTTTTTTTACAATGATTTCATTTATTATGGCAATGTTATACACTGTTTACTTTTAATGGGTTAAAGTAAAAAGAAAACTGTTTAAAAAGACATCCTCATTCTCTTCCCTATTCCGGAGCCATGTGTACCGCTGACAGGTCAAATCTTCTTTCTCTCGTTCAAGTTCAAAGCAAACTTGAATGCAAAATCATTTTAGATTTGTATATAAAACAGCCTGTGTATTAGCCTAGTGACATTATCAAATAAAATATACAGCAAATGCAGATGTTTGGTTAAATTAGGTGGATACAAAAACAGTGTGGAAGATTAACGAATGACAGCTTTAGAAAGCAAAAGTCAAATTCTGGACATTTAGAAACCCGGCCGGACGAATTTCTTAAAGGGCCATGACACCCCCCACTTTCGGTTAAAGTCTATTTCAGAATTTTTTCAAAAGATGCATGATTAATGGGCGTGGAGCTCCGCGAGCATCGGGCAGGAGTTAGCAGGGGAGAACGTAAGCGAACAACTGTTGTTGTCAGTTAGCTCACAAAATGAGACAAACCGTGAGGAGACGCATGAGTTTATAGTTTACAAAGTTAAAATGCAAAGAAATGAACAGTGATTTAATGCCCTGCTACATTTGTTATTCTTAATTTCATAAACATAACCACAATTTATATCATTAAATTGTAATAAGTGTGTTTATGTAAACCCTATAAATGAGGACTTCTCCCTCAATCCCCGTATCCAGCAGACTCAGTGCAGCAGTTCTCCTGACCTGTCTATTTTAACCATTAGCCCTGCTGGTAATCTGGAGGATTTAGGCAAACACAGCAGCACAATGATGTGTCTGAATGTGAACGAACTCCTGATAAAAGACAGCGTCCGCCATTCTCTAATTCTCGCGACATAAATGCTTGCAGCACACACACAGCTTTGCTGTATGATCGGCCCTGACAAGATCGCAGGGAAAACATGCAACAAACCCCGTGGATCATGGAAACAAACGCATATGAGCCTTCATGAATCGCTAAATACTGTGTGCCGTGGGTCCGTGTCTCACAGCTCGGGCTTGACACTGGCAGGTCTCATGAATAATTAAGCAGCCGGCTCTTCTCATAGGATAAGAAAACTCCGCTATAAATAATAATGAGAAACCGACGCGTCATCATTGCACTTGCAGTTCTGCGCTACGTTGTCGATTTTGATCCCGCCCCAAAAATCATTTTAAACCCGAAAGCTGAAATTAGCTGACAAAAGCTCAAAATTATCCAGTTTTCCCCACAATTAAAGCTGAAAGGTGCTAACATTGTCTAAACTGATGCTCAACACACACAAATCCAGGGTGTCCTGAACCTTTAATTCACAAAATGGCATGTATTTGTGGGTCTGCAGTGCAGTGCGGGGGTGCTGACAGTTCATGGGCACACAGAACTAAACGAGTAACGAGAGAGGATTTTTCCACTACATCGATCACGAATGTTTGGTTAAATTAGACGGATACAAAACGGTTAAGAAGAAAGATAATAACTGTAAAAACATGTGTCACTAAGTATATTTAGACGGCCCGCCGAAGTATAGGCTGTGTGGCAAGCACAGAGTCACTAAATAGTATAAACATTGATTAGCCGTCTTGTTTTTAATCTTTAAACCCGTAAAATAGGCTATCTTTGGCAGAGCGCCTTCCATTTTTTATCACCGCATTATGTGATGGCTGAAAAGCAAATGAATAGTTCAAATAACCCGTTCAAATGAATCTAATGAATCATTTTAAGTGGTTCTTTTGAACCAAATTATCCAGTCCAGATCCAGTTAATACTGCGCATGCATGACTTAGAACTTTCGGTTTTGTTTTGTTTTTAAATGCATAATATATAACAAAGGGTTATGTATTTAACAAAACAAGTTTTTTCAAGTCATTTAACACAAGTCCAAGTCAAGTCTCAAGTCATGACAGTCAAGTCCAAGTCAAGTCGAGTCTTTTTTTTGGATTTTTGTCAAGCAAGTCTCAAGCCCAAAATTTTGTGACTTAAGTCTGACTTGAGTCAAGTCATGTGACTCGAGTCCCCAATCTCAGGTCTGGACAGAAAAACACACGGGGTTGAGTGGAAGGAATGTTGAGATTGTATCGCACACTTACCTTAGACGGCCAAGCAGCAGCACGGTAGACATCAAGGCTTGTTGGGTTCCCGAGCTGTGCTCGTTTCATTTCGAGGTCACGGATCTGTGCTTCCACTGCCTCCAGCTGCAGCTCCAACGCCTCTACCAACGTTTCTCCTGCACTCAAAGATAGACAAACACAACATTGTACAGGATGAAAAGCAAAAACAGTAAGTAAAACTGTTTTCAGAGATGCTCTTCTGCTGACCTCGGTTGTAACGAGTGGTTATTTTGAATTAATGTTGCTTTTCTATCAGCTGGAACCAGTTTGGCCATTCTCCTCTGACCTCTGGCATCAACAAGGCATTTGCGCCCACAGAACTGCCGCTCACTGGATATTTGCTCTTTTTCTGACCTTCTCTGTAAACCCTAGAGATGGTTGTGCTTGAAAATCCCAGCAGATCAGCAGTTTCCGAAACACTCAGACCAGCCCGTCTGGCAGCAACAACCATGTCACGTTCAAAGTCACTTAAATCACCTTTCTTCCCCATTCTGATGCTTGGTTTGAACTGCAGCAGATCGTCTTGATCATGTCTACATGTCTAAACGCATTGAGTTGCTGCCATTTAATTGGCTGATTACAAATTTGCGTTAATGAGCAGTAGGACAGGTGTTCCTAATAAAGTGGCCGGTGAGCGTACTATTATATAGATACAATGTAAAAACATTTAATCACAACATTTTATGGGCAGCTTCAACCTAAACAACTCTCAGAACAGAACACTAACTAGTGGTACAATTCCTCTTTAGCAACCTGGTTTCAGTACTCTTATTCAGGGCTGTACACTGCAAAAAATGCTTTTCTTACTTAGATTTTTGTCTTGTTTTTAGTCCAAATATCTACAAATTCTTAAATCAAGAAGCATTTTCTAGACAAGCAAACCATATTGTCTTGTTTTAATAAATAATATGCCAAAATGAAGCGAGTTTTTTTATTAAATCAAGCTAAATAATCTGTCAATGGGGTTAGCAAAATAATCTTATCACAAATCGAAAAAAACAAGATTATTTTGCTTACCCCATTGGCAGATTATTTATTAATATATTACATAATAAACGTTTATAAAATATTCTATCAAGATGACGGTTTTATGTTCTTTAACTTAAATTACATGTAAAGGGCCTTTCAGAGAAGTTCTCCTTGGTCTTAAGCCCTCTTTTCAAACATTATTTAAAGTCAAGATAATGCTAAAAATCCTGTTAGTTATTATGCAAGCCAGGCTAGCAAATTAAAGTAGAATAATAAAAGTGCCTCAGATACCCAGTGCTAGTTTCAGCATCTTTGTTCTATCCATTGAAAATGCTGAAAAAAATGTTTGTTTTTATTTTACAAAAATTTTAGATAACGATTCCAATTAAATTTTACTAGTTAAACTATTTGCTATTGTTATGGATTATTGCATTGTTCAGTTAATAATCATTACACACAGTCCCCAACAGGTGATTCACTTGACAAGTGCACTGGATAACGGTATGTAATGTTCAAGAAATTGGTTTATTGTGGTAACTGTTTACAAGCTGATTGCTGTGCATTAAATTCAGATTTGGTCGAAGATAGGTTAATGGTGACAATTTTAATATGTCATGTCATATATTTGTAAGACAACAGCATTGACTCCAGAAGACAAACTGTTATCAGAGGCTTAATACTCTTACTTGGTAAAAAAGACAGAGTTTATCGAGGACTACCAGGTAAAAAATATAAAAATAAGATAAATAAATAAATATATATATATATATATATATATATATATATATATATATATATATATATATATATATATATATATTTTTTTTTTTTTTTTTTTTTTGTGAAAACTTTTAACAAAATAAGTGAGATCGTACAAAATACATGTTATTTTTTATTTAGTACTGTTTTGAGAAACATTTTATGTACAAGATGTTTACATATAGTTTAAAATACAAAAACCTAGCTCAAAATATTAAATTAGCCCCCTGCAAAAGTTTACATACATTGGGATTTTAATATGGTTTGTGGTTTTCTGATGATCATTTGATATATATAATAATATATCAAATGTAGAGCTTTAAAATACAGGCAATATCTTTATCTTCTGTAAATCGCGGCTTAGAGCCCTGCGTGTAACTGAGCTATGACGTCAAACGTTCGAAAGTTCTATGTTTCCATGGAAGTGAAATATTCACTCATTTGCAACTCGTCGTCTGAATTGAACAGTAGCACAAACTTAGAGCTGCGTTTTATATGAAATTTAATCAGTTGATCGTGGATTTAAATAGTCAATCCGCCGTTGATAACGATTCTCTTCATTTTGGAAAAAAATCTGAATCTATGGGAGTTGTAAAGAAATTTAAAAAGTTCTGTAACTGGGTCTTTTCTCGGAAATCCGGGAAAACCCAGAAGAACCTAATCGAGGGCGACCTCGAGCACCAGAGATGTTCTGATGGCGAAGCTGGACCAAGTAACGTCGCGTTCATCTCTCACATTCAAACCGGAGCTGGTGTTTCACCAAGCCCAGCACCACAGAAAGCGGAGAAGAAACTAAAGAGGTTCCGGAAATGGTTTTCTCGGAAATTCAAGAAAACTATAACCAGAACCAAACAGCGCCAGCCGAGCAGCCCACAGACTCAGAGATCCCCTGATGGTGAAGCTGCGTGTGTGTCGCCGAGGCCGGTTCAGGACGAGCGGGTCAACAACAGGTGCGTGTCTATCCAGACCCCTGTGAAGACCCCGTCAACAGAAACCGAACAGCCCGAGGACACTGAGTGCTGGCACTTGTGTGTGTCTTCTCTGACCCCCGCGGATATCAGCGAGTCTGACCGCGCTTCACTGCAAAGTTGGCACTCCTGTGCGTCTTCGCTTGACCCCTCAGAGAACAGCGAGTCTGACTACGCTTCACTGCGCAGTAGTCAATGTTGTGGGTCTTCGCTTGACACCTCAGAGAACAGCGAGTCTGACTACGCTTCACTGCGCAGTAGTCAATGTTGTGGGTCTTCGCTTGACACCTCAGAGAACAGCGAGTCTGACTACGCTTCACTGCGCAGTAGTCAATGTTGTGGGTCTTCGTCTGGAACCGCGGAAAGCGGCGAATCTGACTGCGTTTCAGTGCACAGTGAGCACTGTTGTGGTGGGTCTTCGCCTGGCACCCCGGAGAACGGCGAATCTGACCGCGCTTCAGTGCATAGTGCGCACCCTTGTGCGTCTTCGCCGACCCCTGACCCCAGTGTGTCCAAGGAAAGCACCACTTCCTCATCGGACAACGTTTTTTGGAAGGCAGAAAAGAAAATCCCAGTGAATTTGGAGGCGAATCCAGGTCAGTTTATTAAGGTTTTTTTTAATTGTAAGTCGTATTTTAATACAACATTCCAAAACAAAATCTTGTACTTTTTACTCCACTGCATTTGATAAATGTAATTAGTTAAAGTACAGATAGTAAATGCAGGTGGACATATTACCAAGTTCAAATATGTATATTATAACGAATTTGCTGTAGCTATACATGACATGTTCTGAAGTGCAAAATAGATCTTTAGGTTTCATTTTAAGAATTGCACTTATTAGTGTTTATCTTTATCTGATTTATTTTGTGAATCAGAGCCCTGATTTATATATCAGCAAGTGTTGATATGTTAAGTAGCTTATTTGAGTTTATTTAGAAAACTGAACTTGGCTCATCCATGCCAAGCTAAAATGTTCAACTGTAAAAGATTAGAGCTGCACAATACATCAAAAACAAAAAGAGAGTGAAAATGAACAGTTAATGGCAGAAGTAGACAAGAGAGGAAAGTGAAACAGCAAAAAACAAACTATGAAAAATGACTATGAGTGATACATCAATACATTAAAAATAGCCAGTTAAAATGGCATTTCTCTGGGAAATATTGTTATGAATACATCACAACATCATCTATTTTACCAGAAATGTGCAGCCCTAGCTAAAGATGTAAGAAAAATAAAGATGAGACAAATGTTATAAATACTTAAACACCACTAAATATTGGAGTAAAAGTACTGTTGATCCTTTCTTCGGGAATGTACTCAAGGTAAAGTAGGGGTTGCCAGTTTAAACTGTAACTGAGTACAAATCCTCCAAAATAATATTGAAGGAGAGTAATCAAATATTGGTGAGGCCTAATAGCTTAATAATAAATATTCTAAAGCAATCTTCAATCGGCTTTTTGATGGTTTATAAATGTCCTTCATTATTTGTTTCACTGATTTTTTTACAGGTGACATCAATGACGAATATCGAGTCAAAGGGATTATAGGTCGTGGAGGGTTTGGAGCTGTCTGTGCTGGAGTTCGTCGGTCGGATTCACGAAAGGTTTGTTTCAAACATTAAAAAGTGCTTTCTTGCTATTTCAATTTGATGAATGTTACATGACTGATCGTGTGAATTAACTTTCGCTTTCTCTTGGTCAACAGGTGGCAATCAAAAATGTGAGCAAGACTGAAGCAAGAAGAACCTTGAAGATTGTAAGTACACAGTGTTAAAGTTGTTAAAATACTGACCTCATCTTCAGTCCATTCACGTCTCACTATCATATGTCTGTTATTTCTCCTGCAGCTACCATATGAGAAGACTGTTCCACTAGAGGTCGGATTGATGTATTTGGTGAGCACAGGTCCTTACGTTCCTCAAATAATACAGCTGCTGGATTGGTATGAGACGCCGAGCCAGTACACACTGGTGCTGGAGCGTCCCAATTCCTGCATGGACCTGCAAAAGTTTGCATGGAAGCATCGCAAGAAAATGACTGAATCGGTAGTACGATTGGTGATGCACCAGGTGGTCACTGCTGCAATTGCATGCTGTGAAATGAACGTTTACCACAGCGACATCAAGCCGCAAAACGTGCTCATCAACCCCCACACCTTCCAGATCAAGCTAATAGACTTTGGTGTTGGTAGAATCATGACCAGCGAAGGCTATTCAACATTCGGTGGTGTGTATTATGATGAAGACAACTTATATTGAGCCTTCTAGGCAACACAAAGACATCAGCAGATCAGTTTTGTTGTTAATGTGATAAATATCTAACTGTTCTTGATCTTTCTTCCAGGCACACAGGCTTATGCTCCTCCGGAGTTTTCTGATTGTAAAAAGTTCCACGCCAAGCCTGCAACGGTGTACTCTATAGGTATAATGTTGTACAGGCTGCTGCACAGAAAATCCCCTCACAGAGAGCTCATTGAGATTGTCGCCAGAACCTGGGAGCGTGACAGACTATCCAAAGGTGAGAGCATGTGGATGATGAAACAACAACTGAAAACAATGTGATCATTTACAGCAACCGAAAGTTTTGTGGCAATCTAATAACCTGACATGTGTTCCTTCTTACTTCACAGAATGCATCGACATGATCTGTTCCTGTCTGCAAAGAAATCCGCGACAGCGGATTCCTCTTGAAGAGATCCTCCACCATAACTGGTTCCAGGTCTTGATCCTGAAGCCAAGCAAAGAGAAGAAAACCTTAAAAGAAAAAATACAGTCTATATTGAAATTCAGGTCAGTTTAATAACAACAAAAACCCCGACATGACTCCTGAAATGTACAAAATATTCTACTTAAATGTTTGTCACAAATCGTCACTTGTTGAACTGTTAATCTGAGAAGTGGCCAAATTGAAACTGGTCTTCTCACGCAAGTCTTGTTCCAGTTTTTGTGTTGAAATGTTGATCTTACATGAAACTAATATTGCACATTTTCTCTTTCCAACCAGATAACAGCACAGCTGAAGAAGATCCTGGGACATGAAGAAGATTACACCAAGCTCCTTCTCTTCATCCAGCTACTAACACCAAACTCCTCCTCTTCATCGAGCAACCTAACACCAAACTCCTCCTCTTCATCGAGCAACCTAACACCAAGCTCCTCCTCTTCACCAAGGCATTAACACCAAGCTCCTCTTCTTTATTCAGCTACAAAAATTCATCGAGCCACAAACATGGGGCAGTTTGTGGCTTGACGAATAGAAAGAGCTGAATGGGGCTGGTGTTTGTGCTTGCGTGAAAAGGAGGAGCTAATTGGGGCTGGTGTTTGTTGTTGCACGACAAGGAGGAGCTAATTGAGGCTGGTGTTTATGGTTGCACGAAAAAGAGCTGAATGGAGCCAGTGTTCGTGTCTAGATGAAGAGAAGGAGGGGCGGCACGGTGGCTTAGTGGTTAGCACTGTTGCCTCACAGCAAGAAGGTCGCTGGATCCAGTCCCGGCTGGGCCAGTTGGCTTTTCTGTGTGGAGTTTGCTTATTCTCCCCGTGTTCGCGTGGGTTTCCTCCGGGTGCTCCGGTTTCCCCCACAGTCCAAAGACATGTCCTATAGGATTGTGTATATATGTTTGATGTTTGATGAATAAAAATGAGCACATTTGAAATATAAAGTGTTTTTCATTTCACTCAATATGAACTTCATGCACTCCTACAGTTAAAGTGTTGAACTGTCCTCCGCTAGCAGTTGAGTTACCATAAATATACGGCGACATTGTTTCAGGTTTTATGAAACGGTTTAGTGAAGCCTGTATACTTTACAACTTATTCAATTCAATTCATCTTTACTTCTAAAGCACTTTCAATGTAGATCGTGTCAAAGCAGCTTTACATAAACCACCTGACAAAAGTCTTGTCGTGGATCCCAGTTGTAAGAGCAACAAATAATAACTTGACTTCTAGTTGGTCATTTGGAAAAGTGGCAGAGGGTAGATTTTTCCATGAATCATCTGTTGAGTTGCTTCCCAATCATCACAAATACTGCAGAAGATCTACTGGACCCCACGTGGACCCAAGATTCTCAAAGAAATCAGTCAAGTTTGGTGAAGGAAAAATCATGGTTTGGGGTTACATTCAGTATGGGGCCTTGTGAGAGATCTGCAGAGTGGATATCAACATCAACAGCCTGAGGTATCAAGACATTTGTGCTGCCCATTACATTACAAACCACAGCAGAGGATAGTGCTCCTTCTCATACTTCAGCCAGCCTCCACATCAAAGTTCCTGAAAGCAAAGAAGGTCATTGCAGAGATGTATGGATGCAGTCCTTCAAGCTCATCGGAGTCGCACAATATTCATTCTTTTTCCACTGCACCATGACTTTATATTCTATACTGGACATTATTTCTGTTAAGTGACAAGACTTTTGTCTAAGCAAAGTCAGACTTTACTGTCCTAATTAAATCATTAAAAATCAAGGCATGATCATATTTTTTTTTTGGTGATATAAGCGTAATCTAGAGGCCTTCACCTTCTGATACCAAATGGTCAACTAGAAGTCAAGTTATTATTTGTTGTTCCTAAAACTTGAATAGACGACAAGACTTTTGTCAGGTAGTGTAGTTCTAGTAAATTAAAACGGCTTCAGTTGAGCTGTCACAGTTAAGTTCAGTGTAATGTAAATGTCCCAAACCATGCAAGTCAGTGTTGAGGAACAAACTTCACCAATGGATGTGAGTGAAGTAAAAATACCTTAAAAGAAACCAGGCTCAGCCGGGCATGACCAGTTCTCCTCTGGCCAAACATGTTGTGCAGAGCTGCAGTCTGGGCACCGGACACTTGAGAATGATGAAGGTCTATCATGGAGAGAAGCTGCAGGTCTGAGTAGGTCAGTGGCAGGAGTTCAGACTAGTCCAAAGGATCAATGGGGAGACTCAGCTGTAACTGGTTTCATTGCAGGAATCAGTCTCAGGTTCTCAACTCATCCATGACCATGACAGCCATCTGCTCAGGATACTGGTTGGATCTAAGAATATGCAGACTTCTGGATAAAGAGAAACAGACTAATATAAGCATTATTGGCGGGTCTTGTTGTTCTAATTAATGCAGCCAAACAATCCTTTAAAGGAGTTGTGTAAATGTCAAAGACACGTTTTTCACAAAGTTGTACATATTTGTGTTTCTGTTATAAACTCATATTAATTTGAGTTCATCTATTCTTGAAAATATTTGCCAGAAAATAATGGATCACATGTTTAAGTTGAGTGGAGTGGGGGACCATTGCATTATGGGTCAAAGTAACTAAAGACTAGATTCAGACATGTTCATATGCATACCAGAGGACATTTAAATGAGAAACTGTGAAAATGACTATGAGAAATGCATATTTTGAATGTTATATGCTTTCTATTTTGTATTTTCATAGTGTCTGCTGAAAATACTCAGCAGTATTTATAATTTAATATGCGAGAGAGAAAAAAATAAGCAGCAAAGACACAATTTGGATTTCAAAAGTTCTACATTTGTGTTTTATGTGTATGCTAAAGCAAAGAGAAGTCTTTAGTGTCGTTTCAACGAACAGTGTGTCCGCTTCCAAAACTCTACTAGTGGTTACATATACACTCACCGACCACTTTGTTAGGTACACCTGTCCAACTGCTCGTTAACACAAATTTCTAATCAGCCAATCACATGGCAGCAACTCAATGCATTTAGGCATATAGACATGGTCAAGACGATCTGCTGCAGTTCAAACCGAGCATAAGAATGGGGGAAGAAAGGTGATTTAAGTGACTTTGACTCTGGCACGCTTGTGGGTGCCAGACGGACTGGCTTTCATGTTAATCATAATTAACATAAAAGCATGGATCCCTCCTCCCTTGTATCAATGGTTCAGTCTGGTGGTGTAATGTGGGGCATATTTTCTTGGCGAACTTTGGACCCATTAGTACTAATTGAGCATCGTGTCAACGCCACAGCCTACCTATTGATGCTGACCATCTCCATCCCTTTGACCACAGTGTACCCATCTTCTGAAGGCTACTTCCAACAGGTAAACGTGCCATGTCATAAAGCGCGAATCATCTCAGACTGGTCTCTTGACCAAGACAATGAGTTCACTGTACTCAATTGGCCTTCACAGTCACCATGTCTCAACCTAATAGAGCACATTTGGGATGTGGTGGAATTGGAGATTCGCATCATGGATGTGCAGCTGACAAATCTGCAGCAACTGTGTGATGCTATCATGTCAATACAGACAAAAATCTCTGTTAAATATATTTGCAGTACCTTGCTGAATCTATGTCATGAATGATTAATGCATTTCTGAAGGCAAAAGGAGGTCCAACTCGGTTCTAATAAGGTGTACCTAATAAAGTGGCCGGTGAGTGTATAACATAAAAAGTAAGAGACCAAGAACGGAGCCTTGTGGTGCCCCACAGTGTACATGTGATCTATATGATGCCTCTTCATTAACTGAAACAAATGTTTAATGATCAGATAGGTGAGACCTGAACCGGGCCAATGCAGTTCAAGTAAAACCAACATGAGCCTTTCAAGGAGAATGTTACGATCAATTACATTATTTAATTACATAACTGGGGGTGACACAGTGGTTCAGTGGTTAGCACTTGCCTCACAGCAAGGTCGCTGGTTTGAGTCCTGGCTGGGTCAGTTGGCATTTCTGTGGTGAGTTTGCATGTTCTCCCCGTGTTGGTGTGGGTTTCCTCCGGGTGCTCCGGTTTCCCCCACAGTCCAAAGACATGAGCTATACAGTAGGTGAATTAAACAAACTAAATTGGCCGTAGTGTATGAGTGTGTGAATGAGTGTATATGGATGTCTCCCAGTACTGAGTTGCAGCTAGAAGGGCATGCTTTGGCTTAGCCTCTAATTTTATCAGGGGTCACCACAGCGGATTGAACCTCTGTCATGGGTATTATGCGGCAGATGCCCTGCCAGCCACAACCAAGCACTGAGAAATACCCATACACTCTTATCCACACACACTACACCAGGGGTCACCAAACCTGTTCCTGGAGGGCCGGTGTCCTGCAGATTTTAGCTCTAACCCTAATCAAACACACCTGAAGAAGCTAATCAAGGTCTTACTATGTATACTTGAAACACCCAGACAGGTGTGTTGAGGCAAGCTGGAGCTAAACCCTGCAGGGACACCGGCCCTCCAGGACCAAGATTGGGGACCCCTGCACTACACATTCTGTGGCTCCTGGTCAACTATAACTAAGACTCAACATTGCACATCCAGCGATGTAGATGTGTACAATGCGATGACGATGCTGAAACGATATATTGTGCAGCCCTAGTGTGTCTGTTTTGTATCTGTTGTAGACAGATAAAAGAATCTCTCACTACAGTTCACAGCTAACATTTCTACAATACCTTTCTCCTCATGTACTTGCATGTTAAGGCATCACTTCTGCAGAAATTTCTCCTTCACATATCAGACAAGGCATCCTAAAAATTAGACTCAATAAGAAATCGGACAGGTTCAAGAAGCTTAAGCTTAAGTGTGAGTAGGTCACCGACACTGGCAGGGGTTCAAACTAGCCCACAGGATTAATGTGGACACTCGGCTGTCACAGGGGTTTTTGCAGGAATCAGTCTCAGGTTCTCGACTCATCCATGACCATGACAGCCAACTGCTCAGGATACTGGTTGGATCTAAGAATATGCAGACTTCTGGATAAAGAGAAACAGACTAATATAAGCATTATTGGCGGGTCTTGTTGTTCTAATTAATGCAGCCAAACAACCCCTTAGATGATTTGTGTAAATGTCAAAGAGACGTTTTTCACAAAGTTGTGCATATTTGTGTTTCTGTTATAAACTCATATTAATTTGAGTTCATCTATTCTTGAAAATATTTGCTACATTGTATGAATGTGACATTTATTTACAAAGCAGAGAATGTGCACCCTTCAAATGTTTAAAAGTTATTAAAAGTTATATGTTTTTTTGTGTGACTAATGTGACTATTGCGGATGTGTACAATGCGATGACGATGCTAAAACAATTTATTGTGCAGCCCTAGTGCGTGTTTTGTCTTTGTTGTGGACAGAAAAAAAGAATCTCACTACAGTTCACAGCTAACATTTCTACAATACCTTTCTCCACATGCACTTGCATGGTACAACATCACTTCAGCAGAAACTTCTTCTCCACATATCAGACAGGCCTCCTAAAAAGATCAGATACTCAAGAAGAAATCAGACAGTTCTATATTGTCTGCTTATTATTTCATAACTTGCAAAACTGAGTAATTTACTAAATGAAGCTTTTGTAAATTTATTCTTGAAAGTTCAGTCGTTTAATACCTAAGAAAAGGTCCTTTGATATATTCATAACCAGTGTTCAATCTGGTCTCAGCATACATCCTTAACTTATCAGTGATTATACTCAGTTTAAAAAGCCCCTATTAAGCATTATAAAAAGTTATATTTTGGTTTTGGGGGTCTCAAACAACAGGCTGATATTCATGCAAGGTCAAAAAATACTTTCATTGTCTTATAATATACATTTATTTTTGCCTAATTATCCCAGCAGCTCCCATATGATTCTTTCAGTGAATTATTTGTACCCAAAGCCCTCCTTTGCGCGATGCTAATCTGCGGTAATTGGTCCGATGACCCAGTCTGTTCTGATTGGTTGACTGTGTTCAGTGCGTGACAGAGAGAAGTGCCCACCATGGCTATGAAGTAGCAGAGTTTGTGTAAGCCCAATGCAGCAATGCAATAAAGCAATGTAGGTAAACACCAGCATATTCCTCTATTCTTAACCCTAACCCCAAGTAATAACAACGACGCACATTCAGTATTAATCCACACAGTGGTAAAAGTGTGAGGAACAGCTCACAGTGGCCATAGCAAAGACAAACGGCAGAGGATCACAAGTTCAGAAACGCACTAAAGAAAGAAGCATGAGCCACGTTTTCAACATGATTTTGGACGCAATATATGAACAGCCCCATACGGATTTAACCTGAGAGATAAAGTACAAGCACTGATCTATAATAGATAAGTGATCACAATAGTTAAGTGAACACAATTAAATCTATATTTACAAACTTCACAAAACGAGGCAAAAATTTTAATAACACTTACATGTTATGATCCGGAGGAAGAAGAAACTGGTCCATTTGGACTGTAACAGTTACTGACAAACTACCAGTCAAAGTCTGACAAAACCCCATACATAATAGACTCTGCTTCTTCCTTTAATAGCAAACGGCTGACGAATCCTGGGTTGCAGCATAGGTTGTTGTATTAATCATCAGAAAAATGACAGGAACAAACACAACACTAGGTTGGCTTTACTTGGGTGTTGTTGTGAAAATGAACTTCATCCCTTTTTTTCTCCGCAGCTGAATCTCCATGTCAGTAATGGTCATCTTCGTGTCATTATCAGTCCCAAAAGGCACTCTTTAAAGCTGTAGTCCGTACGTTTTGGTGTTCTAGCAAATAGAACTGCATGTTTCTTGTGGTAAAACACTGCTGGGCTACTCCTACCAGAACCAGTCTAAAATAATCAGAATAGAAAAGTGTATTATACGTGCATCGTAGTGATTCAAGATAAACCAAAAACATGAGTTGGATAAATGAATTCATGATGTACAAAGATTTTGACAATTATGAACAAAACCAAACGTTACAGATTACCCAGAACTAACCTCTTACCAGACAAATTATATCAAACTCATAGCTCAGTCCATTGGCATCTTTATTTTCTCTTTCCTTGTCAGATTCAGATTCTATCTGAAAAAATAAATAAATAAATAAAGTGTGAGTGAGGGGGAGCAGCTGAGCCCAACATATACATAATGTGCTAAATGACCTTGCCTTGCCTAAACCATTCGCTTTTAAAGCAAATAGATGATTTTACTTTAGAAACGTGCGTACTGTAGATTAGTTACTTTTAAACTGATTAGTTGACTTTACTTTAGTAAAAAGTGAGTAGATGAGTTACTTTTAAACTGATTAGTTGACTTTACTTTAGAAAAGTGAGTAGATGAGTTACTTTTGAAGTGATTAGTTGACTTTACTTTTTAGAAAAGTAAACCCGTTGCTTATAAAATGATTCATTGACTTTACTTTAGAAACGTGAGTTGATGCGTTACTTTTAAAGCGATTAGTTGACTTTATTTAAAAAAAAAGTGATCAAAACATTTGCATTTAAAGCAATTATTGAACTCTACTTTAGAAAAGTGGGTAAACCCATTGCTTTTAAAGCATTCAATTCTTAATTGACTTCTCTTAAAAAAAGAGAGTAAACCCGTTGCTTATAAAACCATTAGTTGGCTTTACCTAAAAAGTGAGTTCCGACTTCCTGCTTTGCTGTTGTTCGGACGCTTCTGCCTACTGCTCCGCTCCTTGCACTCTTGCTTTTTATTTAATAATTAATTTATTTCATACTCTAATATCAATACTAATAATTAATACTTAATATTAATTTAATACTCTAAACAATCCTCCCGCTACCAGCTGCTTACATTCCTGCGGTGGGATATAATGGGTCCAAATAATGTTTTTAAAGTTGAGTAAACAAGAAACAACGAAAGTAAATAAGGATTATGGTTTTTGGTTCCCTCAACTTCAGGCATTCCAGATCTGCAAACAAAAAAGGTTCAGTTGGCACAACTTAAAAAGTTGTGTTACACAGTAGTTCACCTCTCCAGAAAACTAATTATCTTATGTTAACCCAATCAAATGTTTTTTTTTTTATTACTGACAATTTTAGGTCAGTGCAGGTCAGTGCAGTGCAGTGATCAAGAAAAAGCAAAAGGAAACAAGTATTATGCTTTTTTGTTGTGCTGGCTTAATTTTTTTTTTACTTTTTACAGTGTACAGTGCTTCCGGAAAGTGTTCATAGCGCTTCACTTTTTCCACATTTTGTTTATGTTACAGCCTTATTCTAAAATGGATTAAATTCATCCATTTCCTCAAAATTGTACACACAAAACCCCATTATGACAATGTGAAAAAAGAGCTTTTGAAATGTATTAAAAATAAAATACCTGAAAAATCACATGTACATCCGTATTCACAGCCTTTGCCGTGAAGCTCTAAATTGAGCTCAGGTTATCGGTTTCCACTGATCATTCTTGAGATGTTTCAGCAGCTTAATTGGAGTTCACCTGTGGTAAATTCAGTTCATTGGAAATGATTTGAAAAGGCCTGTCTATAAGGTCCCAAGGTTGACAGTGCATGTCAAAGCACAAACTAAGCATGGAGACAAAGGAACTGTCTGTAGACCTCCTAAACAGGATTGTCTCAAGGCACGAGGAGGCTGGGGAAAGTTATAGAATAACTTCTGCTGCTCTGAAAGTTTCATTGAGCACAGCGGCCTTCATCATCCGTAAGTGGAAGATGTTTGGAACCACCAGGACTCTTCCTAGAGCTGGCTGGCTATCTAAGCTGAGTGATCGGGGGAGAAGGACCTTAGTCAGGGAGGTGATCAATAATTTGATGGTCACTCTGTCTGAGCTCCAGCGTTCTCTGTGGAGAGAGGAGAACCTTACAGAAGGACAACCATCTGTGCAGCAATCCACCAATCAGGCCTGTTTGGTAGAGTGGCCAGAAGGACCCACCTGGCATCTAAAGGACTCTCAGACCATAAGAAACAAAATTCTCTGGTCTGATGAGGCTAAAATTGAACTCTTTGGAGTGAATGCCAGGCGAATACCATCTCTACAATGAAGAATGGCGGGGGTTGACGCTTACTTTTTTCAGGAGTAGCACATGCGCTCCTTAGTTGAAAAATTTAGGAGCACATTAAAGAATTTTAAGAGCGCATTGAAAATGTATAAAAAAATAGTGTTTTTGCTTAATAAATGTACACGAAGAAATATTTAAAAGCAAAGCAGTTTCATTCTTTTGAATACAATAAGTACACTAGGATTTATTTAACTGTAACAACAGCTTAAATAGCGTTTAATAATTATTTATAAATTAAGCTGTATAGAGTTTAGCTACCCAGGTGAAAAAAATATAATTAAATGCAATTAAAATACACTTAAATACCCGCAAATACATTTTTAGTACATTGTTATTTTTTGTGTTAAAGGGCCATGACACCCCCCACTTTCGGTTAAAGTCTACTTCAGAATTTTTTTACAAAAGATGCATGATTAATGGGCGTGGAGCTCTGCGAGCATCGGGCAGGAGTGGGCGTGGCCAGCTCACAAACCGTGAGGAGACGCATGAGTTTATAGTTCACAAAGTTAAAATGCAAAGAAATAAACAGTAATTTAATGCCCTACAACATTTGTTATTCGTAATTTCATAAACACATAACCACAATTTATATCATTATAAAGATAAGTGTGTTCATGTAAACACTGAGGATTCTCCCTCGATCCCCGTGTCTAAATTATAGATCTTGAATGCAGACTCAGTGCAGCAGGTCTCCTGACCTGTCTATTTTAACCATTAGCCCTGCTGGTAGTATAGAGGATTTAGGCAAACACAGCAGCACAATGATGTGTCTGAATGTGAACGAACTCCTGATAAAAGTGAACGTCCGCCATTCTCTAATTCTCGTGCTGCTCTCCCGACAAAAATGCTTGTAGCACACACACAGCTTTGCTGTATGATCGGCCCTGACAGGATCGCGGGGAAAAAACATGCAACAAACACTGTGGATCATGGAAACAAACACATACGAGCCTTTATGAACGGCTACGTGCCGTTGGTCTGTGTCTCACTCACAGCTTGCTTGAAACTGGCAGGTCTGCCTTCGGAAAGCACGTGCTCTCATGAGTAATTAAGCAGCTGGCTCTTCTCATAGGATAAGAAAACTCCGCTATGAATAATAATGAGAAACCGACGCGTCATCATTGCACTTGCAGTTCTGCGCTACATCGCCGATTTTGATCCCGCCCCAAAAATTATTTTAAACCCGAAAGCTGAAATTAGCTGACAAAAGCTCAAAATTATCCAGTTTTACCCACAATTAAAGCTGACAGGTGCTAACATTGTCTTAACTGATGCTCAACACACACAAATCTGTTAATATAAAAAAAAAAGTTCTCCAGGGTGTCCTGAACCTTTAAATAAAAGTTTGATGGCAGCCACAGGACAACAGCACCAGCACCAGTGCTCTCCAACACACCAGCTACTGGAGGAGCCAATTCAGTGGATAGGGATGATTAGGAGGCCATGACTGTAAGGGCCGATTGAGGGACTTTGGCCAGGACACCGGGGTTATACCCCTACACTTTACGAGAAGTGCCATGGGATTTTTTAATGACCACAGAGAGTCAGGACCTCGGTTCAACATCTCATCCCAAAGACGGCGCCCACTGACAGTATAGTGTCCCCTTCAAATTTAATGGGGCATTAGGACTCACACAGACTGCAGGTTGAGCGCCCCCTGCTGGCCTCTCTAACACCACTTCCAACAGCAACCTAGCTTTCCCATGTAGTCTCCCATCCAGGTACTGACCAGGCTCAGCCCTGCTTAGCTTCAGTGAGTAACCGGTCTTGGGCTGCAGGGTGATTTGGCTGTGGCTAAATCTAAGTATGACAAATGTAAATAAAGACAGAACTGCAAACTCATGGTGCAAACTCAGCTGACACTGTTTATCATAGAACTTTATCTTACTGGGTTTTTTAAAGAAGAGCTGATTATGGGAATCCCTCTATGAATTAAAGTTTCCTTCTGCACAAAGTAGCATCATTCTTTTTATTAAACTTAAATGGCCTTCAGCAACAGAATGGTTTCTTATTCTTATTTAATAGACAATTAAAAAAAATTCAGCATTTAATACCTTTTAAATGACACCGTTTTTCTTTTCAGTGTGTTGAAGTAAAAAAAGAAAAAAAAAAGAAGTCTTTTTCACTCTTACTATCTATGTGCACCACTGACAGGTCAAATCTGCTATAGAAAGTAAAAGCAGGGACATTTAGGGGATTAGGAAATGCATTTTTAATTCCCAAATAGAGGACAAGTCTGAGAAAAAAAGGATGTATTGTCATCCAAAATAATGAGCTGGGTCAGTCTATTTAGGAAAAGGCTTTTCTTTTCCGCGTGTCCTCGCGCTCAAAGCTACTACCAAAGTCAGAACAGGTAGTTTTGTGTCCAGAGCGTCTCTGTGGGCCTGTATGCAGAGCATGCGAGTCTGGGGCGGAGTGTTCTTAATTTCTCACGCACACAGAACCGGGCCGCCCAGGTAAAGTCCTATATGTGGAAGCACTGGTGTTGAATTGGGTATCACCCTAAATGCACCACAATATGCCATGACCGAATTGTAACCGTTTTCTATGAGGCTCGCAACGATGTGCGGCACCGCCGCTATTCAGTGCCTTGCGTTGTTCAGCAACATATTCAAAACAACGTAAAGATCGCTTGACGTGAAGCAAATAAACCAGTAGAGAGGAGCTGTTTGTCGATCGCGTTGGCATGTGCTACAGTCACAATAGATTTCTAAGCATGTTGTTTCACCGTGGCTGAGTAAATCAAGTCATCAATCAACTTATAAAAAAAAAGAATTCACATGTGGACTAAATAAATGTCCTAGTTTGCACACATCTATTTTTAGTCACAAATGCGAGCAAAATGGTCGCACGGTCGAGCCCTGCATGGTGGTGGCAACATCATACTGTGGGGATGTTTTTCAGCAGCAGGAACTGGAAGACTAGTCAGGACAGATGGAAAGATGAATGCAGCAATGTACAGAGACATCCTGAATGAAAACCTGCTTCAGAGTGCTCTTGACCTCAGACTGGGCCGACGGTTCATCTTCCAGCAGCACATGGACCCAAAGCACACTGCCAAAATATCAATGGAGTGGCTTCACAACAACTCTGTGAATGTCTTTGAGAGGCCGGAAAGATCTAAAAATGGCTGTACATCGTCGCTTGCCATCCAACCTGATAGAGCTTGAGAGGTATTGCAAAGAGTAATGCACTTGGCACGAGGGCAGCGGGTCAATCATTTGTTGATCTCTCTGGCATCCTCTGGCTTTTAGTTTTAAAACGGCATTTTAGAATGAAAACGATCCGCGTCCACACTAGTGTTACACTCTCTGGCAAGCGCTGCAGCCTATCTACCCAGATGAGAGCTGTGCAAGTCGGAGTGTTCACCAAGGATCTCCCGCTGGATGTAATCTCACTATATTTGCTAAACGTGATATTTAATTCATCTTGTTGTCTATCTAACAACATAATCCCCGACTTTGGTTTTTTAAATCTATTATGCTACTTGTTCTCATGTAACATGTCTTGGCTGATCGCAGAGATAAATGAATAATTAATCTAACCATGTACAGTCTGTATATTGAGTAATTACTTGCCTTTATTTCCTATAATGTATAAACTTATTGTACGTTATACTTTTATAATGGCCGTTATTGATTATTAAAACTGATATTCAGTTTTCACTGAAAATGATGGGAGGCAGTGATGTTATAGGCTCTGTTTCGTTATAAATATGCATACAGTGACGATGAGGCTTATTTATGCAGCACAACAACTCAACATTTCGGCTGTAAGTTGTTAATATCAAAATGAAAATAGCAGTTCCTTCATGTTTTTATTTTATTGTTAAAAAAGTGAAACAATGTAGCCAGGATGATGTGAATAAGGTTATACAGTACACCGTTCCCTTTGACATATTCTCGGACGTCTGTTTTCCATATCAAACTTGCGAACTTACAAGGAGAGGATACAGAACTTTAACTGTGTGTAGGCTACTTAATATTGAGGAAAAGCCCCAATCAGAGAGGCGAATATCGGCAGCCCCGCCTCCGTTTTCGGATGTCTCCGTTTTCCCCCATCCACACTGAGACGGAGCAACAGTGTTTTAAAATGAAAACGGCCTCTTCAGCATTTCCAAAACGCTTCGTTTTCGGCGCTCGAAAACTCTTGAGTAGTGTGGACGGATGGTGTAACTGTAGCAAAACTTATGCGTTTTCAAGCTAAAATGCATTAGTGTAAACGGGGCCTTTGATTTTGCCCATTTCCATGTCTCTGTCAGTGTGATTAACTCAGCTGCTTGTGCTGATAAGTTTGATGGCAATGGTTCTACCTTACAGTGCGCCATGTGCTGTTACCAAAGTGAAACCTAAACAGTTATTGACCTGTCTCTGGCTGTCTAGATGCAGACCCATCCACTAAGGTTCCATCGCTGAATTGTGCAGCAGGATTACATGAGTCCAACCTGGGGAACAGATTTCATAAACAACATCAACACAGCTGTGAGGTTCAGATAAGATAGATCAGACATTCATCCATTCATTTTCTTTTCTGCTTAGTCCCTTTATCAATCCGGGGTCGCCACAGCAAAATGAACCACCAACTTATCCAGCACGTGTTTTAAGCAGCAGACGCCTTTCCAGCTGCAACCCATCACTAGGAAACACCAATACACTCTCATTGACACACATACACTACGGAACACTTAGCTTACCCAATTCACCTGTACCGAATGTCTTTAGACTTGTGGGGGAAACCGGAGCACCTAGAGAAAACCCACGCGAACCAAGGAGAACATGCAAACTCTACACAGATATGCCAACTGACCCAGCCGAGGCTCGAACCAGTGACCTTCTTGCTGTGAGGCGATCATGTTACCCACTGCGCTGCCGTGACAGCACCTGTGATTATTATTATATTATTTACAATAAGTGCTTTAGTTGCAAGTGACATTTAGCTGCTGTTTGCACTTCTGCCTTTGGATGTCTCTGGGACAAAGCAGCTGCATGAATGCTAAAGTTTTAAATAAAAGTGAAGCTATCAACAAAAGTCTGACCACTTCTTTGTTTACAAAAACAAGTGCGGCCGTTTAGAGCTCATTTCTGGATAATGATGTCAGAATTTACCGGTATCACTGTGTGAAAGGGGCTTATAAAGCTAAAATGTGAATATTCACTTACTAGTCAGACAGAATGAAGCGTCTTGGAGATGTTGTCCAACAGGAGTTCAGCTCCAGCTCTGCTAGGGTGCAGACCATCAGTCCGGAAAAGCCTAGAACGCTCCCAAAAAAGATTCCAGTTATTGGTAAAGAGCAGCTTCTGTTCTTCACACCATGTTAATAGTCAATCATTCAGAGCCAAAAGTCTACTGAACCTTTTATTTCCTCGCTGGTGCGGAAATGATGATCTTCGTGGCGGGCGAGGTCGTGTGTCTCGATCAGGCTCCCGAAGTCCCTCTTCAGGATCTCTTTCTGCTGCAGCCCATACGTAAAGGATGACAGCTCCAATGCTCTCTCCAGTGCTCAGGATATTGGATACCTTACCAGAAACATCCTTATCACGAGCACCGGAAAGCAATGAGTGCAATATACAATAGCTACGTTTCCATCCACCTACTTTTATGCGCATTACTCACATAGAAAAACTGTTGATGAAAATGCCAAGATGTGGATCCATTTTGAAAATGTGCATAAAAACATGCGCATAATTGAGTAGGATAAACTTTGTATTCGATAAGAAAAGATGTGCATAAACTGAGATGGAAACACTTTTACCGAACACATTCCAGTATGCGCATTAAAAAAAGGTCAAGTGGTTTTGTTATAAGAGATCATGTGATGATAAAAATGTGTGTGAATAGACAAACCAGCAGGCTGAGCACACTATAAAACATCTGAAATGTTGTTTTGGTCATTCTAAAACGCTGCAATCATTTCAGTATTCGTGTAATTATATTATTTTTGACCTCCAGGATAAAGAGCTTCTGTGCTCCTCGTCTCACGCCTTCAAACGCCACCGCACGTTCACTGCGTGTCAGGATTGCCTTCTGAGGAGTAAGTTATTTATAAAATGAAGAAGACATTCACACAACTTCTTCTACTGCAGCAAATTCCGTTTATACTGCTGATATTTGGCGCAAGATAATCAGGAAGTGACGCTTTTGTTCTCTTTGACTCGTTGGATGGAAACGCTGCTGTATTCGCACATCTTTCATGCGATAATCAAGTTTTGCGCTTAAAGTTAATTTGCATTTTTGGATGGAAACAAAGCTAGTGTTACCTTTAGTGGAAGCCACATGGACGTGACGAACAACAGAATTACCGATGATTCCAATGTCGTGTCCCGTCTCGCAGAGGGGGCTAAGCAGTTCTCTACAGAGATTGATTGGCTCGGTTCGGTGCTGGTGCACCCTGGGTGCGTGGTATCGACACCTGAGTGTACCGCATCCCTGGTGTGCTGGGCCTGGACAGAGAAACACACAGGGTTGAGGTGGAAGGAGTGTAGAGATTGTATCGCACACTTACCTCAGACGAGAGAGCAGCAGCCTGGTAAACGTCAAAGGTCACGAGATCTGTGTTTCCACTGCTTCCAGCTGCAGCTCCAGCGCCTACACTGATGCTTCTCCTGCAGTCAAAGATAGACACACAAGTGACATTATACAGGGTGAAGAGCAAAGACAGCAAAGAACTGTTCGCACTTCTGCCTTTGGATATCTCTGGGACAAAGCAGCTGTATGAATGCTAAAGCTTTAAATAAAGTGAAGCTATCAACAAAAGTCTGACCACTTTTATGTTTACAAATACAAGCGCGGCCGTTTAGAGCTCATTTCTGGTTAATGATGTCAGAATTTATCAGTATTTTGGAATGGATGTGTGAATGGTCTTTTCTGCCGTGACGTCCTTGCCTGTGTGAACATCACTTTTTTTTGTGTGGCGTTGCATCCTGTCTCTCAGAGGGGGGTGAAGCAATCCTGAGCATCTGCCCTGGGTCCTGGCTCGGGTTCGCCGCTGGTACGCTGGGCCTGGACAGAGAAACACACGGATTTGAGGTGAAAGGAGTGTTGAGATTGTATCGCACACTTACGAGAGAGCAGCAGCCAGGTCGACGTCAAGGCTCGTTGTTCCCGGAGCTGTGCTCGTTTCATCTCAAAGTCACACTGCAACTGCCTCCAGCTACATCTCCAACGCCTCTACCGATGCATCTTCTGCACTTAAAGATAGACACACAAGCAACATTGTACAGGATGAAGAGCAAAAACAGTAAGTGAAAGTACAGTAAGTGCAGACCTCGGTTGTAATGAGTGGTTATTTGAGTAAATGTTGCTTTTCTATCAGCTGGAACCAGTTTGGCTATGCTCCTCTGATCTCTGACATCAACAAGGCATTTGCGCCCAATATCACTGGATATTTCCTCTTTTTCGGACCATTCTCTGTAAACCCTAGAGATGGTTGTGCTTGAAAATCCCAGCAGATCAGCAGTTTCTGAAATACTCAGACCAGCCCGTCTGGCAGCAACAACCATGCCACGTTCAAAGTCACTTAAATCACCTTTCTTCCTCATTCTGATGCTCGGTTTGAACTGCAGCAGATGTCTACATGCCTAAATGCATTGAGTTGCTGCCATGTGATTGGCTGATTACAAATTTTTACATTTTGTATTAGTCCTACAGTTACAGTATGAAATATTCTATGTAGCATTTACCTATTTTAGTTCACAGTTCTGTATTTTTTCTCTCTCAAATGTAAGTATAGACCTTCCTAGACTTTTGAGCATACATTTATAACAGTGGTGAGTTTGTAAATTCTAAGAAAACAAAAGAAGTGTGAGATACAGTATAAACTTAATTTATTATTATGGAGACTATGAGCTGAGATCAAATATGCTAAAGGTAAGATAAAATGTGAACACATGATAATAAGTCAGGGATTCTGAGCACACAATTGTTTACTTTTGCATTTCTTGTTGAACTTTGTTTGGCATACTGACAGCCTGGCCAATCCCAAAGGAAGCAAGGTGGGAGAAGTGTTGGAATTTTGTCCACAATGTAAACCGGAGAAACTAAAGCAAGGGATAATCTTTCCTTTTAGTAACTATTTTAAAGAGGTAATGAATTGCGTTTTTACTTTGAATTGCACTGCACAAGACATCATGTAATGGAGGTGAGGTTCTTGAATCTGATTGGTTAATAGCCCTGCTATATTCCACTGTATACCCTTATGAGAGTGAAGAGCCAAGCAGAGACTGAACTCATTGTAGTTTAACAAATATTGCAGCATGCTGTTGGACTACATCATGTATTATTGACGATTTTTTATTAACATGCGAATGTAGTTCCATTTGTGTTGGTAATGTATGTTACAATGTATCCAGGAGTCAATCAAGTGGTTTACTGTGAAATATAATTCATTTTGGGTATATATAATGGCAATATTTATATATCACATAATAATAACAACATCATAATAAAAAATGAGAATATAATATATAATAATATATAATCATCTGTTATTTGCTCCAGAACAAATAGGTTTGACTGCAATGTTAAGCTTTACAGCGTAATAATAAATGCAATATGAAAATGTGATTTAACTCATTTATTTAACATCTTAATATTGTTGTTTGTTTAATGGTTTTGTTCAGTAAATGTCATTTGATATACACTGCAGTAGTAAATAATACAAGTACTTCATATAGAATGATCATATATAATGACCTGTTCCAAAGGCTTTGAGCAAAGGAGGCCAGGATTTTTCTAAAAAATATGGACATTTCAAACTACTGCAAAACCAATACAGAAATTAAGCTGAGCTGGTTTGACTTTTCCAGTAGTGTATATAATACATATGCATGCATCATGAAGCCAAATGTATACTGAATTCAATTTTACCTCATTTATTAATCAAACATATGTAAGTTTTCGGTGTTTTATTGGTCATTTTTGTCTTAATTTTTGATGGGCTATTTCAATAAACATGTTATTCTACTTTTTAACCTATTTTGATCAGTAAATGGATGACAAGAGATCGTGTTTACTGTTTAACCTCCTTGTGCAAGCACTTGCGTCTATTTAAATGCACACAATGAGGCTAAGCTGGCTTTAGTTAAGGCTTTATGTAGATAAAAACATATATTTTACAAGATAAATGTGTGTTTTGTATAATTTCAGAGTTTATCTTTGCAAGATGAATATTTTCCTAGGCGCGATTACGCATTGAAAATGGTATGAACCATTAAGGGTTTGGGGGAGGGGGCAAATTTAGATTAGCTTATTGTCATTACTAATATTATTTAAGATGTAGCCCAGAGCTGACTATTTACCACTATTTAATAATATATTAATCCATAATATATCAAATGTAGAGCTTTAAAATACAGGCAATATCTTCATTTTCTGTAAATCCCGGTTTTCTTAGAGCGCTGCTCTCCTCTGCGCTGTATGCAAATGAGCAATGACGTCAAACGTTCGAAAGTTCTATGTATCCATGGAAGTGGAATAATCACTCATTTACAACTCGTCGTCTGAATTGAACAGTAGCACAAACTTAGAGCTACGTTTTATATGAGATTTAATCAGTTGATCGTGGATTTAAATAGTCAATCCACCGTTAATAACGATTCTCTTCATTTTGGAAAGAAATCTGAATCTATGGGAGTTGTAAAGAAATTTAAAAAGTTCTGTAACTGGGTCTTTTCTCGGAAATCCGGGAAAACCCAGAAGAACCTAATCGAGGGCGACCTCGAGCACCAGAGATGTTCTGATGGCGAAGCCGGACCAAGTAACGTCGCGTTCATCTCTCACATTCATACCGGAGCTGGTGTTTCACCAAGCCCAGCACCACAGAAAGCGGAGAAGAAACTAAAGAGGTTCCGGAAATGGTTTTCTCGGAAATTCAAGAAAACTATAACCAGAGCCCCACAGACCCAGCCGAGCAGCCCACAGACTCAGAGATCCCCTGCTGGTGAAGCTGCGTGTGTGTCGCCGAGGCCGGTTCAGGACGAGCGGGTCAATAACAGGTGCGTGTCTATCCAGACCCCTGTGAAGACCCCGTCAACAGAAACCGAACAGCACGACACTGAATGCTGGCACTTGTGTGTTTCTTCTCTGACCCCCGCGGATATCAGCCAGTCATTGCAAAGCTGGCAATCTTGTGCGTCTTCGCTTGACCCCGCGGAGAAAAGCGAATCTGACCGCGCATCAGTGTTTAGTTGGCACTCTTGTGCGTCTTCGCTGACCGCTGACCACAACAACGAGGAAAACGCTTCCAGTGAGGACTCCATAGAGTCGGAGGAAAGGACGCCTTCCTCATCAGATGACTATTCTTGGAAGACAGAAGAGTACACCCCATTTAATATGGAGGGAGCAGATACCGGTCAGTTTATTAAGCGTTCAGCCTAAAGTATATAGCTAAGATTAGGGTTGCACAAAAGATTTTTTTAAAGTATAGCTAAGACAATAATAGTGTATTTGCAATATCCATATTGCAGAAAGTTGAGCTTAAGGCCTCAGAGAGCAAAAAGCTGAAAATTAACAGTTAATGGCAGGAATAGAGACGAGAGGAAAGTGAAACAGCAAATATGAACTATAAATCAGAACATCTGCTGATATATATATAAAATCAGCATAATATATTTTACCGTTTATTTAACTATGAGTGATACTCATAGTACATTACTATGAGTGATACTCATGAATACATTAAAAATAGCTAGTAAAAATGGCATTTCTCTAAGAAATATTGTTATAAATACATCACATCATCTATTTTACCAGAATTTTGCTGCCCAAGCTAAAGAAGAAAAATAAAGATGAGACAAATGTTATAAATACTTAAACACAGCTGAATGTTAAGAACAAAGTAATATTTGTATTGCTTGTTCTATACTTCTATAATTTTTTGTATTTCTATTTTTTAAAATGGCCTGTTGTTATTACAATAATAAAAAAACAATGTTAAGGAGTAAAAGTACTGTTTATCCTTTCTTCAGAAATGTACTGGGGTTGCCAGTTTAAACTGTAGTTAGTTGAGTACAAATCTACAAAAAAAAAAAAATACATAAGCACAGTAACCAAATGTTAATGAGGCCTAATTAGCTTAATAATAATTTAATAAAATAGTGCTATTCTAAAGCAATCTTTGATCAACTTTTTGATGGTTTATGCTATAAATGTACTTCATTATTTGTTTCATTGATTGTTTTTACAGGTAACATCTACAAGGAATATCAAGTGGATAATGTTATAGGTCAAGGAACATTTGGAGTGGTCTCTGCTGGAGTTCGTCTGTCTGATTCACGAAAGGTTTGTTTCAAACATAAAAAAGTGCTTTCTTGCTATTTAATTTCATGAATGTTACATGACTTGATTGTGTGAATTAACCATCTTTTTTTGATGAACAGGTGGCAATCAAATATGTGAGCAAGAGTCATACAAGAAGAACCATGACGATTGTAAGTACACCGTGCTAAAGTTGTTAAAATACTGACCTCAACTTCAGTTCAATCACATCTCACTATCATATGTCTATTATCTCTCTTGTAGCTATCATCACAGAAGACTGTTCCACAAGAAGTCGGCTTGATGTATTTGATAAGCAGAGGTCCTTACGTTCCTCAAATAATACAACCGCTGGATTGGTTTGAGTCACGAACCCAATACGTACTGGTGGTAGAGCGTCCCGAACCATGTATGGACCTGGACAGGTTTGTAATGCAGCATGGTTGGAAAATCAGCGAATCCCAAACACGAGTGGTGATACGCCAGGTGGCCACTGCTGCAAAAGTATGCTGTGAAAGGGGCGTCTACCACAGCGACATCAAGATGGAAAACCTGCTCATCAACCCCCACACCTTGCAGGTCAAACTCATCGACTTTGGTGCTGGAAGTGTCGTGACCAAAAAGGGCTACACAACATTCCGTGGTATGTATAATAATAAAGACAAGTTATATATAGTCTTCTAGGCAAAGCCAAAGAGATCAGCAGATACATTTTTGCTAATATGATAAATGGCTAACTGCTCTTGATCTTTCTTCCAGGTACAAGAGTTTATGCTCCTCCGGAATTTGACAAATGTGGCAGGATGCACGCCAAGACTGCAACGGTGTACTCTATAGGAGTACTGTTGTTCAAGCTGCTTTGTGGACATTTCCCTAAAAAAGAGCTCAGTAGGATTGCCACCAGAACCTGGCAGCATGACGACCTATCCAAAGGTGAGAGCATGAGGATGATGAAACAAGAACTTAAAACAATGTGATCAATTACACCAGCCGTAAAGTTTGTGGCTAGTCTAATAACCTGACATCTGTTCCTTCTTTCTTCACAGAATGCATCGACCTGATCTGTTCGTGTTTGGAAAGTGATCCAACCAAGCGGATTCCACTTGAAAAGATCCTCCTCCATAACTGGTTCCAGGTCTTGATCCTGAAGCCAAGCAACAGAAGAAACGATTAAGAAGATCAGAACAGTTGAGGCACATTCAGGTCAGTTTAATAACAAAAGCCCCAACATGACTTAAATATGTGCAAAATATTCTACTTTTTCCCCACTAAAGGCTGTCACAATTCTTCGCTTGGCAATAGCCATGCAGAGCTGTAGCTGCTTAATTAGGCCTACTACGCTACTGTATTTCAATACTGGTTATATGGTGGTAATTGGAGGGACAATTTTATCTGAGGTGGTACTTGATGAAAAAAGTTTGAGAACCACTGCACTACATGACTTGATATTCCCTCTTTAAATCATGGTGGTATTTCGCAACATGTAAATAATCCACAAGAGGGAGTCACACTACACAATTTGGCATTGTAACTCGTTTTTAAGATTTACATTAAGCAAGAATTTGGGTTTTACAGAAATGTTGTGGATATTACAGGTAATTATTGCATTATATTTTAAATAGGCTTGCATCTATAGATATTGTTTTAGTTATTGTGATATACACTAATATAGTTTTATTGTTTAGAATTAGCTTTTTTCATATTTCAACGTAAATGGTTATATCATGCATGTGCTTTACTGTAGATGTGATCATTTAATATGTTTACTACTTACTATTTATTTGAGTTTATTATTAATTTACTATTATCTTACATGAAGCTAATATTGCATATTTTGTATTTTCCAACCAGATACAACGCTGGAGCATATACAACTGAAGCTGAAGAATCTTCTCTTCATCCAGAGACTAAAATCAAGCACCTCCTCTTCTTCATCGAGCCACTAACTCCATGCTTCACTTGACTTCATCAAAGCTACTGACACCAGGCTTCTCCTCTTCATCAAAGATACTAACACCAAGCTCTTCCTCTTCATCACGCCATTAACACCTAACTCCTCCACTTCATCCAGCCACTAACACCAATGGGGCAGGTGTTTGTGACTGGATGTAGGGGAGGAGCTGATTGGGGTAGGTGTTTGTGGTTGGATTTAGAAGAGCTGATTGGGGCAGGTGTTTGTGATTGGATGAAAAGGAGGAGCAGACTGGAGTCTGTGTGGCTTTCCAAAAAGAAGAAGCTGATTGGGGCCGGTGTTTGTGGCTCGATAAAGAGGAGGATCTGACAAAATGTATTTTTGTAAATAAATGTTGTATATTTATGTTTGATTATCATGAATAAAATTGTGTACATTTCAAACATAAAGTTTGTTCATTTTATTCAGTGTCATTTTAATTTATGCATTCTATGTTGACCTGTCCTGTGTTGCTCTAAATTGAACATAAAATATGGTGTCATTGTTTCAATTTTACTAAATGGTGGCTCCGGCTGGGAATAAATAAAAATCAGTTATATTATTTATTAAATCTTGTATATTATTATTATTATATTAAATTATGTTTTATTAACACCTACTCTTCACAGTAATGTAAATGAGAATTATTCTTGTACAGAGTTACAAAAATTGTACTACATTCAACTGCCAGTCTGCAGCTGTATCTCTTCTTGACTTTAACACAACTCTTCTTTCTTTGTTTCTTGTGTAATCTTGATCTTAAAACTTTTAGATTTTTTTGTTGTATAAAACAATTACACTGTTTGTGGTCACACATTAATTGAAACTTTAATTCAACACATTTATATCAACCTTGCTTGCATACACACATTTACAAGTGTTATATATGTACAGTTGAAGTCAGAATTATTAGCCCCCTTTTGAATCTTCTTTCTTTTTTATATAATTCTCAAATGATGTTTAACAGAGAGCAAGGACATTTTCACAGTAAGTCTGATTATATTTTCTCTTCTGGAGAAAGTCTTATTTCGGCTAGAATAAAAGCAGTTTTATTTTTTTAAAAACCATTTTAAAGTCAATATTATTAGTGTCATGTTTACCAGTGAACAAACCACCAGATGTCGCTGGTAAACATGACAATTAGCCCCTTTCAGCTATATTTTTTCCGATAGTCTACAGAACAAACCGTTGTTATACAATCACTTGCCTAATTACCCTAACCTTCCTAGTTAACCTAATTAACCTAGTTAAGCCTCTAAATGTCACTTTAAGCTGTATAGAAGTGTCTTGAAAAATATCTAGTAAAATATTATGTACTTTTATCATGGTAAAGATAAATAAATCAGACTAGACTTTCTCTAGAAGAGAAAATATGCAGTAATCAGACATATTGTGAAAATGTTCTTGCTGTTAAACATCATTTTTTGAAATATTTAAAAAAGAAAGAAAAATAATAGTGGGGCTAATAATTCTGACTTCAACTGTATATAACACTTGTGAATGTGTGTATGCAAGCAAGGTTGATTCAAATGTGTTGTGTGTTGGGTGGGTGGGTTAAAAACGTACTCAGGTTAGGCATGGGACGATAACTGTTTTCAAGGTATACCGCGGTTTGGAAAAGTCAAGGTTTTAAAAACGGCAACATTTTTTTTTTTCAATACTGCGCGGTATATGTACGATTTTTTTAAAAATGTTTTGCTTTAAATTTTTAGAACAACAGTATCTCCAGCAGAAAAGATCTCCAAAAATGTCTTTTCAAGTTGAATGAAGTATGTTTTTTTTAAATGAAGACAGCAGAAGTCAGTGATTCAAGATATTTTAAAAGTTTCTCAAAATAAAATATATTGTGTTCAAAGGGGAAAAAGGTTGATTCATTCATGTTGTCCCAACACAAATCGATTAAGTTAACTTAACACTTTTAACTAATTTATGTGAATTGAGCATAAAAAAATGTAATGAAATCCAAAGAATTGTGTTGTTTAAGCTCATTTTAATTAAGTAGTTTGAACAAGTTAAAAAAATATTTTTTTTTTAGTGAAGATTATACCGTCAGAATCTTATACCCGCCCAATCGCCTCACAGCAAGAAGGTCGCTGGTTTGAGCTCCAGCTCCATCAGTTGGCATTTCTGTGTGGAGGTTGCATGTTCTCCCCGTGTTTGCGTGGGTTTCCTCCAAGTGCTCCGGTTTCCCCTGCGAGTCCAAAAACATGTGGTACAGCTGAATTGGGTAAGCTAAAATTGCTTTTAGTGTATGTGTGTAAATGAGTGTGTATAGATGTTTCCCAATGATGGGTTGAAGCTGGAGGGGCATCCGCTGTGTAAAACATGCTTGATAAGTTGGCGGTTAATTCCGCTGTCGCGACCCCAGAGACTAAGCCTAAAAGAGAATGAATGAATGAATGAATAACATTTTAAAGCTCACTCACTTACTAACAAATCCGGTATTGTGCTGAGACACATACCCCTCCTGCAAAATGCAGCATACATAGACTTTCAATAATATCTCAGTCTACATTTTTTTTAAAAATCAACAGCCATAATTCATTCATTCATTAATTTTCGGCTTAATCCCTTTATTAATCCAGGGTCGCCAAAGCGGAATGAACCACAAACTTATCCAGCACGTTTTTTAGACAGCGGATGCCCTTTAAGCTGCAACCCATCCCTGGGAAAACAGCCATAATTGATCAAAACATAAAATGATTATTATTTTGATGGATAAAGCAAAGATAATAAGTAAAACGTATTTTAAAATGCACTAGGTTTACAAATAACCGTAAAATAATAATAATATTAGCTATGTTTCCATCCAAAAATGTAAATCAACTTTATGCGCAAAACTGGATTATCACATATAAGACATGCGAATAAAGCAGTGTTTCCTTCCGAGTCAAAGCGAATAAAAGCGTCACTTCCTGATTATCTGGTGCCAAATATCAGCAGTAAAAACGAAATTTGCTGTGGTAGGAGAAGTTGCGTGAATCTTTTTTTCATTTAATAAATGACTTGTGCCTCGGAAGACAATCCTGACTTGAAGTGAACGTGCTGCAGCTCTTAATTCTGGAGGTCATTAATAATATAATAACACTAATGGGGTATATGCCGAGCTAGTGTTTTTTCCATACTGATAAACTTCCGGTGAACCGTTATTGTGAACTTTTTTCCATTTTATAGACCCTTTTTCATGGCTGCTGCATGGAGGGCGCCATAGCGACCAGCGTCTTCCGGTAGAATGCTAAAAACTTCCGTTTACAGCCTGTACAACTGGTAATTTGCGCTCCGAAAATGGGTTTCAATGACATTTTTAATGGATAAGAGTGTTTTTGTGACACACAACTTAGAAATGTGTCTGTTAAAGCCGTTATAATTTGTCACATGTGGTTCAAGCGCGTCAGAAATATGAGAAAAACGTTCTCCTAGTTCACGTGTCTGCCATTCAAAAAACATTCAGTTAAATAAACTTTGGCATTCATTTATTTGCTCAAGCGTAAAATAACACAAAAAGCCGTTTACTCGGGTTGTTGCTAGAGCGGATACGTTTGCAGCCGGAAGTTAACGCGAATTATTTCTATTAGTTATTAAATTTCTCATTTGTTGTATTTTATTAACGTCTACCCCCACCCCAACCCTAAACCCAACCGTCACAGTAATGTAAAACCTGTAGTTGTACCGAGTATTAGTTATTTTATCTATTAAATTACCCAATAAAATGTATTTTTAACGCCTACCCCCACCCCAATCCTAAACCCAACCATCACAGTACTGTAAAAATATTAATTATTGTTATACAGTGTCATAAAAAAATGTTGCTTTATTAATGTGCGTGCATATCGCACTTCCTGTCGGCCGAATATCCGATCTAGACTTTACCGTTTACCCGCACGTGCCCGCAGAATCAGCAGGTTAGCGCAGAAGCTCCATTGAATATACTGGGGAAAAATAAATGCTCATATTACAAAGACATAGCAAGGGAAATTGTAATTTAATGCAGTGCTTCTTTTACAATCTGAGACCCACTTTATATCGGATATCACTCAGCTAGTGGAGATAGCTGATTTTTAAAGAAAACAGACCTTAAACGCGCCGGTTTTTCCATTGCGTACAGTTCGCCGGAAGCGCTTGACCCAGGTTACTGGCAAATTAAAAGTCCCATTAGCATGCTTCGGCATATACCCTATACTAAAACAGTTGAGTCATTTTAGAATGACCAAAACAACATTTCAGATGTTTTACAGTGTGCTCAGCCTGCTGCTTTGTCCATTCACACACATTTTTATCATCACATGATCTCTTATAACAAAATCACATGACTTTTTTAATGTACACACTGGATTTTTTTTTTTATCGTAGTTTTACATTGCTAATCTAATAAACAGTTTTCCTACACATATTAGCGCAAGTTTATTCATGCGTATATGTTTTTTATGTGCATTTTCAAAATTAATGCACATGCAAAATGCATATAAAAATAGGTGGATGGAAACGTAGTTTCTAAACCACCTATTTTTAAACTAAACCACACATTAAACAATTTACTTAATCTCATTTGTATTGTATTTAAAGTCAATCAATGTATTTGTTATTTCTGTCCTGTAAGGGACGCGTTCCATTCATGAAACTTACCTCAGTCACTCTCATTAGTGTTATAACTGTATTATTAACTTTTAAAAATTAATTTCAGTTAAGAGATGCACATTTGAGAGGGGGTGCATTATAGAGTAGGGGTGCGCCTCCTGGCACAACAATGGAAACCAGACAACCTGTAGGAAAGTAAACCCACGTAAACAAACTTGCAACAATAAAACTTAACAATCAAAGTTATGAAGCTCTAGTTTGTTTTTTTACAAACGTAGTTATTTAATGTTAGTCTCAGTTGACTTCCATTCAATTATAATGACAGAGCCACAATTGAATTTGTACTAACGTTAACGTTAGTAAGAAATGCAGACCCCAGTTTAACAACTGCAATTAGAAAGTTTTTTAATGTAATTCTTACTTTAAATTGGAGAGCTTTATAATTAAATTGTTAACGTTAACTTACTAGTTAATTATGACGAGTACCTTAATGCTAAGTGCATTTTAAGCTAATTTGGCTTGCCATATGCAGCGGAGCAATTTGCCCTGGATTGGTAACGTTAACGTTAGTAAGTTACCACTTGAGTAACAGAGGGTCACTTACCCTTCCTGTGATCGAGTAAACTTTCTTCATCTCTAATTTATACGTGTTTTAAGATCATTAAACCCTTCTAACGTTAGACGTGAAGTTACGGTCGCTTGGCGGACCCCAACAAAAAAGGTTGGTTACCGTTAAAACCGTTAAAACCATGGTAAAAATTTCCGTAAACTGACTGAGGTAACGTTAGACGCATCGAAGATTTAAAAGGACAACTTAAAGCGGAAGGTAACTTAATAATTACTTAATAATTAATATTTTTTTCCAAATATATACATCTCTATTTTTCAAAATGTTGAGACGCGCTGCATTCGTTGCCGTGAAATAAAATGGCGGCGAGCGTAACGTTAGAAGTGACTCGACTGAAAAAAAACAGGTTGGATTTTGAGTTCTGGGTTTGGGTTCGCTTGATAATGTGGACCTCTGTTATTCTACAATACAAAGTTACTTGTCAAATAACTTAACAGGGAATATTATTTTGAGTTTAAGTTATTTAATTAGCTTGTTTGATGAAGACTGTAGAGTAATGCATAGCAAAAAAATACTTCGAATAATTTTTTAAGTAGTTTGTGATGTATGTATGTTAAACCACCCACAGCCAAGTGGGAACCAACTTTACCTTACCGTAAAAAAATACGCGCCTAAAAGTTCCTCGCCTGCGTTTAAGCTGCGCCGCCACTGCGTGCTCGAGCACATCCACCCAGCGTGTGATGGTCATGTGATCAGATCTGTCTAGCGGTGTGTGTTGTGTTGCTGAAGATGGCGTGTTGTGGAGGATGTTTGTGTTGTCAATGCTGCTGCAATGAAGGCGAAACAAGAACACCAGAGGAGCTGGTATGAGTCCGTTTATGCGTGATATCTGCTTCCAGATCCGTTACACTTTATTGACTGAAACGCGCGTGCTTTTCGTTGCTTTAATAAGTGATGCTTCCCCTGCTATTCTCCACCCAGATACACTGTAAACAGAATAATGTACATTAACACTCTGTTTAGCAAGCATTAGAAGATTCTGAGATGATATTCAATAAGCAGTTTTTAATAATATGTATTAGTCACGAGTTTATTATATTGTACCGCTTTTTTGGGCATCTTACAGGATAATATATCATAAAGGATATGCAATTTGGGCGTTATCACCTGTCACTATAATATTTTTCTCATTAGAAAGTTCACCAAATTATTAGACACAGCTTATGTGTGATGAATAACCTCATAACAATGGGACGAATAACCTCATATAATACTGCTTATCAGTTACTTATTGTTGTGAAGAATTGATATTGTAGCAGACAAACCATTATCCTAGGTATAGTAAAGTAAAATGTCAAAGATGTGCTCAGAATAAGTCATGCCATTGTGTGAAGTCGCCACAGGCCATCTGTTCTTTTTAAAGACAGAGATCTCAATCTGGGAAACCTCAGAAACGTCAAAAGAAAGCATCTGAATGGGGGGTTCCTTTCTGAAGCATCTGGTCTCTTTTTTCAAGCATGTTAAACTGATTTCATTGCTGGCTTTTTGCTTATTAGACAATACTCGGTGAAACCAGAGAAGATGATGATGAAATATTGCCAAGAAAAGACTATGAGGTCAGTAAATAACGGACAACGCTGATTATAACACGCCTTTAAAAGCAATACTTGCATGCTCTTATGTCTTAATCTACCATTTTAAAATAATACAGACATTGCATATTATATATATATATATATATATATATATATATATATATATATATATATATTGTGTTTTCTGTTTTATCTCTTGGTTTTTCAGAGTTTGGATTATGACCGTTGTATTAATGAGCCGTTCTTGGAGGTTTTGGAAGGGTTGGATAATAAGGTAAACTTTGTGATGAGCACTTTATCTCAAATGATTTTTTTACAAATTGTAATAAATCATTTACCTCTCAGAAAGCCAGAAAATATGAAGCAATAAAGTGGATTTTAGTCTTCGCGATTGGAGTATCAACAGGACTGGTGAGTTTTAAAAAAATTATTTTGATCAAGGTTCTAGATACTGCAAATACATCAGAGTAACCTTAAACTAATATATATATATATATATATATATATATATATATATATATATATATATATATATATATATATATATATATATATATATATATATATATTAGGGCTGTTCGATTATGGGAAAAACCATAATCACGATTTTTTTTTATCATAATTGTAATCACAATTATTCAAAACGATTATCAGTTGAAGTCAAAATTATTCGCCCTTCTGTGAATTTATTTTATTATATATATATATATATATATATATATATATATATATAAGCAGGTTTAAATATTTTGAAACTTATTGTAATAGCTCGATATTATTAGCCCCCTCAAGCAATATATATTTTTGATTGTCTGCATAAGAAACTACTGTTATACATTGACTTGCCTATTTACCCTATTTAAGCCTTTGAATGTCATTTTAAGCTGAGTACTAGTATTTTGAAAAATATCTAGTAAAATATAATGTACTGTCATTATAGCAAAGATAAAAGAAATCAGTTATTAGAAATGAGTTATTAAATCTGTTATGATTAAACTGTGCTTTAAGCATCTTCACTGTATTTTTGATTTTATTATTGATTAATAATAAAAACAGTCGGCAGCAGCAGGAATATCGCACACTGCCACTTTAAGAATAGTGCGGCTCTGATATGGTTTCTCTTTCACATGTCCTTTGATTCTCAACTTGTTAGTTTATTACACAAATGAGGGTTAATATGAATAATCACTAAACACCGTGCTCTGACACAAATGTGCATGTATTTTACTATTAAATTACATTAAGATGGCGTTAGATGTGTGTGTGCCCTGCTGTCCGAAGCTAAGCACAGCGAGATGCTGGAGATGCTGGAATAATCGTTTATCTCGATTAATGCTTTTTCATAATCGTTAAAAGCCAAAATCGAAATCGGATTTTGATTAATTGCACAGCCCTAATATATATATATATATATCCTCTGCCATTTTATTAGGTACACCTTACTAGAACTGTGTTGGACTCACTTTTGTCTTCAGAATTGCCTTTATTCTTCGTGGAATAGATTCAACTAGATACTTGAGGTATATTTATTCTTCTTGAGGCCTTTATTCTTCGTGGCATAGACAAGATACTTGAGGTATATATATATATATATATATATATATATATATATATATATATATATATATATATATATATATATATATCCATGATACAATTCTCCCACTCCACCACATCTCAAAGCTGCTCTATTGGATCAAGATCTGGTGAATGTGGAGGCCATTTGAATACTTCCCTTCTTAGACTTTACAGACCTGAAACTTGCCTATAGCACTTATTCATTGTTGCTCTTGGTTGTGTAAATTGCTTCCTTGTCCTCATTTGTAAGTCGCTTTGGATAAAAGCGTCTGCTAAATGTAAATGTAAATGTACAGTGAACTCATTGTCATGTTCAAGAAACCAGCCTGAGATGATTCACACTTTAAGACACGATTACATATTGCATTATCCTGCTGGAAGTAGCCATCAGAAGATGCTCAATTTGTACTAACGGGCCCAAAGTGTGCCAAGAAAATATCCCCCACAACATTACACCTCCACCACCAGCCTGAACCGTTGATACAAGGCAGGATTATTTCATGATCCCAAATTCTGACCCTACCATCTAAATGTTGCAGCAGAAATTGAGACTTATCAGACCAGGCAACGTTTTTACAATCTTCTATTGTCCAATTTTGCAGAGCCTGTGTGAATTAAAGCCACAGTTTCCTTTTCTTAGCTGACAGGAGTGGCACCCGCTGTGGTCTTTTGCTCCTGTGGCCCATTCGCTTCAAGGTTCGACGTGTTGTGCATTCAGAGATGCTCTTCTGCAGACCTCGGTTGTCACGAGTGGTTGTTTGAGTTACTGTTGCCTTTCCATCAGATGGAACCAGTCTGGCCATTCTCCTCTGACCTCTGGGATCAACAAGGCATTTGCATCCACAGAGCTCCCCCTCACTCTCTTTTTCAGAGCATTCTCTGTAAACCCTAGAAATGGTTGTGTGTGAAAATCCCAGTAGATCAGCAGTTTCTGAATTACTTAGACCAGCACGTCTAGCACCAACAACCATGCCACGTTCAAAGTCACTTATATTACCTGTCTTCCCTATTCCGATGCTTGGTTTGAACTGCAGCAGATAGTCTTGATCATGTCTACATGCCTAAATGCATTGAGTTGGTGTCATGTGATCGGCTGATTACAAATTTGTGTTAACGAGTAATTGGACAGGTGTACCTAATAAAGTGGCCGGTGAGTGTAGGTTTATTACATTAGTAATAACTAATAAGTTTAATGATCAGTTTCATGTGTGCAAATTAAGCATCTTTTTTTAGCCAAATGTATCTTTGCATTGTCAATATAGAAAATGACCACTGAATATGAATATGCATGCCAGTATGGTTGTTTTAGGAATACAAACCTACACACTGCATGGGTTGGGTTAAGCAAACACTCCACTTTTTGAAGGGAATATGCTCAAGTCCCCAATAGTTAAACAGATTGGTTTTAGCATTTTTGTAGACTTTCAATAATTCCTATTTGAATATAGACTCTTCTGTACAATGACATTATACATTGCCTGAAAATAGTCTGCAGCTAGGTCAATAGGTAGCAGTACTTTATAATATCATTGCACGTGCTGCACCTTGATTTGTTACGCCAGAATGAGAGTATAGTTCCCAGCCTTATCAACCTACAAAATTGTTTTCAGCTTCTGTCAGTTTTTGTACACAATATAACTACAGAAGGATCAAGCTTCAAATAGGAACATTATTATTTTTTTTTTTTTCTTTTACGAGTGAGATGCTAATGGTCTAATCCAGTTCAATGATTTGTGCTAAGCTAAGCTCAACGTTCTCCCTTCAGACCCAGATATTATCTGAATAGATAAAAAAAAAAATGGTCAAACTGAACTCTTTGACACTAGTTTACTCGGAAAATAAGCCCATTTTTAAAAAAGTGGAATGTAGTTAATTTAAAAGAATTGTTACCAAACATAAAACAAGCCAAAAATATATTATAGACTCTTAAGTATTTCAGTTAAGCTTTTATTATTATTATTATTAATACTTTTTTTTATACAGTTTCTGTGATTTAAGGTATATTAAAAACTATACATTTTCTTTTTCAGACTGGCCTTTTCGTTGATTTCTTTGTGCGGCTTTTCACTCAGCTGAAGTTCAACGTGGTTGGGCAATGTATCCTTTCTGCTCAGTGCTGCTGTGTGTTTTGGTTTATGTATTTTTATGCTATTTTGTTGTGTTGGAGTCCTTGACGTTATATTCAGCTGTGGAGGAATGCAGTGAGAATGGCTGTCTAGCTCTTTCATTACTGGAGCTGCTGGCTCTCAATATGATGTTCGTGTTCATCTCCAGTGTTCTAGTGCTCATTGAGGTTAGTGAATAATGTATACATTTAACAGTAAAGTCATTTGCCAGATTAGTTAAAACGTGCTTTAAGGACAACAGAGTGAAAGTTTTGGAGTGGCCATCACACAGCCCTGATCTCAATCCTATAGAAAATATGTGGGCAGAGTTGAAAAAGCTTGTGTGAGCAGGACAGCCAACAAATCTGACTCATGATGTGGCAAAATTCCTTCAAACTTTTGTGAAAAGCTTGTGGAAGGATACCCAAAACATTTGACCAAAGTAAGGAAAGCTAAAATAAAAAAATACCAAGGAAATGTATGTAAACTTTTGACTGTCTAGAACAGGGGTCACCAAACTTGTTCCTGGAGGGCCGGTGTCCTGCAGATTTTTGCTCCAACCCTAATCAAACACACCTGAACAAGCTAATCAAGCTCTTACTTGGTATACTTGAAACATCCAGGCAGGTGTGTTGAGGCAAGTTGGAGCTAAACTCAGCAGGGACACCGGCCCTCCAGGACCAGGAATGGTGACCCCTGGTCTAGAAATTAATAGAAAATTCTCAAAAAAAAGAAAGAAATTCTCTCATTATTCTGGCATTTAGCAAATGTAAATCATTAAGGTAATCCTAACGGACCTAAAATAGTAAACGTTTAGTATGATTTACCATCAGGCATTTTAAAAAATGGTTATGTTCCTTTTTTTATAGAGTATGTAAACTTCTGGTTTCAAGTGTGTGTGTGTGTGTGTATATACACATGTATATATTATTTAAAGTGCTTTTTTAGCTAATTCAATAATATTCGTAAAATGCGTTATTGGGGGAGTAAAAAGTTGCTTTGTTTCTCTGTGTATCAGCCTGTTGCAGCTGGGTCGGGTATCCCTGAAATTAAAAGTTACCTTAATGGAGTAAAGGTGCCAGGAATTGTGAGGCTGCGAACCTACATATGTAAGGTGACGGGGGTCCTGTTTGCAGTTGCTGGAGGTAATTATGATGAAAATCACATAAATCAGTAGAGGTGTTAACCTAAACTGGTGTCACGGTTCGGTTCGGTTATGATTATCATGCCATCAATTCAGTTTAACTCGATATCTCAGTGCATCACGGTGCAATAACGATGCTTTTCATGCAAAATGTCATATTTTACTTAGCAACACAATCATTTTTGTATTAAAATCGATCATTTATAAGTAGATTTACTGTATATCTATATATTATTTCATTCATTCATTTTCTTGTCTGCATTGTCCCTTAATTAATGTGGGGTCACCACAGCGGAATGAACTGGCAACTTATCCAGCACATTTTTACACAGCAGATGCCCTTCCAGCTGCAACCCATCTCTGGGAAACATCCACACACACATTCCCACACACACTACAGACAATTTAGCCTACCAAATTCACCTGTACCGCATGTCTTTATACTGTGGGGGAAACTGGAGCACCCAGAGGAAACCCACGTGAACGCAGGGAGAACATGCAAACTCCACACAGAAACGCCAACTGAGCCGAGGATCGAACCAGCCACCCAGCGACCTTCTTGCTGTGAGGCGACAGCACTACCTACTGCGCCACTACGTCGTCTATATATTCTTCGTAAAACAATTTTGTTCTGTAATACAAGCAGTCACATATATGAACTGTACCTTTAATTTTACCTGCTCAAAAAAACTCTTTTTGAATGTATCAAACAAAAGTACATGCATAGAACAGCAGCAGCATTTATAGCAAACAAACAAATGTAAATTTTGTCCTGCTTGCTTTTTGAGGACTACTGAGTGAGTCTTTAAATGTCTATGATTGATCGTGTGCTCAACGGAAAAGGCTGCAATTGATGTTCAGTGCGGGTCTGGCACTGTTCAGCAAACAGTGACACTGATGTTAAATGGCCAAAATTATTACTGAACCGATACAGAATTGTTTGTGTCTGCATTGCGGTGCACCGAAGAAACAATTAATTTTAACACCCCTATAAATTAGCACTACAAACAAGTCAATTCTAAAAAGTGTTTGTCTTTTTGTTTCAGGATTGTTTGTTGGGAAGGAAGGACCAATGATTCACAGTGGAGCAATAGTAGGGGCGGGACTTCCTCAGGTACAGCTTGATATGTTTTTAATATGATCATGACAGATTTCAATAATCATTAACCTCAATGAATGTTAAGATGACAGTATTTTGTGTTGTCTTTAGTCATTTCTGCATCATCTTTTCTGTCATGGTCTATTAAATACCTGCTTGTCTGTCTGGTTAGTTTCAGAGCATCACCTTCAAGAAGATCCGCTTTCATTTCCCTTATTTTCGCAGTGACAGGTTAGCAAAGCATCACTACATCCAGCCAATCAGTTATGCTGTGCAAAAGTGAACATAAAACAGAACTGACTGGGCTTTCAGTCACTTTTTATTTTTAGTGATGTGGTGTATTTTTAATACAAATACGAATAATATAAAACAAAAAAATATATGTTTTCAATGTAAAACCTATTTTAAACAAAATTAGTGGATGGTTTTTATTCAGAGAAAACTATTTAAAAGGTATCTTCTGGAATAATATTTGAATGTTTATCATTGACTAACGTAAAAGACCTTATTTGACCTTTTATCAATATTGTTATACGATGCTTGTTTAAGAAACCTTTATGTCTGAAAAATGATGTGTTTAATATGCGTTACCAACGTTGTCATTAATATAGCCAATGCTGCTGGTATGACATTAAAACAAACAAACAGACATTAATAAATAAACAAACAAACAAACAGACTAAAAAATAAATTAATACTTAAATAAACAAACAAACAAACAGTCAGATAAATAGACAAATAAGTAAAGAGATAAATAAATGAAAGCAGAAAATAAATGAACAGATCAATAAACAAACAGACAAATAAATAAATACATAAATAAACAAACAGACAGATAAAGAGTTAGATGCTAATGGTCTAATTATTTTCAATGATCTATGCTAAGCTAAAAGTGCTTGTGGATATCAGCTGAACAGATTCAAAAGTGGTAAAACTCAACTGTTTAACTCAAGGTCACTTGTACAATGAGATAATAATCTCATTTATCTTTGCCCTGATGACAGTACATGCTGTTTTAGTAGTTATTTTGCTTGTATTACACTAAAAAAGAAATTTAAATGCTTAATTAGAATAAATACTGTAAATACACAAATAAACAAACAGACAAATAAATGAAGAGATTAATAATAAAGCAGAAAAATTAAACTAATAAATAAATACATAAATCAAAAAATAAACAAACAGACAAATAAATAAATACATAAACAAAGACAAAGGCGTGGGATGCTAAAAATCAACTGTTGAACTCAAGGTCACTTGTGAAATGAGATGATGATCTCATTTGTTTTTGCCCGATGACACTACATAATATTTTACTAGTTATTTTGCTAGTATTACACTTAATATATTTAAATGCTTAATTAGAATAAATAAATACGTAAACAAACAGATAAGTAAATAATTAAACTGACAAATAAATCAATAAAACAGACAATTAAATAAAGTTAAACAAATAAATAAAAAGCAAAAAAACAAACAGATAATTGAACAAATAAAAATTAAAAAACAGAAAAATAATAAATGAATAAACAGAAAAACCCATACATGAATTCATTAAATAAATACATAAATAAATAAATAAATAAAAATATTATTAAATGAAAAGTTAAACAAATAAATAAATAAAAAACAAAAATCAAAAAGATAAAAATGCTTAAACAGACAAATAAATAAGTAAATACATGCATAAACAAACAAACAAACAGACAATTAAAGAGATAAAAAAATAAATACATAAACTGAAAAATAAATACATACGTACATAAATTGTTTTGTAGGAAAATTTGCAGTACGTGATATGTATACAATGGTAATAATTCAATAATCCAGTAGAAACTTTCTATATTTCTGGTAGCTGCTAAGGAAATGTTTCCCTTTTAATTTAGTTAAAGTCTAACTTAAATAACTAAAGCAAAATAAAAATGAACATTTTACAAATCATCAATGTTTAGACATTATTAATAATTTTACAAAATAATAGATTCTACAGGTACAGTGGATAAACAAATGAAATGGCAAAAAACACATTTAGTAACAGCAAAAGCTAAATAAAAAAAACTTTCACAATATTATCACAATTATGTTATATATATATATATATATATATGATGATGTTATATTTTTATTTATTTAAATATATTGATATGATCATTTATTTGATATCTTTAGAGTATTGTGCTCTGCTGAAACAAACACAGCACTATAGATGTGTGTAGGTGAATGGGAAAATTTAGAATTTGTAAAGTGATGTGTAATGTTTGTCTTTTAAGGGACAAAAGGGATTTTGTCTCTGCGGGGGCAGCAGCAGGAGTTGCAGCTGCCTTCGGGGCACCAATAGGGGGCACGCTCTTCAGTCTGGAGGAGGGGTCGTCCTTCTGGAACCAGGCTCTCACATGGAAAGTGGTATGTGAATGTTGGCAGCATTTAGTTTGTACACAGAAAATGCAACTGAACCTTAATGCGTCGTCTCTCTTTTGTCTTAAAGTTGTTCTGCTCCATGTCTGCCACTTTTACACTCAACTTCTTTCGTTCTGGGATCAACTTCAGTAAATGGGGGTCATTCCAGCTGCCCGGCCTACTCAACTTCGGAGAGTTCAAGGTGATTAAAACATAAAAACGTATTTAAATTATGTAAATTAGCTGGTTGTAATGATACACACACTCAAAAATGACTTTTACTGCTTGTTCAAACGACTCATTTAAAATGAGCGGAATCAACAAAGTCAACTTAATTGTTATATGTTCAATCCACCTAAATTTGTGCAAAGTTTTGGTAACACTTACACACTATGGGCTCTATTTTGACGGTCCATGCGCAGAGCGCAAAACGCAGGGCGCAAACTCTTTCAGGGCGTGTCAGAACGCATTTTTGCTAATTTACGGACGGGAAAACCTGCTTTGCGCTAAGGCGCATGGGCTAAAAGGGTTGAGTTTATTTTCTTAATGAGTTATAGGTGTGTTTTGAGAATAAACCAATTAGAGTCTCATCTTCCATTCCCTTTAAGACCCAGCTGCGTCGCGCCAAGAGCGCATTCGCTATTTACAAGACGCAAAGTAAGTCTAAGTGGAAAAAATGAGCATTTCACAAGCAAACAGTTAACAGTTTTTTTATCAGAAAATTGTTAAACAGAGCATCTACTGCTTGAGAAAGAGAGATAATGGAACTACTTTCACATTCGCTCTTGGATAGGGAAACCTTTACGCACAGACATCAATTAGCCTATAAATAATTAATTTCGATTGTCAAGCACAAAGATTTGTTTCAAAACTATTTCTAAATTCAGTTCTAATTTCTAGCAAATGAATAAATAAACAATAATGACCAAGTGTGGTCAAAATACTGAGTTATTTCCAAATACACCTGCCATGCCCTATATGGTCTAAAACCTGACAGGTGGGCAAATCTAAGCTTGTTTTTAATAAAACAAATATAAATATGGATATAATAAATAATACTGCTAATAATAATAATAACATTATACAAAAGCAAATTGTTATGAATGAACTGAAAAAGCCTCCCGAGATGAAGAAGACATAAAAGCAGTGATTTTTTCATATTTATGTAGGCTAGAAAATAATATGTTTTGTAATATTTTAATCCTTTATATTTATATCCTATATCTATTCTTAATATATCCTATATATATCCTTAATATTAAATTTTTTTTCATATGTAAAGATATTTGTCTATTGCTCTCTTTTGCGTATTAAGCAGTGTGTAAGCGAGGCGCAACTCTGCGCCGGAGTTTAGACCGGGTTTGTTTTGGTCTAATGAAAAATCTATTATAGTTTCTCAAAATAGTGACGCGCCAGCAGTGCGCCTCAGAACGCCTTTCTTTTTAGACCAGAACGCCTATGGGTATGAGTGCTAATGCATTTGCTATTTAAACAGCGTAGCGCAACGCCTCAAAACGACTCTTGCGCCAAGCTGAAACTACCAAAAGACTATTGCGCCGCGCCACACTGCGCCGGGTGTATGATAGGGCCCTATAAATCATTTATTAAGCATTAACAAATAGTTAAATCATTATATGTTAAGCATTAACTTTTCATTAATAGATGTTAGTAAGTGGTTTTTAAATGCAGCTACAAATCCTGGCTTCTAAGCACATACAGTTGAAGTCAGAATTATTAGCCCACCTGCGTCAGTAGCCCCCCATCTTTTAAAATCCAAATCTGAAGCAGAAAAAAAGCCCCTCATAAAAGACGGCGTATCAGCGCACAGTTACATTAAAAACATATATTTTGATTCATGTCTTCTGATGGGTTCTGTGGACATAGCGGCTTTTTCTGTCAAAGGCAAATGGCGTTTAGAAGCTTTTGGAAACAAACTGTTACTTCTGAATGCGCTGACGCTGGGATTTGGATGATTTGAAGCAAATATATCTGTTAAACATGTGCTACGTGCCTAAAACATTCGCTCAATGCCATTAGCTAATTTTTGGCGGAAGTGACGTTTAGCAGCTTTCGCATCTGAACATCTGAACAAACTAAAGCAGGTTGTAAATATACATGCCTCTATTGTTTATCTTTGCTGTCTGCAGTGTCCAGATGGAGATAAGGCCTGTCATTTGTGGACAGCAGTAGACCTGGCATTTTTTGTGTTGATGGGGGTGGCAGGAGGTCTGCTCGGTGCTCTGTTCAACTGCATCAACAAACGGCTTGCCAAATACCGCATGAGAAACGTCCATCCCAAAGCAAGATTCATCAGGTACTTGAGAAACATCTTATACTGAATAAAACTACACAGAAAATACTTTTAAAATTGAATTAATCGGATACGACCTAATTTCTTTTATTTTTGGCAGGGTGTTGGAGAGTCTGTTGGTATGTATGGTGACCACACTAGTGATCTTCATGTCTTCAATGACTCTGGGAGAGTGTCGAGATTTGGTCTCCAACGTGAATAACAACACTTCAACACAGGTCAGACTGACATCTGCTTCTTTACTTTCTCTAAAAAGTGCCATCACATACTGCATTGGTTCAATAAGTTAAAGGGCTCTATTTTGACAGTCCATGCGCAAAGCGCAGGGCGCCAACGCTTCAGGACGTGTCAGAATCCTCTTTTGCTAATATAAGGACGGGAAAATCTGCTTTGCACCGTGGTGCATGGTCTAAAAGGGTTGAGTTTATTTTCTTAATGAATTATATATGCAGGGTTCAACGCTATGGATTTTTTCTACTGGTCCGATCGGGCAAGTGGTTCAGATTTTTACTTGCCCTGCCAAAATTTTCACTGGCCCCACCAAAAAAAAAAGGAAGTTAATAGCAATTTTTTTGCCACATTTTAAATAATGTGTCAAAAATAAAGTCTGTGAATCTAGAATTTTAATATTTAAAATAAATTGTAAATAAAAGTGTTATGCAAACAAAAAGAGCAGTACAGAAAATGTTAAAAAAAGGTGGCTGACTTGTCAAACTGGCCGCAAACTGTGCAAAATATCACATTTTTATTTTGTTCTGTTAGTCAGACGTAAATGTCTACTTCCAAGACGTTAGAAACAGACATTTTCTTTTAGCCTTATAATTTGATGTTGCCTCCATGTTGCCGTTTCTTCGCTGGACTGGTTTTTACCAGGTTACAGAAAAAAAATATCATGGTCAATCCAATAAGAGGAACTGGAAAGCAATATGGTGTTTACGACATAACAGAGAAGGTAGTGTTTAAAAACTTAAAAGCACAAACTCAATTGACAAATAGTCACAGACAAATTAAATGTTAGTGACAAGGCAGCACTGTCCCAATCGGGCCAGTAATGATCCGGTCTACTGTCCCAAGTGTCTCTCAAGCTGGCCCTGGGCCACTGGGCAGTCCTTATTGTTGAGCCTTGATATGTGTTTTTAGAATAAACCAATCAGAGTCTCATCTCTCATTCCCTTTAAGAGCCAGCTGCGTCGCGCCATGGCAAATTTGTTATTTACATGACGTAAAGTAAGTGTAAGTGGAAAAACTGAGCATTTCACTGGCAAGAAAACAGTTAAACAGAGCATCTACAGAGCGAGAATGAGAGACAAATTATTAACTTCCACTTTCGCTCTCGTGGATAGGGAAACCTTGTATGCACAGACATCAATAAGCCTATAAATAATTAATTTAGTTTGTTAAGCTCACATATTTGTTTCAAAACTATTTATAAATTCAGTTCTAATTTACAGCAAACGAATAAATGAACAATAATATGAAGTGTGCTCAAAAACCTGAGTTATATCCTAATACACATGCTGTGCCCCATATGGTCTAAAACCTGACAGGTGGGCAAATCTAAGCTTTTTTTAATAAAACAAATATAAATATGGATATAATAAATAATACTGCTAATATTAATAACAATATACAAAAGCAAACTGAATGAACTGAAAAAGCCTCCCGAGATGAAGAAGGCATGAAGGCAGGGGTTTTTATATTTATATAGGCTAGAAGTTTTGTAATATTTTAGTCCTTTTTATTTATATCCTATATATATCCTTAATATTTTAACTCTTTTTCATATGTAAAGATATTTGCGCACTACATCTTGTGTGTATTGAGCAGTGTGTAAGCGAGGCGCACAACTAACGCGCTCTGCGCTGGGCAATAGACCAGCTTTGTTCTGGTCTAAAGAACAGACTATTATACTATTTACAGAGTTTACATCTATCTTTACCATTGCACACACTTTGTAATATTTTATTTGTCAAGTTTAAGAGTCTATGTAACACTTATATTCATTTTATTACAAAGAGATCAGATATTTTGTTTAATTTTTTTGTTTTTTTACTATAAAAACTATTTGCCTTAGTAATGTTTTTAAATTAAAATTAAGTGGTTAAATAAAAAAATGCTAATATTTCTATATATTGTTAAAAATATTCGATATATGAAAATATTTAATGATATAAAACATGATATCGTGCTAATTTTTTTTTTTTTTTGCAATATGGCCCATTAATTCAATTAACATTAGCTAATACAACATTATTGTAAAGTGTTACCTTTTTTACTTTGCAGTATTCATCAGTTGCTGTATACTGTAGGTGCAGTAATGGTGTGTTTTGTAGGGGTCTGTAAATGAAGAGGTCAACTCAACCATACGCCGATTCTTCTGTTACAACAACACGTATAATGACATGGCAACCCTTTTCTTCAACCCTCAAGAAGTGGCAATTCACCAGCTCTTTCATCAGAATGGTAAAAACATCCTATGCATCAGTGTACTGTATGAGCTTTATTTAGTATAAGTGATGTATAAGTGCTTTGCTTTAGCAACCCTGCTGTTTTTTCCATCAGCCTATACTTTCTCTAGGCATTTAAGGAATTTCAGTATTGCACTTTAGGGTAACACTTTACAATAAGGTTCAGTAGTTAATGCATTTACTAACATGAACTAATCATGAACAACACATGTACAGCATTTATTATTCATAATTGAACATTTACTAATGCATTATTAACATTCAAGTCCATGCTTGTTAACATTAGTTAATGCACCATGAGTTTACATGAACTAACAATGAACAACTGTATTTTCATTATCTAACGTTTAATAACATGAATAAATATTGAAGTAAATGTATTGTTCATTGTTTGTTCATGTTAGTAAATGCATTACTTAACATAACTAATGAACCTTATTGTACAGTGTGACCCACTTTAGTTTAATGGTACAGTACAGTACGGGTCGGTACAGGTCACCTATATCAGGCTTGCATTTCCACTGCCAAAACCGTTTCAATGGTATACAACAGAAAGTTTCAGTCTACGTCATTCACACTTGAGAAAATGTCTACAGTAAAGCAGTACGGGTTGTTCACATATCATATGAGAAGTTCTTCTCACAAAACAGATGCTTTATACACAAATAGACGTGCGGCGAAGGCACTCGAGAAAGCAAAACCGCTCACGCTTTAGACGATTTTGTAAAAAACTACGGGGAACAGGATAGATTCTGCTTGTGCTCTTGGCTTTGTGGCTGTTTGCAAAGACGACGATAAGGTTGGTTCAAGCTCGGGTCGACCATGGCTTGTTATTATATGTATATATTAATACGATGTACTTGGCTGTGTATTTAAAAATGGCGCTTCCTTTGTTTTCATTCTTCCGCTTGTGTACGTGCTGGTGACTAGGGTTGTAACGGTATGAATTTTTTACAGTATGATAATCGTCTAAAACAATACCACGGTTTGACGGTTTCGCGGTATACGGTATGTTACAAATGTTACAAAATAATAGAACAGTGAAGCAAATTTGACTTTTTCCAAATAAAATATTTTCAGTTACTATAAACAACACCACTTACAATGAACAAATAAAAAAATAATAAAATAATAAATAATGTGTCAAAGTCCAAATAAAGTCCAAATAAACATGGTGCAAATCCTCAGTAAAAAAATAGATATAAATATTTACTATACTATAAATAGTTACATAACTAAACTAGATTCAATATGGAACATCCTTAGGTTTTATGTGCCAGCATGGATATGGTTGTCTGTGGATATGGATTTGGATATGGTTGTCTGCAATGCAGACAAACAGCTGCACCTTCATTTGCGTCTTTTGAAAACAGCAAGAGCAGCAGTTCGTCTTTGCTATGTCACTGTTCTGTCATGTTTCTGTGCTGCTGTGCATGTAAAAGAACTTAGTATGAGAATTATTTCATGCAAAACTTTTTTTTTGCGTTTTGAATGTATGCCTATCTCTTATTCCGTGTTGTTCAAAAAGCTCATTGTTGCTCCACAAACAAAAGCGAAACCTATGCTTATTGGTTGTGATATAGCGAGTTTGAACCAATCTGGGCATGGAGGAGGGACAATGCATCAATATATCATGTCTGGTTTGTCCGGAGACACAGTGACGAGCGTTTCTTTGTCAAATCAGCGTTGTCAAATTTTGATGACGTAAACGCACTGATTCCGGAGCCTCTGAAAGTCCGCGAATGTTATGGAAAGCTGAGACTCTCTTCTTTATGCCAATCTTTGAATTGTATGAATCGGATCAGCGGATCAAAAGTTATTAAATATTTAAGAGCAATACTTATTTTTAGCCGCGGGCGGCTGTCTCAGTCTTTAAGGGTTAAAACCGTTGATATGCAATTGTTCATGGTATGATAATCGTGCACGTTCAAATCGTGGTAGACCGTCATACTGGTATATTGTTACAACCCTACTGGTGACGTATCTCTCTAAGCCAGTGGTTCTCAAACTGTGGTACATGTACCACAAGTGGTATACAGGCTTCCTTCTAGTGGTACGCAGAGGAATCGCTGAATAATTCAAGTATAAAAAATGAACGCACTTTTAAACCTGTGACGCTTACAATAACAACGATGCGATCAGGAAATTGATTTTAATAGGCTAAACTTTTTATTTTATTTTCATTTTTCTAATGTTTGTTACGTATTCTATCATTTGAGGTTATTTTCCTCCCCATACTTGTAACGGTTGTTGGGGGCATATCTCGTGTTTTTATATCCCAATGTTGACAGGTATAGTTTAATCACTTGCTTCTCTGACACACACAGCCTACTCTAACGAGCAGTAAGCAAATCTAATTTCTAATTTAAATATGTAAATAATAATAATGTATTAGTATCAATTGGTTAAAAATAAATAAAAGCAGTAATCGTGTGCTTCCACAACTTTTTTTAAACGGGCAAAACCACACTGCCGTAAGGGAAAGACGTGTGCTTTATTTTATACAACAAGAAGAAAGTGTGTGAAACAATAATCATTTCAATCATTTCAATCCAAATTGACATTGACATTTTATTGAATGAATATACACCCCGACCTCTTCAATGCTGCCAAAATATGTCAAAATAAAGTGAGTTTTTCCTATAAACGAGCAAAATAATCTACCAATGGGGTAAGAAAATTATCTTATGTAGAAAGGAAAAACAAGATTATTTTGCTCACCCTACTGTCAGATTTTTTTGCTTGTTTTAAAGAAAAACGTACTTGATTTTGGCATATTATTTCCGAAAACAAGAAGATGTTTTGCTGGCCTAGAAAATGCTTCTTGATATAAGAAGGTTTAGATATTAGGACTTGAAACAAGCCAAAACATTTAAGAAAAGCATTTTTTGCAGTGTGTTCTCTGCAGAAATCAAGTTAACACTTCTCTTTTCTTCCTCCTTGTCTGTTTTATCCCCACAGCTACTTTTAGTCCGGTCACGCTCTCCCTGTTCTTTGTGCTGTATTTTTTCCTGAGCTGCTGGACGTATGGCGTGTCCGTCCCGAGTGGTCTGTTTGTCCCTTCACTTCTCTGCGGAGCTTCACTGGGACGCCTTTTAGCCAATGTCCTAAAAATGTAAGATGAATTCCTGTTAACAATGTCATTAGTGGTACTAATGATGGCACGATTTGACGAAAGTGATGGGAGAAACAAAGCACCATAAAAAAACAAAACCCGCATTCATTTTTTATTTATTTTTTTATTTCGTAAACTTTGATTTGAAAGCTTAACATATAAATGCACATATCTATTGTGGGCTCTGCTAAACAGGCCAACAAGAGATTATTAATTACTATAATTTCTTTTCATGCTACAAATGTAAACAATCAGGTAAAACCAATTAAATCTGTTCAGTGATTTTAATCTTAGGGCATCACAGTGATGCAGTGGGTAGCACGATCGCCTCACAGCAGATCGCCAACAGTTTGCATGTTCTCCTTGTGTTAGTGTGGGTTTCCTCAGGGTGCTCCGGTTTCTCCCACAAGTCCAAAGACATGCGCTATAGGTGAATTGGGTAAGCTAAATTGTCTATAGTGTATGTGTGTAGGTGTTTCCCAGTGATGGGTTGTAGCTGGAAGGGCATCCGCTGTGTAAAACATGCGGATAAGTTGGCGGTTCATTCCGCTGTGGTGACCCCTGATTAATAAAAGGACTAAGCCAAAAAGGAAATTAAAATCATTTATTAATCTTTAAGGTACTTAGAAATACTTAAAACTTTAAACAAGTGTTAAACTTGAAGCTACCTAAAACTTAGAACTACTGTTAAACTTGAAGCTACTTAAAACTGTTTTAAACTCAAACCTTTTAAACATTAAATAACTTAAAGCTTAAATTTTAACTACTTGACTATTTAAACTTTAAGCTACTTAAAAATTAGAACTACTTAAATACTTTTAAACATAAAACTACTTTAAAACTTGAAGCTACTTAAAACTTAGAACTACTTAAAACTACTGGTAAACTTAATGCAACTTAAAACTGTTTTAAACTAAAACCTTTTAAACTTTAAACTTAAATCGTAGAACTACTTCAAGTTTAAATGTAGTTTAAAGTTTTAAGCTACCTAAACTGTTTTAAACATAAACCTTTTCAATTTTAAGCTACTTAAAACTACCTAAAACAGCTTTTAAATTTAAAGCTAATTAAAACTTAGAACTACTTAAAACTACTTTTACACATAAAGCTTCTTTTAAACTTAAAGATACTTAAAGCTTAGAACTACTTAAAACTACTCAACCTTTGAATTTTTTAGGTCCCCATGAAGTTAAAATATTGTTTTTTTAGATGTTAATATCAGTTACATGTTAGTCCTAAGCATATCTTTAAGCTAGTGTGCTCCAAAACCTCTAATAAACCTCCAAAGCTTGCAGTTTGTTACTTCTGCCTAAATAACTGAATCTTTTTTTTTGACATCACATCATACTTAAATTAGATACTTGTTCCAAAACAAATGATTTATAACAATTTTGAAGCTTCATTGAGCAGTGATTCGAATGCAGCCATCAAGTTTTTTTTCTATTAAAGTATTTTCCCTTACTCTTAAAATGTTGTTTAATTGCAGAAACTTCCACATGCAAATCTATTCGGGGACCTTTGCCTTGATTGGAGCAGCTGCATTCCTCGGAGGTGTGGTCAGAATGACCATCAGCCTGACAGTCATCTTAATCGAATCAACCAACGAGATCACTTATGGACTTCCCATCATGATAACACTAATGGTAGGAAAACAGTAATCCTTGTAATAACATTTTAAAAAATGTTTATATGTATGGGAAATCTTCATTTAGGGGATTTGCATAGTATTAATTACTTTAGAGGGGGTAATTTGTGTCAACATTGTGTTTCCTTTATTGACGTTTTCTTATGATACTATAATTAAAAGCTACAAGTAAAGAAGGTTCCAGAAGATATTTAAATATTTGTACTTTGTATGATGTTTGATATAATATTATTAAAAAGTTACCAATAAGGTCTCACACTCACCGGCCACTTTATTAGGTACACCTGTCTAACTGCTCATTAACGCAAATTTCTAATCAGCCAATCACATGGCAGCAACTCAATGCATTTAGGCATGTAGACATGGTCAAGACGATCTGGTGCAGTTCAAACCGAGCATCAAAATGTGGAAGAAAGGTAATTTAAGTGACTTTGAACGTGGCATGGTTGTTGCTGCCAGATGGGCTGGTCTGAGTATTTCAGAAACTTCTGATCTACTAGGATTTTTACAAACAACTATCTCTAGGGTTTACAGAGAAAGGTCAGAAAAAGAAACAATATCCAGTGAGTGGCAGTTCTGTGGGCACATATGCTTTGTTGATGTCAGAGGAGAATGGCCAGACTGTTTTGAGCTGATACAAAGGCAACAACAGTAACCTAACCTAAATAACCACTCGTTACAACCGAGGTCTGCAGAAGAGCATCTCTGAACGCACAACATGTCCAACCTTGAGGCGGATGGGCTACAGCAGCAGAAGACCACACCAGGTGCCACTCCTGTCAGCTAAGAACAGGAAACTGAGGCTACAATTTACACAGGCTCACCAAAATTGTAGAATAGAAGAATGGAAAAACTTTGCCTGATCTGATGAGTCTTTATTTCTGCTGCAACATTCGGATGGTCGGGTCAGAGTTTGGCATCAACATCATGAAAGCATGGATCCATCCTTTCTTGAACATGACAATGAGTTTACTGTACTCAAATGGCCTCCACAGTCACCAGAACTCAATCCAATAGAGCACCTTTAGGATATGGTGGAATGGGAGATTCGCATCATTAATGTGCAGCCGACAAATCTACAGCAACTGTGTGATGCTATCATGTCAATATGGGAATATTTCCAGTACCTTGTTGAATCTGTGCCATGAAGAGTTAAGGCAGTTCTGATGGCAAAAAGGTGTCCAACCCGGTGCCTAATAAAGTAGCTGGTGAGTGTGTACTTGACGGTGAAATATGCATTTCTAATTGGTGTTATGTTTTATCAGGTGGCCAAATGGACAGGAGATTTCTTTAATAAGGGAATATATGATATTCACATTCACCTGAAAGGAGTTCCTCTGCTGGAGTGGGAAACTGAAGTGGAGATGGACAAGTGAGCGTCTTTTTTCATCTGTCACATTAAACTGTAAACAGATAAACAGACCATCTGCAGTTCGAGGATAAAATATGAGCCCCCTCCTTTCAGCCTCTTTACTTTCTCTTTACTTTGGTTTACTCTTTACTCCTTTACTTTCATGGAGTAAGGAAACGGTGGGAACTCACTCCACTGAAGACATCCATTAGCCTACATATTTAATTTCGTTTGTTCAGTTGTTTCCAGCAAACTAATAAATGAACAATAATAGCGAAGTGTGGTCAGAAAACTGAGTTATATCTGAACACACGTCCTGTTTATGCCCCATATGGTGATGCAGACATACCCAAAACTCGACTGGTGAACAAATCTAAACTTGTTTTTAATAAAACAAATATAAATGATGAATAATACTACTAATAATAACATCATACAAATGCAAATTGTCATGAGTCAACTGAAAAAATCCCCCCGAGGTGAAGAAGGCATGGAGGCAGAGGTTTATTTTTGTAGTAATTGTTTTTGTAACATTTTAATCCTTTAATTTTGTTTCATATGTAAAGATATTTGAGTATTGCTGTACATCCTGCGTGTATTAGGCAATGTATTATTGTTTGAACCTGCATAGGCGCATAACTTCTGTGCTCTGCGCTTGACTTTAGACCAGCTTTTAGTCGGTCAATGGCGCAGTCTATTTTAGTTCCTCAAAATAGCAACACGCCAACAATGCACCTTAACACACTTCCTTTTCAGACCAGCACACCCATAAGTCCACAAAGCAGCATGAATGCATTTGCTATTTAAACAGTTTGGTACAAAACGTAAAAATGATGATGGTCTGTGCCTTATTACGTCGGGTCTATAATAGGGACCATAGTTTGAAAATGAACGTTAGAACTGACTCAGTGTAAACCAATAAATATCAGTCACTCCTGAGTATATACTGTACTTTAAATATAGTTAAAGAGGTTTAATATGTATTAATTTTAGGGATGTCCTGATCAGGTGTTTTTGCCGAGGTCAATTAATTTGATTTTGAGTATCAACCGATACCGAAACCCGATCCGATACTTCTATAATACATAAAAAAAAGAAGAAAGAAGAGCGAAGAAGCATTTCCAGTGTGTTTCTTATTTTTATTTAATTCACCTAATTTTAACATTCAACAACTTTAACCAGCAGAGCACTTCTGTGAGGTAGCTTGAACAATCAAGTAAAAAATAACATAAATTCTTCACTTTTGGACTTTAGGGCAACAGTAAATATAAAAAAAATCTAATATAAAACAAAAAGCAAATCAACTTAAAATAGCCGGCAGGCAATCCCAAGTTTACAGATCTCACAGTTTGCTATGGCAATGTTGTCGTCATCAGCTTTATAATACCTCAAGACGCCAGACATACTCACGCTTTCCTCTTCAAGCTGCTTGTATTCTACTTTGCCGGTATTTAACCAACTCTTCAACAAAATGATGCCATACCCCATGCGTTGCTCTTTCTGTGTAAAGTCAAGAAAGAAGTTTTACTCTTTGCCACTGAATAACTATAGATGTGTTAAAAAATAATGAGAATTTGTATATACACATATATATTCGAGTCCTGATCGGAAAGTAATGTTTGATTCTGATCGAGTCCGAAACAACTTGAACGGGCCCGATTTCTGATCATGTAATCAAATCTAGACATCCCTTATTAATTTGATTTTAAACCTTACAATATCATTACCTTTTGTTCTTTCTTTCTTTCTTTCTTTCTTTCTTTCTTTCTTTCTTTCTTTTTCTTTTCCTTTCTTTCCTTTCTTTTTCTTTCTTTCTTTTTATTTTATAAATAATATAAATAATAAATATAAATAATATTTTCTGCGCTGTAATTGAGAATGGACTAATTTTCGATTTATTATTAGAAAAATAGTTTGTATGTGATCAATGTTTTTTGTGATGTTAAATAGTGTTGAATAAGGTTTAAAATTCTTTTTCTTTCTTTCTTTCTTTTCCTTTCCTTTCTTTCTTTTTCTTTCTTTCTTTCTTTCATTCTTTTTATTTTATATATTATATAAATAATAAATGTAAATAATATTTTCTGCGCTGTAATTGAGAATGAAATAAATTTCGATTTATTATTAGAAAAATAGTTTGTATGTGATGTTAAATATTGTTGAATAAGGTTTAAAATTTCTTTCTTTCTTTCTTTCTTTCTTTCTTTCTTTCTTTCTTTCCTTTTTCTTTCTTTCATTCATTCATTAATTCATTTATTCATTCATTCATTTGTTCGTTTAATTCATTCATTCTTTCTTTTCTTTTTTCTTTCTTTCTTTTTTTCTTTCTTTCTTTCTGTCTTTCTTTCTGTCTTTTTGTCTTTCTTTCTTATATATTGCAATTATTCTTACACAATCCTCTGTGTTCCTCTTCAGACTGACAGCCAGTGATATCATGGAGCCCAACCTGACATATGTGTATCCTCACACCCGCATTCAGTCTCTGGTCAGCATCCTGAGGACCACCGTCTATCACGCATTCCCTGTGGTCACCGAGAACAGAGATAACGAGAAGGAGTTCATGAAGGGAAATATCCTAATAAGCAACAATATCAAATTCAAGGTACAAAAACAAAGCCCCAACTCTACCATTACTGAACTGCATCATGTAGACCACAAGATGGTGCAAACGGCCTAGTGTTTTTATACACCGCGCTCAGTAGCACAGCTTTATTTTAGTACTTAGCCCACGTACTTGATTTTTTTCCAGAGATATATAGGAGTGTATAATGCTCTAATAAACCAGTAGCATGCTAGTGATAAACATGTCAACAATGTACTTCTTAATAGTTAATAATTATAGTTAATAGTACTATGTTTGCTAATCTAAACTGTTACCCAGTGAAAGCCACGTTTTCTTTATGACAGAATACAATACTCAATGTTCTGTAAACACTGCATTGCTTTTACGATTGGTTAGATCACATTCTTCACGCCTGATAAATAAGATCTAGATGCCAGATCCTGTCAGAAAATATAACAGACTCTCTGGGTATCCAGACAACAAGCCAGCGGAGCCACCCAATACCCAAAGCTAGAGAGGAGCACGAGATAAATACGAGCTAAATAATCTTAGCTGCATATGATGACTTCTTCTGACCAGGATAAATCAAACAAGTGTTATTATATCTCAAGCAACAGCAATGGAAAATTGCTGCTTAACAACATTGTCCAGTGAAAAAACAGACCTTGAAATGGAGATATTATTTTATTTTGTTTTCACAAAAGCAAGCGTTGCTTGAATCCACACAGTCATAAGATTATAACATCATAGAAAAATGAAATAATAATAAAGCAATAGTTATAGGAAAATATTAATAATAAAATATTGACCTTATTCTAAAATGCGTAAGTGCGCCTGTTTTCGCGATTGTCTTAGAACTTCCGATTCAGTCACCTATGGGAGAAATGACTAGGAATAATAAACGGCAGAAAATGGCCAAACTACTTGCTCAACAAACAAATGTTTGCATGACAACACAGACCAAGTAGCATAATATAATAAGAAAATATTAAATTGCAACATCAAGCAGCGTAACGAGCAGTTGTTAACGTCAAAAAATGAATGGAAGTGAATGTGACCGGAAGTCGCGAGACAAAAAGATTCAAATGGCAGTGCCCGCTCGACAGCTGAGAATAAGGTGAATAAAAGCATAATCAACTGACAAATAATCATCAATAATAATAATTAAATCATTAAATAATAATCAATAAAATGATATGATGATAATTCTATAAATGATTAATGATTATATGATTAAATAAAATAATTAAATGAAGAATAAATGAATATGAACAAATGAAAATAAAACACAACACAAATGAACGGTTGCTTTCTTAGAGCAACATACAAATAAGTTTGCTACAAGGATTCTCTGATCCTTGGTTTGATTCTTCAGGTTTACTTAATTTGTAACTTTTACCTAATTTGTAACTTGTATTATGAATTATTTAATTATACTGTACTGAGAAAACATCAGTTAGCAATGTTGTCTGACACAGCGTTGCACAAACTTTTGCATGCAGGAGATTCACAGATATGCTTTTACTGTTTTACTTTATATATTACATTTACCTTATTTGTAACTTAATTATTCTAAAAATAAAAAAAAATTATTATATTGTTTAAGGAAAACATCAACAACGTCACACAAACTTTTAACAAATAGGACTTACAACATTATGATTTATTTTTTGTCTCTTTATTTCATTCATTCAGTTTCCTTTGTCTTAGTCCATTTATTAACCAGGAGTTGCCACAGTGGAATGAACCACCAACTATTCTGGCATATGTTTTACGAAGTAAATACCCTTCCAGCAGCAACACAGTACTGAGAACGTTCGAGGTTACTAAAGTAACCCTTCGTTCCCCGAGGAGGGGAACGGAAGCACTATAAGTGGATTTGATTGTAAAATCCACGCATTGGGAGGTTCGGTTCAGAAGCTACTCGTCTGAAAGAGTATGAACAGGCCAATTAAGAATGAATTGGCAGCGCAAGCCTGCGCAGGTGAGCGGCATAAGCAATCAACTGAGTATATAAGCTCACCTGGCGCCAGCAGACGCTATCCTTTTTAAGCTGAAGAGACTTTCAACAGCTAAGGGACAGTCATTATGGCGACGGAGTATAGTGCTTCCGTTCCCCTCCTCGGGGAACGAAGGGTTACTTTAGTAACCTCGAACGTTCCCCTTCGGGGGGAACTTCAGCACTATAAGTGGATTTGATTGTAAAATCCACGCATTGGGAGCCCATTGAAAGCGCCATAATGACTGCACCTTACCAACACCCCCGATGAGGAGATAGTCAAGCAAGCGTGACGCACCCACATCATGGGGGGCGCGGTCCTCCAACGTGTCCCTGGCCCTAATTTATCCTACTTCAACAGAAGTTTTACGGATTTATATATATTTTTTGGGAAGTCGTGAGCATCTAGATAATTCTAGGAAAATACGACAGTACGTTGGGAAGCGTGCAATCCCGATAGGGAGGACGCTGCGGAGGCCATCCCTTACCCAAGGGGGGATAGATGGCAGAATTTACATATGGACTAGCCCTAAAAAGGGGGAGTACGCATAGCAAAAGAGTGGTTAGCAGGGAGGGAAGACACGGGTCCGCCCAGGGGGGGGGGACTTAACCGTGGCTGAATAAGCATATGGGATCGCCTAGTGGGGACCACGCATAGCAGGCACCTTTACCCAAAACGCGGGCTGACCAGCGGGCAGACCTACAACGTAGTGGGCCAGCAAGTGACTCCTCCGCTGAGTCAGAGCTGGGGGCCACAGAGGAATCTGCAGGGCTCACCTGACGGGGAACTTTACTGACAGATAAAAAGGCGCACGTATCTCCGTGTTAGGGAAAATGGCGCAGCAAGCGTGTTTCAACACCCTACCGAATTGTTTCCTCAATCACCAAGGGTTACCTAATACCCTTGAGGAAACCGGCTCCACTCGCAGATTGTAAAACCTTGCAAATGTGTTGGGTGTCACCCAGCCCGCAGCTCTACAGATGTCTGTTAGAGGGGCGCCGCGTGCGCGCGCTCGAGAGGATGCGAAGCTCCGAGTGGAGTGCGCACGCGCTCTCGGGGGACGCGGCTCATCTCGGCTCTGATAGTGAAAGAAAGGCATCCACAATCTAGTGGGAACTTATTTCGGTACGGCACTTCCCTGCTGCCGACCGCTATAACAGACGAAGAGCTGCTCAGATGATCTAAACTCTGAGTGCGGTCCGGATAATACGCAAAACGCGAACTGGACAATAAAGAAGGGCTGGGTCTGCCTCCTCCGAGGGCAGCGCTTGCAGGCTCACTACCTCGTATTAAAACGGAGTGGTAGGAACCTTGGGCACATATTGCGGGCGGGGTCTCAGGACGTGAGAGAAGCCAGCCCAATTACAGGCACGAGTCACTGACCGAAAAATGCCTCCGGGTCCCCGACCCTCTAATCGATATCAACGCGACCAGCAGAGCTGTCTTCAGGGACAGAAAGATACTGAGTCGAGGATCGAAGGGATCTGACGCAGCTTGTGTAGCGAGGGCGAGATCCTAAGAGGGCATGAAGGGGGGCGGGGTGGATTAATTCGCTTAACGCCCCTGAGGAACCGGATGATGAGGTTATGCGTTCCCACGGTGCTGCCAGCCACCGCGTTATGAGAGCGGAGATGGCAGCCACGTAACCTTGAGTGTGGAGGGCGACAGCCTGCTCTCCAACTTCTCTCGGCGTAAAGAAAGCACAACGCTGATCTGGCAAATTACGGGGGTCTTCTCAGCGAGAGACACACCATTCAGTGAATAGACTCCACGTCAGGGCATAGGCGCGCTCGGGGAGGGGGCTCTAGCCCGAGTGACGGTATTAGCCACCGCAATCGGAGGTTACCTAAGTCTTCCTCGCGTCTAAAAATCTCCAAAGATCGGCGAGGGTGCCAGGTGGTGCCCTGTCCCTGAGAGAGTAGGTGCTCTCTCGAAGGGACTGCCAGGGGAGGGCTATCGCGAGGGAGAGCTCTGACATCCAGGTCCGGTTGAGCCAGAGGGGCGCAACCAGCAACCTGTTCCTCGTCCTCCCTGACCTTGCACAGTAACTGCGCGAGCAGGCTCACTGGGGGAAACGCGTATTGCGCGTGCCCCGAGGCCAGCTGTAAGCTAGTGCATCCGTGCCGAGAGCACTCGGTCAGGGAAAGAACAACTGGCAATGAGCGATCTCGGGGGAAGCAACAGATCGATCTGGGCTTCCCCGAATCGCGCCCATATCAGCTGAACTGACTCGGGGTGGAGTCTCCATTCTCCAGGACGCAAGGCTGCCGTGAGAGCGCATCGGCTGCACGGTTGAGCTTGCCTGAATATGAATGGCGTGCAGCGATTTCAGCCGCGGATGACTCCAGAGGAGCAGACGGCGGGCGAGCTGAGACATGCGGCGAGAGCGCATACCCCCTATACGGCTGATATACGCCACCGCCGCCGTACTGTCCGTCCTGACCAGCACGTGTTGCCGCTCCAACACCGGAAAAAAACGGTGGAGAGCGAGGAACACTGCCAACAGCTCCAGGCGATATGCCAATGCAACTGGGTACCTTTCCACAGGTCCGCAGCCGCATGCCCGCAACACACAGCCCCCCAGCCCGTGTTGGAAGCGTCTGCTGAAACGACAACAAGACTGGACGCCTGTTCTAGAGACACCCAGGCCTGTAGGAACGAGGGGTCGCTCCAAGGGCTGAGGGCGCGGCGACACAGCGCAGTAACAGAGACTCGGTGTGCGCGCGCGTGCCATGCGCGTCTGGGGACTCGATCGTGAAGCCAGTGCTGAAGTGGTCTCATATAGAATAATCCGAGCGGCATGAAGCGGCTGCGGATGCCATATGCCCCAGGAGCCTCTGAAATAGTTTCAGTGGGACCACTATTTTACTGTCGAGCTCTCTCAGACAGTACAGCATCAGCTGAGCGCGCTCTCCGGAGAGGCGCGCTGCCATGGTGACCGAGTCCAGCTCCAGCCCGAGAGAAGAGATCCTCTGCACGGGGGCGAGTTTGCTCTTTTCTCGGTTGACCTGAAACCCCCACAGGTGGAAGTGCCAGAGCACTTTGTCTCTGTGCATAATCAACTCTGCATAATCAAAAGAGAGGGCAATTCAGCCAGTCGTAAAGAAATTGAGTATGCAGATGCCCGCGAGCCGAAGGGGTGCTGAGGCACCCTCCGCGGGCTTGGTGAGGACCCGCGGAGACAGAGAGAGCCCGAAGGGGAGGGCTTTGTATTGCCAAGCTCGACCTTCAAACGCAAACCGCAGAAACTGTCGGTGGCGAGGAAGAGTGGAGACATGGAAATACGCGTCCATCAGGTCTAATGCTGCAGACCAACCCAGAGGACGAACGCACCGGAGGATGCGCTTCTGCGTGAGCATTCTGAACGGCAGCGGTTCAAAACGCGCAGATCTAGGATTGGCCGTGACCCACCGCTCTTTTTGGGCACGATGAAGCGTGGGCTGTAAAACCCGCTCTCCATCTCGGCTGGAGGGAGCGGCTCGATTGCATCCTTCGCCAGGAGGACAGCAATCTCCTCTCGCAAGACAGGGGCGGACAGGGGGCTGGCCCTGGTGAATACACACCCGTGACTTGGGGGGCCGTTTCGCGAACTGAATCGCATAGCCGAGTCTGATTGTGCGTATGAGCCACCGCGAAGAGCTGGCCCGCGCTAACCAGGCAGGCAGAGCTCTCGCTAATGGACTCATCGCTACAATCGCTGACGTACCAGCAGTGGGGCAGCGCGGAGTGGGTGTGCTGATCCGGGAAGCTCGCGGGTCCCACGGAAAAAGCTGGAGGTGAGATATTTGCTCTCACTCCAAACCCGAGCTCCGGACTGGAGGCTCGAGGGGTGGGAGAAAGGAGACCGTCCTCCCAGCGCTCGTGAGCCACTGGCGAAACGCACCGAATCTGCAAGCTAGAAAGCATAGCGTCCCAGACTGGCAGATTTCGGGCTGTCACATCTGGGGAAGTGAAAAGTGCCCTTTCATAATGTTTTCATGGCAGTAAAAAGTGCCGTTGGAAATGGGGCCCCGCCCTCCAGCGGGGAAAGAGCAAGTTCCCTCTTCTCCAGATGGCCTGTCCCAGGGGCGCTTCGCGGTCCGTTGCCGGACTTAGCGGCGTTCTGGGCAGGGGGGCTGCCTGCTTCCGAGGTGCCCGACGCGCTCGCTCGCCGGAGGCGTGTGCGGGGGCGGAGCGGCTCTCGTAGGCGGGCGCCTTCGGCGAGGAGCAGGTATGAATGGCACGGCGGGCGGAGCGGGCTACGGACCGCCGATAAGACATCACCCACCAACTGCTCTCTCACCGCCTTGAATTCCTGGGTGAATTCACAGACAGTGTCGCCGAACCTGGCTGGGGATATGGGGAAGTCAAGAAAGCGGACTTTGTCGACTTTGCGCATATCAGCCAGGGGTGGCGCTCCTGGACCACTAATGTGGACATTGTCCTCCCCAACGCACACGCAGCGGACTCAGTAGTCCGAAGAGCTAAGTCGGCGGCGGTGCGAAGCTCGTAAGCCTGGGTTGGACCCACCCTCGTGCAGCTCGGCCAGCGCCTGCGCTTGGTAGCGCTGGTAGGTGGCTATCGCATGCAAGGCGGAAGCAGCCTGGCCCGCAGCTATGTAAGCTCTAGCTCCGAGGGAGGTAGATAACTTACAGGCTTTGGATGGGAGACGAGGCGGACCCCGCCAAGAAGAGGCGCCGCGCGGATTTACCGCCATCGCGCACTCAACCTGAGGAATCGCCACATACCCCCTGGCTGTTTCACCGTCAAGAGTGGTTAGGGTGGAGGAACACGCAGCACGAGCAGAAAAAAGTGCTTTACAAGACCGCGTGAGCCTACTGTGCACCTCCGGGAAGAAGGGAACGCCCCTCTAGTCGGTCCGGCCGCGGAGCTGGGGGATAAACCATCTCCAACCCACGGCCGAAGCAGCCCGGGAAAGCACGGCTAACATGTCCGTTTCAGGATCCGTAGTGACAGCGCTCACCAGCCCGAAGGGGGCGAGCGGGTCTGGATCATCATCGGACAATGAAAGCCCACCCTCCGATGCCGCGGTGGACATCTGGTCTCCGGTGTCATCGGGCGTAAGGGCTACCATCTGTTAGACGGATCGCTTCCCCCGCCCGAAGCTTGGATGGAGCGCTTAGAGGAGCGGGAGGTCCGCGGGCCCGTGGGCGACGGATTATCTCTCGCTGAAACCCTCAGATCTGCCCGAGTGCCCGCTGCAGAGCAGGGGACAACTGGGGTGGTTCGCCCTTTTGCAAAGGCTAACCGCGATCTTGCGCAACAGTCATGGCATCGCAATGAAGACATGAACTGCCCGCGAGCAGCGCATTAACATGCTGGACCCCCAGACATGTAACGCAGTGCCCGCGCCCATCATCCGAGGACAGGAAACCACCGCATCCAGAAACGCACAGTCGGAGCGCCGTCCTGAAAAGGACGTGCTGCACGACTGTGTTGCTCTTTCTGTGAAGTTTGCAACTTTATACGCACCGCTCTGGAGGACCGGACCCCAAAGAACGCCAGGCAAGGGAGAAACCCAGCTCGACCGTCTGCCACTGCGTGTACACACTCTGGACCGGGAGAATGCTCTCGTTCGCTCAGAATCGCTGGTCACAGCAGGAGGAACCCTCATCGACTCGATCAGAAAGTCTCTGAAGCGAAAAGGATAGCGTCTGCTGGCGCCAGGTGAGCTTATATACTCAGTTGATTGCTTATGCCGCTCACCTGCGCAGGCTTGCGCTGCCAATTCATTCTTAATTGGCCTGTTCATACTCTTTCAGACGAGTAGCTTCTGAACCGAACCTCCCAATGCGTGGATTTTACAATCAAATCCACTTATAGTGCTGAAGTTCCCCCCGAAGGGGAAACACCTATACACTCTCACACACACACACACACACACACACACACACACACACACACACACACACACACACACACACACACACACACACACACACGCACTACAGGCAATTTAGCTTATTCAATTCACCTAGCTCATGTCTTTAAACTGTGGGGGAAACAGAGCACCCGGAGGAAACCCACACCAACATGGGGAGAACATGCAAACTCCACACGGAAATGTCAACTGACCTAGCTGGGGCTCGAACCAGTGACTTTCTTGCTGTGAGGTGACACTGCTAACCGCTGAGCTACCGTGCTGCTGTCTCTTCATTTGTAGCTTTTTATTTATATTACATTGGTCGTATTTCGGTTATTTAGAGAGACTTCCTACTGCGGTTTTTCACCATGGCAACTCGGGACGCTAAAATATAATTGGCTTAACTGGCATTGAGTGGGTTAAATGACCAAAACAAAGACATTCCGGCACGTAACGCACATTTTCAAAGCAAAAGAATGCAGAAGCAAGAATGTTTTTTTAAATATCTCCAACATATTATAGTATTTATATGCTTTAGAAGAGTCAAAACTTGCATCCAGCACCTTTAAAATGAGCTGAAACAACACAATTCTTGAGATTTTTGGGGACAACTTAATTAATGTTTAATCCATTAAATCGTTTATGGTTAACTTCATTGTTTTGTGTTGGGACAACATGAATGAATTGTTTGTCTCTTTGTTTCTACACTGTAAAACGTGCTGGATTCCACACAATTCCTTTATTTTGCCCTAACACAGACTTAATTGTTTTTGCACATTTAAGTGGATTGAACATAAAACAATTAAGTTGTCTCAGAAAACTGAAGAGTTGTGTTGATTCAGCTCATATTAAAAGAGTATTTCAAAACAAGCAGCAAAAATATATTTTTTTCAGAGTGTATACAAAAAACAACAACAATCAAAACCTGTCTCTTGTTGCTTGTGCTCCTTCAGAAAACCAGTGTGTTGACGCGGGCGGGGGAGCAGAGGCGGAGGTGTCAGTCGATGAAATCGTACCCATCAAGCGAGCTCCGCAATGTGTGTGATGAACATGTGGTTGTAGAGCCGACGGAGGAAGGCCAGGACATCCTTCAGCAGATGCTAGAGAGGAGGTTTGTTCCATCACCTTTTATCTCTTCATATCTATTATAACCCTCTTGAGCATGGTATAATATTAGACAAAGTGATGTGGAGAATTTGTATGACAGCACTTTGCGAAATTATGTATGACTCATTCTGGAATTGCGGGTACATTTTAAGCATTTCTGTTTAATTCAACTGAAATGACACAAAACAAATGTATATTTACAGTAAACTTTAAACATATTGATATACATATATTTATTTGTTTGGTTGATTGAGTTAATGAACGAGGGGTTAGGGGATGGGATTAACAACAGACAATATAAAGTCAGTTTCTATATATATATATATATATATATATATATATATATATATATAAATATATTACTGTTTACCTATCGCCATATTTGTTTTTATCTTACAAAAGACCAATAAAAAGATTGAGGGCCCTATCATACACTCAGAGCAATGTGGCGCAAGGCGTCGCACCACACTGTTTAAATAGCAAATGCATTTGCGCTTAAATGTGCGCCCATAGGTGTTCTGGTCTAAAAAAGCAGGCGTGTTTTGGCGCGTTGCTATTTTGAGAAACTGTAAATAGTCTGATCTTTAGACCAGAACAAAGTCGGTCTATTGTCTGGCGCAAAGTGCGCCTGGCTTACACACTACACCCAAGATGCAGAGCAATACGCAAATATCTTTGCATATGAAAAATATATAATATCTTAAGGAGATATATATATATATATATATATATATATATATATATATATATATATATATATATATCTATACATATCTATATCTATACATATATATATCTATACATATACATATATATATATATATATATATAATAAGGATATATACAGGAAATAAATATAAATGATTAAAATATTACAAAACATATATTTGCTTTTGTATAATGTTATTATTATTAGAGGGTTTAGATTTGTCCACCTGTCAAATTTTAGACCATATCGGGCATGGCAGGTGTATTTGGAAATAACTCAGTATTTTGACCACACTTGGTTATTATTGTTTGTTTATTCGTTTGCTGGAAATTAGAACTGAATTTAGAAATAGTTTTGAAACAAATCTTTGCGCTTAACAAACGAAATTGATTATTTATAGGCTAACTGATGTCTGTGCGTAAAGGTTTCCCTATCCACAAGAGCAAAAGCAAAAGTGAACTTACTTTACGTCAAAATGCGCTTATGGCGCGACACAGCTGGCTCTTAAAGGGAATGGGAGATGAGACTCTAATTGGTTTATTCTCAAAACACACCTATAACTCATTAAGAAAATAAACTCAACCCTTTTAGACCATGCGCCATGGCGCAAAGCGGATTTTCCCGTCCCTAAATTAGCAAAAATGCCTTCTGACACGCCCTGAAAGCGCTTGCGCCCTGCGTTTTGCACTCTGCGCATGGACCGTCAAAATAGAGCCCTGAGTGTTATGACCGTCTTGGGGTCGATCACAACAGAAAAGAAAAGAGAGCCAATACCAGAGAGAATTTAATTGTAACAAGTTTGTTTATTAAAGGAGATAAGGATATATCTTTAGGGGAAGACCAGGCCTAAAAAAAAACTAACAAAAATATCCTTTTTTACCTAAAGAAAATAAAAAGAATAAAGAAAAAACAGCAATTATTTACCTAACTCCCTTTTCCAAAGACAATAACAAATGTACAAAATAAAACATGCGTCAAAACGTACATCTCCTCTCACAATTATTCACAAGTGTAATATATTACAAGTGTATATTCTATTAACCACAACTTTTATGGGTAGAAACGAATGAGCAAGAAACTCAAATTGAGACAGGAAATAATAAAAAATAAAAATTAGGACAAAGTCACAACATTAATCACATTGTTAAACGTTTCTATACATACCAAACTAAGTTAAATCTCTCTCGGGCATAGTGCTCAATGGTGGGCAAAACAGAGAAATATGCTGGAGGAACACAAGCCTAATTCATAAAATCAGTCATTGTGGCACAAAAGGCCTTGATCAGTGCTCCAGCACGTCCTTTTATACAGAGTAGGTTGAGATAAGAACCAATCGAATCCACCCTCAAATTTCCTCCAGGAACCGCCTTCCTTCAAACAAAAGCATAAACACATAGAGAGAACACAAGATGGTATGCATAGATCCACACAAATCAACTAAATGTCATAACATTGAGATACTACTAGTACCGCAACTACTACAACTACAACTTCTACTACCACTACTGATATACTACAACAACTACAACTGTTAATGCTGTCTCTTGTTGATGATGTTGGCAGGCACGCGCCATACCCAAACCTCTACCCAGATCAGTCACCCAGTGAAGAGTGGACCATGGAGGAGAGGTTCAGACCGCTCACCTTTCACGGACTCATCCTGCGCTCACAGCTTGTCAACTTGCTGATCCGTGGCGTCTGCTATGCTGAAAACCAGTCGGTCAGTGTCATTCAAACTCCTCCTCTTCTCTTTTCTTCCCGTTTCTACAATTTTTTTTTTTTAAATCTGGCAATACAATGACATCTGACAATGTTTAAGCTTATTGAATTTACAAAATAAAACAATAAGAGGTGAAGAGGCGAGGCAGTGGCGCAGTAGGTAGTGCTGTCGCCTCACAGCAAGAAGGTCGCTGGTTCGAACCTCGGCTCAGTTGGCGTTTCTGTGTGGAGTTTGCATGTTCTCCCTGCCTTCGTGTGGGTTTCCTCCCGGTGCTCCGGTTTCCCCCTCAGTCCAAACACATGTGGTACTGGTGAATTGGGTAGGCTAAATTGTCCGTAGTGAATGAGTGTGTGTGAAAGTGTGTGTGGATGTTTCCCAGAGATGGGTTGTGGCTGGAAGGACATCCGCTGCGTAAAAACTTGCTGGATAAGTTGCCGGTTCATTCTGCTGTGGCAACCCCGGATTAATAAAGGGACTAAGCCGACAAGAAAATGAATGAAAGAATGAAGAGGTGAAGAAAGTATTACATAACAAAGTAAAGAAATGGCAATAACTGCTTAGTGAAGCAAGTGCAGACAAGTTAAGAAGCATGAACAGCAGACTAATACTTGTTAGAAAGAAAAAGTGAGTTTTAAGAAGAGATTTAAAAAGCAGGTAAAGAGCTGGCCATTCTCAGTTGTAAACAATTCCATAAACGAGCACCCACCCATGAAAAAGCTTGGTCTCCCCTGCGTTTCATCCTCGAAATAGGGATTTTCAATAAAGTAAGATTACAAGATCTTAATCTTCTTGGAGGACTGTTAGGGATGCAGGAGATCTGATAGTTATTTAGGCGCCAAATTAAGTTAGATTAATCCTGGATTCCCCTACAAGTTTTTTTTACACTTAAAGGGACAGCTTACCCAAAAATGGAAATTCTGTTATCATCCTCAACTTTCTTACTTTTTTTGAAAACAAAGAAAGATATACTCAAGCATATTGGGGGACAAACAACCATTGATTTCCTCAATGTTTTTTTTGTTCCTGCTATAGATGTCAGTGGCTGCTTTTTTTCCAACAATATTCAGAAAATCTTCTTTTGTGTTCAACAGAAGAAGGTTGTAAATGTTTAGAACTGTTTGAGTGTGAGTAAAGGATAAGTAATATGCATTGCTAAGAACTTAATTTAGACATATTCAAGTAGTTTTACCTCGGCCAAATGTGGTCCTATTCTAACAAACTATACATCAATTGAAAGATCATTCATTCAGCTTTATGTTATGCATAATCTCTGTATAAAAGTGTATTAAAAGTTACACCTTTGAATAGTTTACAATATTATATTTGTTCATATACAGAAGATTAGTCTGTACTGAAGCCAAGTGTGGAGCTAATTGAACAAAATAACTTATGATAACGGTCTAACTTTAGTACACCCAAATTCATGTGTTAAGGAAAAATATTAAATAAAAAGATATAAGGTAAGACTTTATTTTGATGGTCCCTATTGCACATTTTGTTGAATAAAAGTTGCATTGCAACTACATGCAGATCAATTCTCATTTGCGTATTAGTAGACTGTCTGCTGATCTGCTCCTTCAACAAACATTTAACTGACTATAAGAAACCTTTCAGGTACATGTCAACTTATACCAACCCTAACTCCAACCAACAGTCTACTTATAATCTAATGAGAATTAGTTGGCATGTAAATGCAATGCAACTTAAATTCAAGAAAATACGCTAAAGGGATCATCAAAATTTAGTCATTTTTCCAATGTTTTGCATCAATTTAAATGTATCATCTTTCTATTTTCAACAATGTTCAGTGACTAAAATATTATTTTAATAAATATATCTGTTTAATAAATCTGTTTTGTTCAAATGCACCAAATTATTTTACCTATATTCAATAAGAAATTGATAAACATTTTCAAAATGTTGTGTACACTACTTGAAAAAAGTCTTGTCTTGGATCCCAGTTGTAAGAGCAACAAATAATAACTTGACTTCTAGTTGATCATTTGGAAAAGTGGCAGAAGGTTGATTTTTCCTGGAATCTTCTGTTGAACTGCATCCCAATCATCACTAATACTGCAGTAGACCTATTGGACCCTGCATGGACCCAAGATATACACAGAAATCAGTCAAGTTTGGAGACTGAAAAATCATGGTTTGGGGTTACATTCAGTATGGGGGGCGTGTGAGAGATCTGCAGAGTGGATGGCAACATCAACAGCCTGAGGTATCAAGACATTTGTGCTGCCCATTACATTACAAACCACAGAAGAGGGACAATTCTTCAGCAGGATAGCGCTCCTTCTCATACTTCAGCCTCCACATCAAAGTTCCTGAAAGCAAAGAAGGTCAAGGTGCTCCAGGACTGGCCAGCCCAGTCACCAGACATGAACATTATTAAGCATGTCAGGAGAGGCGTTGGAAGATGAATACAGAGGATCTTGATGAACTCCGGGAGTCCTGCAGGAACACTTTCTTTGCCATTCCAGATGACTTTATTAATCAGTGATTTGAGTCATTGCAGAGATGTATGGATGCAGTCCTCCAAGCTCATGATGGAGTCAGACACAATATTCATTCTGTTTCCACTGCAGCATGACTTTATTTTCTATACTGGACATTATTTCTGTTCAGTGACAAGACTTTTGTCTGAGCAAAGTCAGAACTTACTGTCCTAATTAAATAATTAAAAATCTTGGCATGATCATATTTTATTTTGGTAAAATAAGCGTAATCTAGAGGCCTTCACCTTTCATATAAGCCACTTCTGATAGCAAGTGATCAACTTTAAGTAAGTTATTATTTATTGTTTTTAAAACTTGGATAGGCGACAAGACTTTTGTCAGGTAGTGTAGTCATTTATTTTGAGCAATGTATATGCACAACACTTGGAAAATATGCGATTGAGTGTTGTGATAACGATATTTGTTGCGCTATAACATTTCCCCTTGAGAAAAGCTATTTTTATTCGCTTTTTCTTTTTTAAATGTAACAATCTTACCAAAATAAACAGGCAATAATGACTATTTTTCATCAAAATGGACAAATATGAATACATGTAAACATGTGCAGATATTCTGACTCATATCCGCTTGTTAAGTGGTGACGTGTTTGTGACGTATGCAATGCTGTTTCCGGGTCCAAGCCGCCATTCACTTGAGTGGAGAAATCATTCGTTTATGATCACGTTTTATTCATATCACACATTAAAGTTAATTTTATATAAAGTCATAGTGTACACAACAATCTCTGGGCTTGCTGCATAACAAATACCAAAATTTTAACAATTTATAAAACAATGAATTACTTTCTGGCCATCGGATGTTAGGCATGGACATAAATATTGCGATCGTGACTTTCGAAAGTATTAAATCGCTTTTTAAACGTTTATTGTTACCATTTCATGAATCTCCCCATTCAGCTGAATAGAGCGCTTGGACCCGGAAGCCGCTAAGCGTGACGTCACACTTAACAAGCAGATTAGCTGTTGTTATTTTCCTCTCTTTCCTCTCTCTACTCTTGTCATTAGTATTTATTTTCATCTCTAGGTTCACTTTCTAGCTAATAGCAGAATAGCATCTACTGGATAGGCAGGTATAATGATAGTAAGGCTCCATCTGATTGGTCAAATTTGGATAAACAGTGTGTGCTGATAATCTTGTATCCAGTGCACCAACATATAACACTAGTTCGGCCAAGAATTTTAATTTTGGTGCATTTCTCCTCTCTACTATATGAATATTGCAGATACCATTATCGCAATATCGATAATTCTTCGATATATTGTGCAGCTCTAAATTTCCATATTCTCCCTTTCCACAGAGTGCCTCACAGCCACGGCTCTCTCACTCAGAGATGACTGAGGATTACCCACGATTCCCTGACATCCACGATCTCGACCTGGCCCTTCTCAACCCACGCATGATTGTGGTAACGTCCTCTGACCTGTCAAACTCTTTATGGCGTGACGCAACAGTTCATAATCTACTGTTAATGTCGTTTATAAATGATGCGTTCTTGTGTGTGTCTATAATGAGTCTTAATTGGAGTTAATCAGAATTGTTGAAGTGCTCTTGTAGCAAACTGAACCATGCAGAGGTGACAGTTTCTTCAGTGGTCTCTCTCAGACATAATTAGCTTGATTTCTCTCTCTTCCTTTATTTATTTATTTACAGGATGTGACGCCCTACATGAACCCCTGCCCGTATACAGTCTCTCCAAACACACACGTCTCCCAAGTATTCAATCTTTTCAGGACTATGGGGCTTCGACACTTACCTGTAGTCAATGCAGTAGGAGAGGTAAGTCAAGTGCTACATAAATAAATATAATCATAGATATGAACATGAACTGGACGTAAGAGCTATTTAAAACGTATATATACAACAGAGTATTAGTCTGACTACATTAACTACTAACTATGCAAATACTATAATGCAGTGGTTCTCAAACTTTTTTCACCAAGTACCACCTCAGAAAAAAAAAATTCTCTCCAAGTACCACCATAATAACCAGTATTGAAATACAGTAGGATAGTTGGGCTAATTAAGCAGCTACAGCTTTGCGCAGCTCAAAAATGAGGCAAATTAATTCCTATTATTAAGAATATGTATAATTGACAGCCACTTTAAACATTATAAATAGTTTAAACATTAAGGGCTCTATTTTGACGGTCCATGCACTGAGCGCAAAACGCAGGGCGCAAACGCTCTCAGGGTGTGTCAGAACGCATTTTTGCTAATTTACGGACGGGAAAACGTGCTTTGCGCTAAGGCGCATGGGCTAAAAGGGTTGAGTTTATTTTCTTAATGAGTTATAGGTGTGTTTTGAGAATAAACCAATTAGAGTCTCATCTCCCATTCCCTTTAAGACCCAGCTGCGTCGCGCCATAAGTGCATTCGCTATTTACAGGACGCAAAGTAAGTCTAAGTGGAAAAAATAAGCATTTCACAAGCAAACAGTTAACAGTTTTTTAACAGAAAACTGTTAAACAGAGCATCTACTGCGTAAGAATGAGAGAAAATGGATCACTTTCGCTCTTGGATAGGGAAACCTTTACGCACAGACATCAATTAGTCTATAAATAATTAATTGCGTTTGTTAAGCGCAAAGATTCGTTTCAAAACTATTTCTAAATTCAGTTCTAATTTCCAGCAAACGAATAAATGAACAATATTAACGAAGTATGTTCAAAAACTGAGTTATAGACTAAAACACATGCTGTGCCCCATATAGTCTAAAACCTGACAGGTGGGCAAATCTAAGCTTGTTTTTAATAAAACAAATATAAATATGGATATATTAAATAATACTGCTAATAATAATAACATTATACAAAAGCAAATTGTCATGAATGAACTGAAAAAGCCTCCCGAGATGAAGAAGACATAAAAGCAGTGATTTTTCATATTTATGTAGGCTAGAAAATAATATGTTTTGTAATATTTTAATCCTTTATATTTATATCCTATATCTATTCTTATTATTTCCTATATATATCCTTAATATTTTAATTTTTTTCATATGTAAAGATATTTGCCTATTGCTCTCTTGTGCGTATTAAGCAGTGCGTAAGCGAGGCGCAACTCTGCGCCGGAGTTTAGACCGGGTTGGTTTTAGTCTAATGAAAAATCTATTATAGTTTCTCAAAATAGCGTCGCGCCAGCGGTCCGCATCAGAACGCCTTTCTTTTTAGACCAGAACGCCTATGGGCGCACAAATGAGCGCTAATGCATTTGCTATTTAAACAGCGTAGCGCAACACCTCAAAACGACTCTTGCGCCAAGCTGAAACTACCAAAAGACTACTGCGCCGCGTCTTGCGCCACATTGCGCCGGGTGTATGATAGGGCCCTAACTGTTCTTGCAGGTAAAAAAACAAAACAAAAAAAACTTAAATGTTTAAATTAGAATGTGCTTTTAAAAGTTTGTTTAAAATGGCACTGTTCTTAAAAAGTTGTAGTATTAACGGATAATAGCCAGTAGGCCTATAGGAGTCAGAAAGCGAGTGATTAAATCAATACAGTGCTTAACCAATTCTTACGTGTGGCATTTCAGTTATTTGTTGCGAATGAGATTACATCTTAAGTAAACCGTAAAGTTTGCTGGGTACTGGGTACAGACTGGTGTGATCGTCGCTTCAGGGAACAGCCAATGCTGATCACATCAGAGTTATCATACATGTCAAAGGCTTAAAAGTGTGTTCATTTTAATCTAATATTATTTAGCAGTTCCTTCGTGTACCACTAGAAGGAAGCCAGAGTACCACAGTTTGAGAACTACTGCTATATATACACTCACTGGCCACTTTATTAGGTACACCTGATAAGAAAGGTGATTTAAATGACTTTGACTGTGCTTGGTTTGTACCAGATAGGCTGGTCTGGGTATTTCAGAAACTGTTAATTTACTGGGATTTTCACGCACAACCCTCTCTAGGGTTTACAGAGCGCAAATGCCTTGTTGATGCCAGAGGTCAGAGGAGAATGGCCAGACTGGTTCCAGCTGATAGAAAGGCAACAGTAACTCAACTAGCCACTTGTTACAACCAAGGTCTGCAGAAGAGCATTTGTGAACGCACAACACGTCCAAATTTAGGGAAGATGGACTACAGCAGCAGAAGACCACACCGGGTGCCGCTACTGTCCACTAAGAAGAGGAAACTGAGGCTACAATTAACATAGGCTCACCAAAATTGGACAATAGAAGATTTGAAAAATGTTGCCTGGTCTGATGAGTTTCGATTTCTGCTGCGACATTTGTATAGTTGGGTCAGAGTTTGGCATCAACATCATGACAGCATGGATCCAACCTTTCTTGAACATGACAACGAGTTCACTGTACTCAAATGGCCTCCACAGTCACCAGAGCTCAATCCAATAGAGCACCTTTGGGATGTGGTGGAACAAAAGATTCGCATCATGAATCTGAAGCCGACGAATCTGCAGCAACTGTGTGATGCTATCCTGTTAATATAATTCCAGTACCTTGTTGAATCTATGCCATGAAGGATTAAGGCAACCCGGTACTAGTAAGGTGTACCTAATAAAGTGGCCGATGCGTGTATATATATAAATTCTTTCAGATAAGACAGAACAATATTGAGTGAGATATTGTGCAAAAGAAGTATTTAAAGGTTGAAGAAAAGAGGTGGTACATTCATAAAGCAAACATCGCTTTTCATATCGAGTCCTTGTAAGGTGGAGCTTAAGTAAAGTGTCTAGTGCTTATGGAGAGAGTGTTTCTACAGTTGGTTTGTCAAGCCCACTCACTGGTGTGAGGCGCGCTCAGATATGCACAATCGAGTTCAATTCCCGGCTCGAGGTCCTTTACTGATCCTTTCCCTCTCTCTGCTCCCTATGCTTTCCTGTCTGACATCTTCACTGTCCTATATCATAATAATGGTGAAAACCCTTAAAATATTTAATAAAACAAGAAAGAGACAAATTTGACCTAAATTTTCTATTTAGTTTAAATGTAAAATGTAGTTAATTGAAAATGTAAAAAAAAATTTAATTTTGAGAGGCAGTAAAATGCTTACATGAGCACCAGTGACCTAAATACAAAAGACTATCAGTAATAAGTAAATTACAGAATAAAATAATAAATAAAATAAAGAAGAATTTAGATATAGAAACCAGAGCTATAAAAAATAAAACAAAATTTTAAATGTGCATCTTTCTTTTTCAGATTGTGGGAATAATCACCAGGCATAACCTTACCCATGAGTTTTTAGTCGCTAAACTCCGACAGCATTACATCACGATATAAGACTCCACTGGCACCGACTGCCATCAAACAGCCAAGCTTAAGTAATGGCTGACTGGAGATGAGATGAGCTGAAGACTCCAGAGACCTGAGACCATCCTTCCAAGACCACCTTCAGACCTGAACAGTGTCTCCAGGTCCAATCCTTAAGCCATTCCTTGTCACCGTGTTGACTGCTAGCTGGAGTGCCTGACCCGTCCAGGAACACACACAAATACACAAACACATAACACTAATGCAGGTAAGGTACAGTTAATCCACACATGTTCAGTACAGCGTACTGATGTTTTTTTCTTCTGATGCTGCCTGCGCTTTACCAACCTCACTTAAGCACTTTTAATTTTGACTTCAGTTTTAAATTCGTGGACCATTTGCTTTTGCACAAAGAATGAGGTAAACCACTGACCACAGTCCCTGATCAAATTATTGTTCCTTTTTTTTTTTTTTTTTCCGAAGAAGTGAAGCGTTTTAAATCCATGCTACTTGTTTTTTTTTTTTGTATTATGTCATTGATATGGTAGTCAGTACATTTCATTATGCTTCTGTACTGCTTAAACAATACATGTTTTGACATTGTTTATGCTTATTTATGTTAAATAAAAGTATTACAGTAATACACATTAGTATTATATAGTAAAAAGACACCATCATTATGAGTCAAAACCACTGTTTATTTGTTTATATACACTACCTAACAAAAGTCTTGTCACCTGTCCAAGTTTCAGGAACAGTAAATAATAACTGGACTTCTAGTTGATTATTTAGTATAGGAAGTGGCTTATATGAAAGGCGAAGGCCTCTAGATTACGCTTATTTTACCAAAATAAAATATGATCATGCTTTGATTTTCAATAATTTAATTAGGACAGTAAGGTCTGACTTTGCTTAGATAAAAGTCTTGTCACTTAACATCTCTAAAATGACTCAAATAACTTATTAAAAAGTCATCTGGGATGGCAAAGAAAGCCCTCTTTCATAGTTCATCATTCATCTGCAATGCCTCCTTCATCTTACCCCAGACATGCTTAATAATGTTCATGTCTGGTGACTGGGCTGGCCAGTTCTGCAACACCTTGACCTTTGCAAAAACATTGATGTGGAGGCTGAAATATAAGAAGGAGCGCTATCTTGCTGGAGAATTTGCCCTCTCCTGTGGTTTGTAATGTAATGGGCAGCACAAATGTCTTGATACCTCAGGCTGTTGATGTTGCCATCCACTCAGTAGATCTCTCGCACGCCCAGGGCCGGAGTGGGACTCTTGTTCTGCCCTGGAGTTTCAAGCCTTAGACCGGCCTACCTCAGTTCACGACTGACTATATTAAATTAAGGTAATTTCCAATTCAGTTTCTAATGACACTATCACGTCTTTTTCAAGAAAACAGCTGCTTTAGAACTTCAAATGTTCAAGAACCCTAACAGTATTATATGTCTTAACAATAAAAAAAATATATAATAATTTCTCAGGTGAGGTTCGAACACATGTCTGCAGCATTGTAACATGCGACATGCTGACCACTGGACCACAATGGCGCTGTTATCTTTATTGAGCAGGTGTAATATCCATTAATATTAATTAATCGAATTCTTATTTTCACTAAGGTGCCGCTGTTTGGGGTTGAATAGTTACATTATCATTACCTTGCTGGCTGCAATTTGCTCACATGGCTGCAAGAAAACAAATAAGAAGAGCAGAGCTGCAGCAAAACAATCATAAAAAAAGTGAGGCTATGGTCAAATAAATAAATAAATGAAAAAATTGCCACTGCTGAGAGTGCAAGCAGCTAGGGACACCGGCCCTCGCGGCCAAAAAACGGACCGGCCCACCAGGAATTCTCCCGGTCCTCCCGATTAGCCAATCTGGGCCTGTGCACGCCCCCATGTTAAATGTAAATCCAAACCATAATTTTTTCTTTATCAAACTTGACTGATTTCTTTGAGAATCTTGGGCCCATGCAGGTCCCAATAGGTCTTCTGCAGTATTTGTGATGATTGGGATGCAGTTCAACAGATGAATCATGGGAAAAATATACCTTCTGCCACTTTTCCAAAAGATCAACTAGAACTCAAGTTATTATTTGTTGCTCTTACAACTGGGATCACCAACAAGACCTTTGTCAGATAGTCTATATATACACTGACAAATTATATATATATATATATATATATATATATATATATATATATATATATATATATATATATATATATATATATATATATATATATATATATAGGGAATAAACATCGTAAATGTGGCATTAAAGAAATTATTAGTAGATTTTTTTTAGAAGTCGTCCATAAAATGTATGCATTCACTTTTGATTATTTTTATAAAGGGATTTTTCACCCAAACTGACCTTTGCTGATTCAAACTTCTTATTTAAAATGCGTTGAAACGATAATAGTTTTTGGTTCAATGTACTTAAATTAGTAAAAACGGTTAGGTTCATTTAAGCGATTGGTGTTCTGTGGATAATCTGTAACGAGTTTCTTATGTTCAAAACAAAAGAAGATGATTTGAAAAATGTTTGTAACCATTTAATTTTTCCCTACTTTGGAAGGTAATTATTACAGGTTTATCTTTGTGTTCAGCAGAATATATAAAGAAACTTTCACTTGAGAGGGTGTGAATCGTGAGTACATTTTCACTTTTGGGGTGAACTATCCCTTTAAGTCAAGCCATTGCATTGATAATGCCTTATTTTTAACGACAAGCTAAAACGCAATACAAAGTTATTCCATTCCATTGTTTTGGCCTTTAAAACAAATTTTTTTCTTGTTATCGTGGGCATTGTTATTAAGTTTTAGTGTTTTAAGAACATTTAGACTTTTACTCATTCCATTGAAATGCCCTGACATTCTTGACGTCTTTCTGTCAGGGAAGAAAGTTCTCAGGGTGTGTTTGTTATCGTGAACCTATCGAACCACCAGAATATGGCTAAATTACAGGGATTCATGTTTGTTTTTGTAAAATACGGTAACATCCGCTGTAACTACAGCCGTGAAATCAGTATCATCACTCAACTGCAACTTGGGACTCAAAGTAAATAGTATTAAAAGAAATGAATGCACACTTTATACTACACAATCCTTATTTGTATTTGATTTATTTAAGATGAATTACATTAAGGACGTTTTGTCAAGCATATATGCTGCGCGTGGTTTTAATTTATGCTTTAAAATGTCATGTTTGTTTATTGTGATGACAGACACAATTTTACTTGCGTGATTTATAACATGCTGTTTCATTTTGAGTTTTTCTCTGACGACTGATGTGCTGCAGGGATGGAGAGTTGACTGAACAGCCTCCGTCTGTTATTGTAGCTTCATAAAACAACAGGCAAATGATTTCTGAAAGCCATCTGTAATCTTAGTACTCCATTGTGATGCCATGTACGCTATCATTATGGTTTTTCGGGAGATGGATTCGATGCACTGATCAAAATAAAATATATACCCTTGGACAAATTGATGTGAATTTAGCTTGTTCATATATCTTATCATGCTTCAGATAACTTTTATATTAATGGTACTGTATATAACTTGAGCTTCTAAAAGAATATGAAGGATTCTCATGGCCGTGCTCCGATTTAATAGACGAGACCCACAGAACCATCAAGATTTTTACACTTTGTTGCATTCATGTGACTTTATTCCCCATATGAGAGGCGTCTTCTAGCTGCCATCACCAAAAAGCCTTTGGTCACACTTTACAATAAGGTTCATTAGTAAATGTTTATTAATGCATTTACTAACATGAACAAACAATGAACAATACATTTACTACTGTATTTGTTCATGTTAGTTAACGTTAGTTAATGAAAATACAGTTGTTCATTATTAGTTAATGTTAACTCATGGTGCATTAACTAATGTTAACAAGCATGGCCTTGCATGTTAATAATGCATTAGTAAATGTTCAATTATGATTAATAAATGCTGTACATGTGTTGTTCATGATTAGTTCATGTTAGTAAATGCATTAACTAATGAACCTTATTGTAAAGTGTTACCAAGCCTTTAATATAAAGTATTAAATACTAGGGATGTAACGGTATCAGAATTTCACGGTACGATAATACCTCGGTATGAATGGCATGGTACGGTATTTATTGAATCATTTACAGAAAAAACAAAACTAATGAAAAGACTCGAAAAAGTGGCAAAAGTGTCAATGACATACAAATTAACCCTCTATCTGTAAGCTTTGAAACAGGAACTTTAATTTTTCTTTTTTTATGACAAAAAAATTATTAAATCATGTAAAAAAATAAAGTTTCAATTTAGTATTGTTGAAAACTCATCACATTAAACATTTAATCGCTCACTCACTTAGATAAAGATGGGTTTTTTAAGGAAAATTATCATATAAATTTAATATGGTAAAAGCTGGGATCTCTGGGCATTTACAATGTCCCCTGCAACAGAAAAAACCCGCTCATTTGGGACTGAGGTGCCTGCATAGCATTTTTTATTTGTCTGTCACCTTTTCTCTTTTCTCGTATCTTTTTAGAGAGAAACCGAAATGCTTCCACACATGCGATTTAAAACCCGCTTTAGGTTCGATCATTTCCAGCTCTTTCTCTTCCCCGCTACTAGCAGCACACTCCATTTCCGCATTACTGGATCTGTAGAAACAACAGACCGCAAAGGATGATGGCCATGCCTGGGCTGATGGGAATTGTAGTTCCCGCTACCTCCCGTTCGCTTCATTCGCCTAAGCAAACGTTTCTCAGAAGACATAGTTTTATTGAGTCATACGACTACGGTAATATATAAAAAAAAAATGCGGTACGGCGGTATTTACAATACCGTTACATCCCTATTAAATACATTTCAGTAGTTCAGCACTTTCTCCTTATGTCATTCCATTGTAATCACACAGAACTCATTTTTCAGATTTGTTTGTTTTGTTTTTTATGTTTGTATTGTTTGGGTTTTTACCAAAATCTGGTTCAATTCCATGTCAACAGCTCCTTTAGGAATATTATTGCCAGGAAAAAAAACATGACCATGTGTTTGATACTTATGTTACATTTTCATTCACATATTTTTGGTACATTTTAGTTTTGGCACAAAAAGCCTAATGGAAACAACATTTTGAAAATGTGCATACTAAATCGTATTGGATAAAAACGCACATATGTCACTACTATGGAAACACATTTACCAAAAAAATTCCAGCATGTTGGTCAAAGGAGTCTTGTGATTTTGTTCGAACGGATCATGTGATAACAAAAATTCATGTTATGGGATTGTTCAGACCAACCACATTGTAAAAAAATCTGAAATGTTGTTTTGATTTATCTAAAATCTCATCTCGTCAAAGTGGTTTGGTGTTATTACGACCCATATGTTTGCGTAAAACATATGCTGGAAAAGTTGGCAGTTCATTCCACTGTGTCGACCTTTGAAATAGAGACTAAACCGAAGGAAAATGAATGAACGTATCATTGGATGGAAGTTGTGGTAATTGAATTCCCAGCTGTTTTCTGGGATATTCCAGACTTGTGCATAAATCTAATTCACACCCTTGGATTGAAACATAAACAATTAATATTAATTTCATCTATGACTAATCATAATATTTTGGCTTGTCAGTGTACATTACTTAAGTTTGTGTCCAGTGAGTAGGGGAAGTGCTTAAAAAATACAATAAAAATTGTTGTGCAATAAAATCTTTTTATTTGACTGCATCGAAAATGTCATTTATTGCCATGAAGCTGAACTCAAAAGAGACATGATCATGAATACGTACAGTACAGTAAGAAGGAGACCATCATGGTGAATGATGAGTCGCTGCACCTGCTGTTCAGTCAGTCATATTCACAGCAGAGCTCAGTGCCCGATTCATTAAGTTCTTCACAGCTGAGTGCATGGAGTTAAACACACAGTGACACATGCATGCAGACCTCCTAATGTAGGCTGATGTGTCGGACATGGACTATTTCAGCGCAGATCTGATTTCCAAGAAGGAAACGATTAAGGCTCATAACAATGCTGTGAGCTAATTGTGGTTTTTCTCGATGGAAAATTAGGACGTTGTCATGACTTTCTTTCCAGTTCACATCTATGGTTTTCAGACCTCTCCTGAAGCCAAGCACTAGTAAATTAGTAGACCTGAAAGACCCTGGTTGCCTTCGGCTTGAGTAGGTATTACATTTGAATTTGTATTTACTACACGACTGTTAGAAAAGTATGTTCTATATACTGTAGTATGGATGTGAGTAGTATGACTGGAATTCTGATGTCTGTCTGACATTTTCAAGGCCGCTGTGTACGCTTGTTCAGATCTCAAATTTCTGTTGCAAGTGCCATTCGCACCTGCTGTTCTTCCACCAGAGGCTGCTGTTGATTGACTGTCGACTGACTACATGACTGACTGATCGACTGACCCACACTCCTCCCGTAAACCCAACCAATAGTGTTTTCAAAAGCACTGATAGACCCAAGCGGCATCATACCGCCCAGTAGCGTTCGTTTTAAAGATGAAATGCAACCATACATACTTCTGGCTACAAAATTCACGATCTCCAGAAACTTTTCAGAATGAGCCTGTGTTGACATATTTGCTTTTCCAAAGACCATTTCTAATTCATTTACCTATTCATTGAATCAATAATTTGTAACTTAAAGTCAACTAATCACTTTAAAAGCAATGGGTTTAATTTGCTTTTAAAAGTAAAGTCAACGAATCGCGTTTTACAGTGTATTGAAATTCTGGTAAACCATCTCCTTTTCTAACAGACATCTCAGTTCTTTGCCTGGATTGACCATGTACATGGCGGCACGGTGGCTCAGTGGTTAGCACTGTCGCCTCACAGCAAGAAGGCCGCTGGTTGGAGTCTCAGCTGGGCCAGTGTGCATATTTATTATTTTATTTTAAGTACTGAGTTTTGCTTTGTGTTGTTGTATATGTGTCTCTTTGTTGTGGTTCTCTTCTCTTCGCCTCTATGCGATGTCTTTCCGACAGGTTGCATTATGAGTTGGAAGCTGGAGATGGAAGCTTCCTAGCATAAAGATGCAAACACACTGCATTTTTTCACTCATAGACTTCCATTCACACGCATGCGAATATTGTCAGAGCGGAAACGCAATCTCTTGCGTCAAGTTTCACAATTCGCTGCGTTGGAAATTTCAAGCTTGGTGACCTCTGACCTGCGAAATCTCATCACTTGACTGCGTGAGACCAATCTAGGATCAAAACATGACCTCTCCGAACAAAAAAATTAAATATGGATTAATTGTTCGCTTTTTTTAAATGTCTTATTATCTTGTTTGATCCCGCCTCTTTTCGCTGCACCTTACGACAAAAATTCACAAGTTCAAACTCTATAGTGTCACCGCAGCTTAAGTCCATTTAAACTGGACTGGAAAGTCTGATCTCACGAGGAAACGTAGGTATTTTACGTTTTGTCAGTTTAGTGGCTAATTCGTACGGGTTTAGTCGTACGAAAATGTACAATTTTGTAAAGGAGGCACGGCACCCAACCCCCCCTTAACCTCAACCGTCATTGGGTGATGAGCAAATCGTACTAAATTGTATGAATTCGATTGTACAAATTCATACGAATTAGCCAATAAATCAAAAAGTTACGAATTGCTATGAGATTGTGTTGGACTGGAAAATTGTTGGGTGAGTAAACAAAACTTGTGGATGTTAAGTGGATGTTGTTTAATTTGTTTTAATTTATGTTCAGGTTAGAGGGTTTAAAACTAAGTTGAGTTTTTTGCTTGTTATTTTGGCTTAACCTCCGCAAGATTTTTGTCTCTTTTAAAGTTAAATATCAAATAAACTTGACTTTACGTTATTTCTTTGGTCAATCGTCTTTGTTGTTGTTTTTCTTTTGAACGAGAGATAAGACTCCGGGCTCTACATTCATTTTAGAGGAGTCCTATTTAATTTAATTTATTGTTACGTTTCTGGCTAGCTTTTTGGAGCCGTGCAAAGTTAAAAAACGTAACCACTCCGGTTTCCCCCGCGGTCCAAACGCATACGCTGTAGGTGAATTGATAAACTAAGTTGTCCATAGTGTATGTATGTATGTGTGTGTGTGTGTGTGTATGGGGGTTTCCCAATACTGGGTTGTCCCTGGAAGATCAGCTGCCATCTAAAACATATGCTAGAATAGTTGGCGGTTCATTCTCTGAAATATAGACTTAGGAAAATAAATGAATGACATGTACTCCTGTAAGGATTGTGGTCAGTCGCTGAAAATTCTTGTCCTGACAGCGATCTTACCCAGAAGGTGTAAGAGAGCATCAAAATGACTGTCCACCACCTGAAAGACTTGGTTTGACCCGTATGGTCATACATCATATCTGCCACTTATATCTCCCTCAGTGGATTAATCTCCTGGCTAACACCAATCCTCACCTTCAGCTCTGACGGAGGATTCAGAAGCTTGTCTAATTGGAAGATATGCAGGTCTTGGTCATTCTCTTGTCAGTGTTATCCCACTAGACCCACATTAGACCAAAGACATCATTCTCTGACAGTCTGTTAGTATGTGACGCGCTCCTTGGTTTGGACTGAAGTTTCTAATGAGAACCGTCCTGTGTGGCAGCAGTCGAAACGGAGGCATTATTCATGCAATCAGGAGACCCCGCAGAGCTTGTGTAATAGGATTAAGGCTGACACGGCGGTGGTTTTTTTACGGGTTAGTGCAGGTGTTGATAAGCTCAAGAGAAATAGCCACCTGCAGCTGTTGGACTCATTAAAGTGTAGTGCTGATGGGTCTTGTAATGAGTCTGATAATGGCCATTTGAAGAGAAGACGTGGGCGAAAAATTAGTCAGATACCTTATGAATGAAAGAAAGGGGCTGATGGTCAGTTACGTGTTATACATGGAGTCATTTAACCCATTAATAGTCACCATCCCGCCAGCAGGACGTTCAGGCTATTTCACAATACGTAGCTGTTACGTAGTTTGTTTACTGTCATCCTACTCCCCTTTTTTGGCCTTTATTAAATGGACAGGACAGTATTTCAGAAAGTAAAAACAAAGTGGGAGAGAGAGAGGGGGCAAGGGCGGGAAATGTCTTGAGCCGGGATTCGAACTCGGGACGCCCTGAAGTGCTACTGCATCATATGTCAGCGCACTAACCTCAAGGCTATTGCACCAACCAACCCATTTGATTCTATTTCAAGTCAGAATGAAATCGAAATGTACTTGGTTTATTTTTATATGTATACATTGGTCCCTTGTTATCCGCGGGGGTTACGTTCTAAAAATAACCCGTAATAGACGAAATCCGCAAAGTACTTTATTTTAACAATTATTCTAGATGTTTAAAAGCTGTAAAACCTCTCACTACACACTTTTCTCAGACAGGCGTTAACATTTTTACTCTTTTCTTTCTTGTTTAAACACTCCCAAAGTTCAAACCATCAGAGAAAAAGAAGTCCAGTATTATAGATCTTGATATATCTCTATAGATTTGATCTTAATTTATTTATTTCATAATGGCGCCCTACAGTCGTGTAACTTCTACCTTCTTTTAGCGTGTCCAGAAGTTCAACTTTTTGTGCAATGGTTAGCATCTTCCTCTGCCTTTTGGGTGCTACCCCAGGCGACTGGATGACTGATGTTGTTAGTTTGCACAGTTCTGACTTTTCAAACCATTTCTGAGGTGAATTATCTGCAGCTGCTTTCAGTAGTATGGCAATAAATGTCACGTAATATGGTATTTAAACTTGCATTTAGAGCATTTAACACTGTACAAAGCCCATAATCAGTACCTGAGGTGATCATTGTCCTAGTAGTGTATGCTGTTATTTTGCTGCGACGTCGCAGATATGGAAAGCATTTCAAAAATAGACATTTTGCACATCGCCCATGTGGATGGTTAGAACTAAAAATTTGTTTTAACATGAAAAAGAGACTTTCTATTTTGTGTAGCATAGCCTGTTGTTAGGACATGGTATTACTGAGCAATAGTTTATTATTCAATTGTACTTCGCTACAGCAATCCACATGCAAAATTCTTAAATATTTTTTAGAGGCTAAATTGAAATCAAATACAATAAAACTGTCCATACAACGATTTGATGCCTTCAAATATTGTCAGAATTATGAAAAAAATATGGTTTAAATATATGAAAACATAGGAGGGTGTTCTGACGATCTGTGCTACCTCCTCAGAATGTGTTACCGGTAGCTGAATCGGTCATATTTCATCTAATAAACAGGATTAGATCATCTTGTCAGCTTCAAATGTTTATCAGAATGAACTACCTACCTTAAGAAGGGTGTAAAAACAGGGACAGCACATTTTATCAGCTTCAAATTTCAATCGGAGTGAATTTCCACTTAAATGAATTAAATGAAACAAATGAAATAAAAAAAAATAAGGCAGTAGTTTACTCTGATAGATATTTGAAGCTGCTACACGTTTTTCTACATTGTTTAATAGAGTAGTTAATTTTGATTGATATTTGAAGTTGACAATATGTTACCCCTCGAAATTAACTACTACTCTATTAAACAATGTAGAAAGGCGTAGCAGCTTTAAATGTCTATCAGAGTAAACTACTGCCTTTATTTTTTGTTTGGAAATTTCATTAGTTTTATATATGATTTGTTTATTAGAGTGGTAGTTCACTTCGATTGACATTTAAAGCTGACAAAATGTGCTACCCCTGTTTATTTTAGATGAAATATGACAGATTGAGCTACCGGTAGCACATTCTGAGGAGGTAGCACAGATCGTCAAAACATTGGCGCCCTTATGTAATTACTAGTAGTCCCTGGTGGTGACATCTGATACTGCGCCCAAAGCGAGATAACTGCTTTAAATTGGAAATATAATTTGTTCAGACATTTAGCTTTGATTTTCCATAAAATTTCAGGCAGGTCTTGTAAAATACATATTTTAGGTAATATAATAAAATATACTATTTTTGTTTTAATATTTTCATAAACCTAAAGGCACACAACTTTTGTTTTATTTTTATTTTTGAACTTTGCTCATTTAATCCTTATGTACTGTTGGGAATGTTTTCATCCACTCTGGGGTGATTTTAGGTCATTAATTTGGCCATAACTTTTTCTGTGTTTCAGCAAGCAGAATTATTTTTGCTGACAAATATTATTTTGGGAAAATGCTTTGAATTAAAAAACAAAACAAAAACTCTTATAGAATCTGGGCAAATTTACTACCTTTTGTTATGTTAGGCATGAAATTAAACTGCTATAAAAATGCATCATATAAATATTAAACTGTTTTGCATGAATCTGTTAATCAACCTCAGTCCTGATTAAAAAAAACTACTAAATTGTTTAGAAAATTACAAGATTTTTATTCTTTAATTGTCAAATTCATAAATGATGTCACTGATTTGGTGAAAAAACACACATAATGACGTATTTTAATATATAAAGTAACTGTGGACTGTATTTTTTTTTTTTTACCTTTTATCAGTCTTGAACATGTGAAACAGCATTGTCTTTAATGCATTGCTTTTGGTTTATTTGAATTTTCTCTGTAATTTTACTGTTGGTTGCTGTTTTTGCCCCATTGACTTCCATTATAAACCCATTCTTTGATTACAAAACCATATAATCATACACTTTGATTGTTTTCCCTGTTAGCAAGTGTTAAAATTAGCAATTTGTACTGTTGATCATTAGTTGACACTGTTAACCTTTTAGATAGGCCTCTGCAAAAAAAAAAAAAAAGCTTAAGTTTCTGGATTTTATATGGAGTATAACAGCAAATTAACTTGTGTATGTGCGTCTGTGTGACCTTTGTGCACTTATCTTGATGCGTCTGAGAAAATCTACATATGCATCTGAGCTCTCAGAACTACATGGAGTAAACAAAAACAAAGACTGTGTAATTATGCACCATCAAATGTGGTTGTAATGGAGATCAATGGGGCAAAAAACAGCCACCAACAGTAAATTAGGAAGAAAAAATAAAAATCTAACAATGCATCAAAGCCAATGTTGTTACTAATTGTTCATATGTCCAAGATTGTGATAAAAGATAAAAAAAAAAAATCAGTTCAAGTACAATTTATGTTGAAAATATATCATTTTGTGTGTATTTTTTTCACCAAATCAGTGACATCATTTGGGAATTTGACAATTAAAAAGTTAAAATCCTGTAATTTTTTTAAAACATTTAGTATTTTTGATCTGGACTGAGGTTGATTAATAGATTTATATAAAAGAAAATTTAAAAATATATGTATCTGATGCATTTGTACAGCAGTTTATTTAGTGGATGTTTACATCCCCAACATGACTAAACGGTAGTAAATTTAAACAGTGCACAAGGACTAAGCTAAGAAGACGTCATGTTATTTCCAAAAAGAAAGCTGAGAGTTTAAAAAATAAAACTCCAATTGAAATGTGTTAAAACATCAGCTTTTATTTTCATTGACATCAAAACAGTTCTTGAACATATTTTTACATAAGTGCAGTATCATCTGTAAAAATCTGTGATATGCAAAACCAGAAACACAAACCAATTCATATACTGCACAGAAACCTCATACATGAATGCAAAACACAGTCAAATATTAAGAAATTCATGCCATTGCAGGATATGCTGTATGTATTTCAACATTTATATCAGCACTCAACTACTAGTACATAATAAATAAAACAAATATAAATGTCACAACAGTGATTACAAGATATGTAAGAATTCGGCAACAAAGTCATGATGGTTAAACAAATCTACGCAGTGTCAATATACATTCGATTTTAGTTTTTAATTTCTAGCCATTTATTACAAATGCAGGTTTATGAACTCGTATTTATATGGTTTATATGCAGTCTAAAGAACATATTGTTCAACACAATCTCATGACAATTCGTAACTTTTTAATTTAGTGGCTAATTCGTATGAATTCGTACGATCTAATTCGTACAACTTAGTATGATTTGCTCATCCCCAAATGTCAGTTGGGTTTAGGGGTGGGGTTAGGTGCCACGCCTCCTTTTAAAAATTGTACAATTTCAAACGACTGTACTCGTGTGAATTCATACGAATTAGCCACTAAATTGGCCGAACGTAAAATACATTTTCTCGTGAGATCAGGCTGGATTGTTTAATGTTTTATTCCTATTTTTAATTGTAGGTATTGTTCCGTCAAACACTGTTCTTTTAAAAGTTGGTGTGTAACATTGCAAATCCATTTAATGTTATTTACTGAAGGCTAAGCTCAATTAAAAAACAAAAACGTGGATCTACTTTTCCTCATTTAAATACTCATAAATTAATCCAAACACTAAGTTTGTTCATCAATCATAAATATATTGTAATTTCAGCAACACTCAATAGAGTCTTATTCGTTAACATTGGTTATTAAATTACATTATTAATGACATTAGTTTATTTTATTTCATGATGTATTAATTTACGTTAAAATACTTTTCATTTTGCCGCTATGCTAGTAATTATCAATAATTATTTACTAATGTATTAGTAAGTGTTAGTTCATGTTTATTAATGTTACCAAATTAAGCCTTATTGTAAAGTGTTACCGTCATTTTAAAATCACTGTATCCGCATATTGCAGCTAACCTTTTTTAGAGTTGCAACCGAGGGTGCTGGAAGACCCTATGCGATCCAGCCTTCCCCCAAAACAGCCAGACAAGCTTTTGCTTCGGGTCGACAATAGGAGATCTAGCAGGCGATTTCTCTGTGTGTCAAATCCATCCGAGGGGTTGGAGTCCTCCCCCGGAGCTGCTGCTTCCTCTCGGTCTCTGTCCCAGGATGTGGAAGGGGGGCTCTGCTCCAGCACGGTGTTGCTGTCTTCATAATCTACGGCTCTCTCTGACGCCTCTTCTGTGGCCAGGGCCTCCTCAAACTGCTGCAGCAAGCTCTGGAAAGAAGCATAGCGTTGTAAACGGAAGTGTTGCAATATTGCCTTGTCTTAAACACAATGCTTATGTTTCTCATAGAAGCACCTGTGCTACTTTGCATTAAAATATAATCCTCAAAAAGGAAAAAGTGATGTTTGAAACTAATTTCGAGAGAAGCTTTTGATATGATTGATCGCGGCTGGTTTCTCATCCTTAATCCGTAATAATTCAATCAGACTGGTTTAAGCTTACTAAAGACTGATTTCACCCTACTGCCTTATCTTTGTTTTGGAAGAATCCTCTCTTGCACCCCATCGCTTTCTTTTCCTTCTTTACCGCGAGGAGCTCTCAAGACTTACCTGATCTCGGACCCCCTTACATGCTTAAAGATTTGGCGGGATCCCTGGGCTCAATTATCCCCAAGTTCAGGGTTCTCTCCCAGGACAGCATGCCAAACTTGCTAATAGTGTCAAGCAATAATCTAATCCTAAACTCTTGGAATCAACTTTGGACAAAAGTGATGCGCAGATGACCCTGACCTTAATATATTGTATCTTTTATATATTGAATCCCAAGGTCATTAAAAAAATACCATTAATAAATGCTCCAAAAGACCCCAACCTTCTTTATTTTTTTTTTTATTTATTTTTTTTGCTGTCAAGAACCATTTTTGCTTTCCAAAAGAACTTTTTAGTAGACAACTGTGAAAAGAACCCTTTTTCCATAGCATGAACAACATTTCGAGAATTTAAAGAACCTTTTTTCCACTATAAGAACCATTTGTTCAATGGAATATTTCAAAAAGTAAATCAAAAGAATTTTTAAAGAACATTTTGTCCAATGGAAAAAGTGTTTTTCCACTATAAAAACCTTTTTATTTCCCAATTGAACATGTCCAGGTGAATCTAAAGATATTTTTCCACTATAAGAACTTTTGTCTAATAGAAAGTTCAATAAGTGCAACAAAAAAATTCCAGAATAACAACCTTTTGTTTAACGAAACATTTTCATAGGTGCACCTAAATAATTTTTTTTCCACTTTATAAAAACCTTTTGTCCAATAGAAAATTTCCATAGGTGCATCCAATATATGTTCTCACAATAAGAACCATTTGTCCAATGGAAAATTTCCATATAGGTGAATCTGAAGTTCCATGGATCCATGTAAAGATTTTTCCTCATTATAAGATCCTTATGTCCAATGGAACGTTCTATGTAAAGATTTTTTCCCTATTATAAAAACCTTTTGTCTAATGGAAAATTCCATAGGTACATAAAGTTTTTTTTTCCACTTTAAGAACCTTTTGTCCAGTGAAACTTTTCCATATATGCATCTAAATATTTTTTTTTACTATAGGAATTTTTTTTTACTTTTTTAATGGAAAATTTCTATGGGTGCATATAAAAAGAATGTTTCCAGCAAAAAGAACTATTTGTTCAATGGAAAACGTCCATAGGTGAATCTAAAGATTTTTTTCTCCACTGCAAGAGCCTTTTGTCTAATGGAAAGTTCCATAGATGCATGTAAAGATTTTTTTCTTTATAAGAACCTTTTGACTAGTGAAACATTTCCATATATGCATCTAAATATTTTTTTCTATTATAAGAACATTTTGGCTAACAGAAAATTTCCATAGGTGCATCTAAAAAGAATGTTTCCAAAAATAAGAACCATTTGTCCAATACAAAAAGTCCATGGGTGAATCTATAGGTTTTTTCCACTATGAGAACCTTTTGTCTAATGGAAAGTTCCGTAGATGCATGTAAAGATTTTTTCCAAGATAAAAACATTTTGTCCAATGGAAAATGTCCATAGGCACATCTAAAAAGAATGTTTCCAACAAAAGGAACCATTTGTTTAGTAGAAAACTATAGGTGAGTCTAAAGATTTTTTCCCACTATAAGAAGCTTTTGTCTAATGGAAAGTTCCGTAGGTGCATGTAAAGATATTTTTTGTTCCATTATAAGGATCTTTTGTCCAATGGAATATTATTATAGGTGCAAAAAAAAAAAACACACACACACAATAAGAACCTTTTGAATTAAATAAAATGTTCCCACTATATGTAAAAATCTTTTTTTGTCCAATGTAAAATTTCCAATTAGAACTGTTTGTCCACTGCGAAGTTCTATAGGCCCTTGTAAAAAATTTTTCCATTATAAGAACCTTTTATCCAATGGAATGTTCCATCGGAATGATGTCTAATAGATAGTTCCATTGGTGCATCTAAGTGTTTTTTTTTTCTTTCTACTATAAGAATTTTTTTTTAAAGGAAAATTTCTATAGGTGCATCTAAATTTTTTTTCCCAAAAATAAGAACCATTTGTCCAATAGAAAATGTCCATAGGTGAATCTAAAGATGTTCTTTCCACTATAAGAACCTTTTGTCAAATGGAAAGTTCCGTAAATGCATGTAAAGATTTTATTTTCAATTATAAAAACATTTTGTCCAGTGGAACATTTACATATATGCATCTGAAAAATTCGACTATAAGAACTTTTTGTCCAATGGAAAATTTCCATAGGTGCATCCAGTATTTTTTCTCACAATAAGAACTATTTGTCCAATAGAAAATTTCCATAGTTGAATCTAAAGACTGTGTTTCCACTAAGAATCTCTTGTCCAAAGGAATGTTGTTCCACATGTGCATCTAAGCATTTCTTTTTGTATACTATAAGAACTTTTTGTCCAATGGAAAATGTGCATAAGTAAATTGCAATCATTTTCCCCTAAACACCTTGTGTGTCATAAAGATTTGAAAAATGACTATATGTGCATATAAAAATCCCTCGCACAATACGAACCATTTGTCCAACGGAAGTTGTTAATAGGTGAATCGCAATACTTTTGGAGAATTGGAAAGTTTCCATGGATGTTAAAGATTCTTTAAGTAAACATGCTGCCAATGACTTTTTAAGAGTATCTAATAATTTTACTTCTTATTTTTTCGATATTGAAATTCCCATAAAGAACCTTCAACATCAACAGAAAACTTCAACTGTACAAAACATTGTAAAAGAAGTTGTTTCAGTGATGAAAAACCACAAACTTTTAAGAGCACTGACTGTTTACCTCACATTGAAATGGTTAAACATAAACCCAAATACCTTGAGCTTGGCCATGTTGCTGTCAGAGCTGTGTCTGCTCAACGTGTGCGCTTGTACATCCGTCTGCTGCCAAACCAGGAGCAGCAGTCCTGTCAGAATTAGTCCCCCGGCCATCTCTGAGTGTCTCTGAATGCGTTTTCTAGCCCTCTGAACTGGCTTGGCTCTTATATAGGGACAGTTGGCTGTCAGTGGCTCATCCGTGGTAAAGCGTGTGAAGTGCATTCCGACACCTCGTCCGTGATAACGCTTGCTGGGGCAGATTTCCTTTTAAGTGGCTGTTTTTCGCCGGCCTGGAGAAGTCCTGGTAACTCGGACACAAACAGTGACCTCAGGCATCATGGGGAATGAATCCACTGCACACGAGTGGCTCACATGCTTCCGGCATCAGATACAAACTACAACTGAGTATACCATAAGGGGTTAAAGCAGACCGCAAGCCTATATATAGGCCAATCAGGCAGACTGAAGGGATGACTTTGTGGACTATATGTAAAATATGTTTATTGGAGAGGTTTTTTCTGACTTATTCCTTGTGTTGTTGGCATGATGACCGCTCATAATATTTTACTACACTGATACGACACTGTTAAAAACCCTGTTTATTATAGGTTTTCTGTATTTTCTGTTTATTAACGTTTGCGAGTTGCATTATGGGATGTTAATCTCTGCTCTGTCGACTTTCAATGTTGAAAATTAAACATTACAGTTTAACAAAGTGATTTTTATTGACATTTTAGTAGTTTGAAATAATATATGTTTAAGAAATAATATATAGAGAGAGATACACTGACCGGCCACTTTATTAGGTACACCTTACTATTACCGGGTTGGACCCCCTTTTGCTTCAGAATCGCCTTAATCCTTCGTGGCATGGATTTAACAAGGTACTAGAAATATTATCAGAGACTTTGGTCCATATTGACTTGATAGTATCACGAAGTTGCTGTAGATTTGTCAGCTGCACATCCATGCATTTGAATCTCCTATTCCACCACATCCCAAAAGTGCTCTATTGGATTGAGATCTGGTGACTGTGGAGGCCATTTGGATACAGTGAACTCATTGTCATGTTCAAGAAATCAGTCTGAGATGATTTGTGACATGGCGCATTATTCTGCTTAAAGCAGCCATCAGAAGATTGGTCATTCACTTTGGTCATAAAGGAATGGACATGGTCAGCAACAATACTCAGTAGGCTGTGGTGTTGGCACGATGCTCAGTTGGTACTAATGGCCCCAAAGTGTGCCAAGAAAACATCCCCCACACCATTACACCAGTATAAGTATTTATTAATCTTAGTTGTTTTTAACGTTGACTGATAAATTATTAAAAAGAAAAGACAGGTTGGTGCTTGATATTTAACAAACTTGAGGTATCATGATATCATTTTTCAGGTAGACGAAATCTGCAGAGATTTTTTGCTATTACTGTGAAGAATTTCTGCGGAATTATTTTGGGAGTATCATAACTAAAACCTTTATATGTGAAATAATTATATATAAATAATTAAAAATAATTATAAATAATTAAAAATTATATATTTTAAACTTTTATTTATCCAATTAGATTCATTTTATTTGGTAAACAAAGCAAGTCTCTTATATAATATCTCTACTAAAAGAAAGAATATATTACTTTACAAACAGCATTGTACATAAATCAGATGAACATTTTCATATAAGTCAATATAATTACTGTAAGTAATTTAAAAACTAAATAAATATACAATTACACACATTTACTCAAGTAAATAAACAGATTTAATAATGGGCTGAAAATCTGCGGAATTGTGCACGCTCAGATTCCTTGTGGGCCTAGTAACTAATGCTAACTAATGGGATCTTATTAAAGTATAACCTAATAAGGAAGTTTCATTTTTTTGTGAAGCCCTGGACCCTTAGATATGATTATCCTTCTGTGTGGGACCCCACTCTAACATGTAAGTGCATTTGTAATAAAATCTAAATTACTATCATAAATGTGTCTCCAATATCACTTGGGGGAAAATATTAAGTTACATGTATATTAGTACAGTTTTTCCACTCATTATATTTATATATTTGCTAATTCGTTTACTCGTTGTAAGCCTAAATATTCATTTTAAAATGTATTTTTATTTTTATGTATTTGTATTGTTTTATTGCATTGTCTAATGATTTTGAATTTTATTTGAATTTTAAATTTTTTATTATTTAAAAATGTTCATAAATAATATTAGGTTACTTTTTTATAATATATTTTATATTATTCTGTTTTTAATGTTTTTAAGATGTACATTTATTTTTATTTAATTAATTACTAATTGTTTATTCACTTTAATTCCAGTTTCAGCCCAATCTTAATTTCAGCTATAGCTATATAATATATACTATATATATTATATACACTTAAAATATAAATTAAAGGTGAATTGGAACAGTTTCTACTGATTTACTATATTTATTTATTTGCACTTTTATTTGCTTATTTTAACCATCATATAATTACTCACTTTATCTTTATGTATTAGTAAAATTTGTATTATAATTTGTATCAATTTGTTATTTTGTAGCAGTAATGATTTTGAATGGATTTGAATTATATATATATATATTTTATTTTTTTATTCATTTAAATCATTTAAAAATTTATTTAAAGTCATTATAATGAATATATCTGTCACAATCACCAGTGATATAGGCCTTGCAAATGACCAGAAAACATGCACCCAGAGTACAAACCTGCCACTGATATGAACTACAAAACCCGTCATGCATGTCACAAACACACCTGTTTCAGTTCTTTCCAGTGCTCTTGCTACTCAGACTATAAAACGCCTCATTCACAAATATTCTTTGCTGAGTCTTGTTTCTCTAAAAACATTTGCAAGCGTTATTCCAGTCAAGCCTTGCTTTTTGATAATTGCCTTGTTCAATTGTTTATTTGCTGTTTGCCCGTAACCTTGACTACACTTCCGAATTACCCTCATGATATTTTTTGTACCTGTTGACCATTGCCTGTCTGACAATTCTTAATAAACTGCATGTGGATCTTTAACACTGTTGCCCAGCATTCTAATGCTACAATAATGTTGTAATATTTCCATTTTTATTATTTTTTTTTATTATATATCTTATATTATTTGATCCTTTTAATGTTTCTAAATGTTCTAAAAAGTGTATTTATGTATTTCATAACCTATTATTTAATAAATTACTAATTTTTTATTCATTTTAATTCCAGTTTAAGCCCAGTTTTAATTTAAACTAGCCATATAATTTGATATACACTTAATATTTAAATTAAACTTTGGCAGCTTGTCCTTTTTCCCATTTCTATTATGGAAATTTTCATTAAATGTTGTTAGATGTACTGTTCTATATTTCCCTGCAAAGGTTTTTCATACAATTTACACTACGCTTTAAGTCAGTATTGTGACCTTGAGTTTGTGTGAGTAATGTGCAGTGATGTCGCTCTCCATGGTGCTGAAACAGGTTGAACTGATAATGATGCCCTGAGGATCTTCTCCATAGACAGTTTGATCAATCTAACCATGTTGTTGTTATAAGATGAGCACTGCAAAAACTCCCTTAAACTATAGCTTCAATTATACTTAATAACATGAGGATTTAAAATAGCTTTACAGTGCTCAGCATAATTGAGTACACCCCATGTAGAAAATGAATGTTTTTATCCATTTCTTAGTGAATATAGGCAATATATTTTGGTGCATTTAAACAAAACAGATTTATTAAACAGATATATTTATTAAAATAATAGTTTAGTCATTAAACATTTTTAGAAATTGAAAGATACAATTAAATTCAAGCAAAATGTTGCAAAAAAAAATTACAACCTACAATATTTCAACTAAAATGTAACATTTTTTGCGTCTCTTCGTTTTTTCTTTTTTTAAAGTCAATATTTAATATTTTTCTATAACATATGAATTTGGGTGTACTAGTTTTTGGACTGTTATAGTAAGTTATTTTGTTTGATAAGCTATTTATTTGGCTTCAGTACTGCCTAAAATAATGTATATGCACAAATACAATATTGCATAGCTTCCTATTAAAAATCTGAGTTTAAAAGAGAGAATTGTGGGGGGTGTACCTATATATGCCAAGCATTGTAAAAAAAAATTAAATAACATGCTTTCATATTGAAATTAGGACGGGAAATTAATTAAAAAAGACGACCAAGGCATGTGTAAACATTTATTAAATATTATAGAGGACAATTACAACAGATTGGATCGACAGTTCAATTTAAATATGCATATAAATATACAACTTAAACAATTTAATAAATATCTAAATAAATATGCATAGTTAAGAACACTTTAAATCGGAGATAATGACACTGTAAAAATATTGTGTCGGATAACCTTAAAATGCGCTTCAAATGGTAACAAATTTACCCTTTTAAGTAAAAAAATACATATATTTCGTATTAACCTGAATACATTAGGTTACCAAAAGAGGTCATTGTGAGGTTAAATCAAGTAGAAACAACGCATGTTCATTGTTTACAGTGTAGAATTCCTAATCGTTAAGACTTCAGTTCTTCTTGGGACCTGAAAAAGAAGAGAAGTGTGTAAGTTGTTAACACATTGAATCGACAAACAAACAAACAAATGCAAACAAATAAAAAGTATATTTATTCAAAATACGCTATTTATGTTGAAGTATTTATAATGTAGGCTACCTGAGCGCCCGACTGTGTTACATCCTAAAGACGACATTGAACCGATTCTGTCCAGTTTGCTCCCGAAACACCCCGAGTTTTTCTTCTTTGAGTCTTTACGCACAGTCTTTAAGTCCCGAGCAGAAAGATACTCTCTCAGGTAAGTATCGGGCTGCTCTTCAGCTCGGGTTTCTTCAATATTTGCCGCCTTTACTTCTCTTTCCGCCGGTGTTTGGTCTTGAGCTGGAATGGACTCTTCAAGTCGTTGAAGGAGAAACTGAAAGAGGTCGCATGTGATTTATTAGTAATCATTCACTTCGCTTTTTGATGAATATTAAGATTTTTAAGTCTTACCTTTAAAACACCCATGTCGTCGTTTGTTAAGGCTGTGCTTTGAAGCGGGAATGTGCTCATGTGTTGAACGCTGAGGAGAAAGAGAAGGCCGACTACGGGAATGTGAAGCGATTTCATGTCTCCTGATATACTTTTTTTTTTTTAAATCTTCTTCGCAGTTCTTCTGTGCTCTCTGTGTAGTCGTCTGTATTCCCCTCAGAAGAACTTCGAGGTCTTTTATACCTAAAAGTTTGACACGCCAGTAATGTGAGGAATGACCGCTGCATTCCGACACCTCAGCCCCTGATAAAGGCTGCTGTCGGAAATGAGTCCTTTAAAGCTTATAGACGAGTCCAAATGGGCCAGTGACGGTAACTCATCATGAATCACTTTCCCCCCCCTTTTTTACTGTCTTCCCTGAAATAATTCACGTCAAGTGTCTTACTGGAGGATACGTGAAGGTTTTGTGGTAGGTACTGTAACACCTCATCACACTTAATAAGTCTAATATAGCCTACACTGTAAAAAATGCTGGGCTCCATACAATATTTTTGTGTTGGGACAACATGAAGTTAACTTATTAGTTTTTATAAATTGAACTTAACATATTAAACATAAAACAATTTGACCAAAAAAAAAAAAAAAAAACGTAATTTTTTAGAGTTTAAGTCTATTAAAAGACATCAGCCTGCTAGTGTGTATATACATTCACCAGTCACTTTATTAGGTAAACTTTACCAATGGCATAGATTCAACAAGGTACTGGTAATATTCCTCTGAAATATATTTCGGTTCAGATTTGTCGGCTGCACATCCATGATTTACATCCAAAAGGTGGCCTATTGGATTGAGCTCTGGTGACTGTGGAGGCCATTTGAGTACAGTGAACTCATTGTCATCACTGAGATGATTCATGCTTTATGCTATGGCATGTCATACTGCTGGAAGTAGACGTCAGAGGATGGGTACACTGTGATCATAAAGGGATGGACATGGTCAGCAACAATACTCAGGTAGGCTGTGGCGCTGACACGATGCTCAATTTGTGCTATTTACATCGCATTTACATCGACAGTTCTTTCACATGGAAAACACACATTGAGTGGGTTTGTTCTCGTTTACACCAGAGATTGTATTTTTTATGGAGGTTGCATCTTTTTGGAGTTAACAAGAATCTCATGATGTTGTTTTTTAAAGCAGTACTTGAAAGCATTGTTAGAAATGGTATCACAGTGTGGTTTGGCAACCTATCAGTTCAGTGTAAATCTAAATTGATGCATCTCTTAAAGACAGCATGGAAAATTGTTGGGCACGATGAATATTTTAATCCTCAAGTTTTATATGAGAACTGTGTCCTCAATCAGGTGGAAAGGATTGTGAATGATCCAACTCATTTTTTGTTTCCACATAATGAACTGCTTCCCTCTATAGAAGATATAGAGTCCAAAAGTGTAGGTTAAACCGTTATAAGAAATCCATCGTTCCTGTTTCAGTGGGTTTATTTAACAAGATTGAATCTTAATTAGCATTATGAATTTAAAATTTAAATTTAGTATAAAACTATTTTAGTATTACTAATTTAGTTTAAAACTACCACTACTAATGGGACCAAAGTGTGCCAAGAAAATATCCCCCACACCATTACACCATTGATACAAGGCAGGATGGATCCATGATTTCATGTTGTTGATGCCAAATTCTGACCCTGACATCTGAATGTCACAGCCGAAATCGAGACTCATCAGACCAGGCAACGTTTTTCCAATCTTCTATTGTCAAATTTCGGTGAGCCTGTGTGAATTGTAGCCTCAGATTCCTGTTCTTAGCTGACAGAAGTGGCACCTGGTGTGGTCTTCAGCTGCTGTAGCCCATCTGCCTCAAGGTTGGACCTGTTATGCGTTCAGAGATGCTCTTCTGCAGACCTCTGTTCTAACGAGTGGTTATTTGAGTTACTGTTGCCTTTCTATCAGCTGGAACCAGTCTGGCCATTCTCCTCTGACCTCTGGCATCAACAAGGCATTTGCGTTAATGAGCAGTTGGACAGGTGTACCTAATAAAGTGGCTGGTGAGTGTAACAAAGCTGTAAATAATATATTAACCTTTAAGAATATGTATCAAAACACTGATCTTAAAGCTTTTACTAATGAATGTGAGAGCAGAATAGGTGCAGCAAGCAATAGACCATATTTTAAAACTATCAAACGTGGCTTAGATAATAAGCAACAAAAGTCTAAGTCAGTAAGCATCATGTAGATAAGACCTTGTCTCTCTGTTTTAACAAATGTCTTTCTTCAGATGTTTATGCTATTATTTAGATTATAACTTGTTTTCATATCATATCATGTCTCTGTTTAGAACGTGTGACCAGCTCTGTTCAGTCGAGGAGACATCTTCTACTGGGTAAGAGATGTGCTTAATTTATAATCCAAATCACTTTTATGATTTTTAAAAATTGTCACAATTTCCGCCATGAATATATTTACTGTGTTTGTTTTGTGTTTGATTTTTTACTTTTTTTGCTATTATTTATGTAAGTAGTTAAGTTAACTTAATCGATATGTGTTGTGGCAATATGAAGGAATTGTGCGGAACCCAGCATTTTTCACAGTGTGTGATCCAACTTCATTCATTCTTTTTCTTTTCGGCTTAGTCCCTTTATTATTCAGGGGTCGCCACAGCGTAATGAACCGCCAATTTATCCAGCATATGTTTTATGCAGCGGATGCCCTTCCAGTTGTAACCCAGTACTGGGAAACACCCATACACTCCTCCATTCACACGTATACAATTTACTTTATTCAGTTTACCTATAGTGCATGTCTTTGGTCTGTGGGGGAAACCGGAGCACCTCAGGCACTTCGGGAAACACGGCAGCCCCGTAACCAGCCTGGTGAAAGGGGTGGTGCTTTTTTTTTTAAAAAGTGGACCTTTTTCAGGTTTATGCTTCATTTTCTATTTAACTATAAAGTTTAAATGCTGCATTTAAGCACTATCTTTAGCTGTATTACAGTAGCTTGTCAGATGGTCATCCTAACCACACTTTTTGATGTACCAAAAATTTTCCTAAAGATTTAGAATAAAGACATATGAATAAATCTTGTTTTTAAAATACTATCTTATCACACTGTATATCATTAGGAAACAAATAGGAATCTGGAAAAGTTTTAAAATAAAAACTGTAGCCTATATTGTCATTTATTAGGCAAATAACAAACATTAAACTTTCCTCAGTCAGAATTTGACCATTTGAATAAAAAAAAAAAAATCTTTCATTCATTTTCTTTTTGGCTTAGTCCCTTTATTAATTAGGGGTCAACACAGCGGAATGAACCGCCAACTTATCCAGCATATGTTTTATGCAGCGGATGCCCTTCCAGCTTTAACCCATCACTGGGGAACACCCATACACTCCTATTCAGACACAACACGGATAATTTAGCTTATTCAATTCACCGGTACCGCATGTCTTTAGATTGTGGGGGAAACCGGAGCACCCGGAGGAAACACGGGAGAACATGCAAACTCCACAGAAATGCCAACTGACCCAGCCAAGGCGTGAACCAGTGACCTTCTTGCTGTGAGGTGATAGTGCTTCCCACTGTGCCACCACACTGCTTTAAAAGATAATTATAACATTATACCACTACTACTATTACTACTACTAAAAATAATAATAATAATAGTGTAGAGCTTCATGATTTTTTTGTAAAAAAGTAGATTTGAATAATCATAAATAACAACAATAGCCAAATTAGTATTTAAATTATTTGTAATATGGGCCGCTTTTGGTGTTTCAAAACTTTTATTGATCAGTTTTGTGTCAAGAATAATTTTAAGATTTATAATAAAAGTCACTTGTAAAATGTTTTCTCTATTTAAAAACAAAACAGCAGTAAAAGATGACTTCACTTGGTCTTAAAGGCTTATTCAATTTTTTTTCCCCAAAATTTATGATCATGCATAGCAGACAAAATAGGAGAAATAAGCTTGTATGGGATAAATTCTGGCCCTTTGTCAGTGAGGGGTGGGTCTTTTCGAACCACCTGAACCTCCCCTGGCTATGGGCCTGAATAATGATCATACTGAAATTCCACATTCCAAAAAATGATAAAAACACCATCTGATGCAGGTAAAACTGGGAATGATCCAAGTGATGGCAATACTTACCAAAGTTCCAGCAAACACTTTCAAAACTCTGCTTTAAAGTCATGCAACCAACTTTTAATCATTGATATAATCAATCACACATCTACTAATTTAGATATTTTCTTCTTAGTGTAATTTTTTGCACTCTTCAATAGCCAGCCTGGTGAAAGGGGTGGTGCTTTTTTCTCAAAAAGTGGACCTTGTTGCAGTTATATGCCTCATTTTCTATTAAACTGAGGTTTAAATACCGCATTTAAAGCACTATTTTTGCAGTAGCTTGTTGGATGGTCATAATAAGCACACTTTTTGATGTACCAAAATATTTCCTAAAAATTTCGAATAAAGAAAACACAAATTTATGACATCATGTATCACTAAAAAACAAAGAGGAATCTGTTAAAGTTTTAGTTTAAAATCTTTAGCCTATATTGTCATTTATTAGGCAAATAACAAAAATTAAACTTTCCTCAGTCAGAATTCGGCCATTTGAATAACAAATAATTAAAACTTACTAATAATAACAATATTATTATTATTAATAATAATAATAAAATTGATGATGATAGTGTAGAACTTCATGGTTTTTCGTGAAAAAAAAAGTACATTTGAAAAATCATGGAGAACAACAATAGCCAAATTAGTTGTTAAATTATTTGTAATACGGGCCGCTTTTGTTGCTTCAAAACTTTTATTGATCAGTTTTTGTGTCAAGAGTAAGCAAGAGTAAGCTCAAGATTTGATATAAAAGTCACTTGTAAAATGTTTTTTCTATTTAAAGATGACTTCACTTGGTCTTAAAGCTTCTTTCTGTGTTTTTTTTTCTCTCCAAAATTTATGATCATGGTATAGCAATAAATTACGGTTCTTTGTCAGTAAGTGGTGGGTCTTTTCAAATACACCATAACAAAATATAAATAAAACACCGTACTCTGATGCAGGTAAAACTGCTAATGATATGATGGCAATATAGAGCAAAGTTCCAGCAAACGCTTTCAAAATTGTGCTTTAAAATCATGCAACCGATTTTAAATCTGTTGATTAAACTAATCAGTCAGACATCTACTTATTTAGATAAAGTTCTTCTATAGGTGTAACTCTGCAATAATGATCATAATGAAATCACATAACAATATATGATGAAAACACCTTCTGATGCAGGTAAAACTGCACTTGAGGTCTTTTTAACGAAGCAAGACATGAATTAGGCAGCAATTTACCTTCCAAAAGTGTTAGACCACATTAACACACGTTATGCAAAAAATTTATTGTGCAGCAATATACATGATCTATTACACGGGTGGATTTAAAGAGGACATAAATAAATAAATATGCAACAGTACAAAGCTTCATCATCATCATCAGCAGCAGCAGCAGCCATGGAATGTTCAAATACAAACTATTTACAGGTCTGAATCTCAAATAAATAATGACCAACACATAGGCCTACATCATCATCACCTCAACACAAATCTAAAACTTGCAGCACTTTTTTTTATTATCAAATATGTGCCTGCCCAAATGTGTCAAGTTTTTCAAGTCCCAGCCTGCAAGAAGCGACATGACATGAAGTAATAAGACATGACTTATTTTATTTCTAAAAAGCCTTTTGAACTGTTTCCTTCAAGGTGAACTAACATCTCCTAACATACCTCAGCTTAACACCCGAGCCCGCTAAAAGACCCGATTCTTTCGAGTCTGACCCCAAAGCAGCTCCTCAGGTCGCCCTTCTTGAATCGACTCCACGAGCGCTTTGATGTGGACAGTAAGTCGCCTAGGAGACGCTCGAACATGCCATACTTCCCCGCCAGCGCGGAGTTTCGCGCGTCCGACTCCCACAGTTGCTCCGCTCGCTCGTCCAGCGCGCTCTTCTCAGCTGTAGCATCCTTCTGCTCCATCACCGACTCCTGGGACTCCTCAAACGGCTTGTTCACTTCTTCATCTAACAGCTGCTTTAGACTCTGCCGTCAAATGCATATGATTAGTTACCTGTCGTGAAATTTGAGTGAGCTGAAAACTTGAGACTCACCTGTAAACTGGAGACTGGTTTGGCGCCGACCAAGTTTAAAAGCAGAAGCGAGGACACGCAGAAAACAGAGATGTTGGCGATCATTTTTGTTTAATTGTTATTCTGTAGGTCAGCACTCTTCTGTGGTGGCTCGTGCGCGTCTCCTTTCTGCCTTTCCTCCTATACCCGCGCACCGTGTCCAGGTGCGCTCTTTTATTTCGCCGATTTCGTCACGGCCACACAGGAAAATACAACAAACCCTACGGGTGGGGTGGGGGGGGAGTTGGGGCTCTTCATTTTCGTCAAGATCCCTCCTCATTGACCGAACAATAAAATGATGACGTTTAAGTAGGCTCCTCCAAATTGTATGTCAAGTGCAGAACATCAGCATCATCTCGCGTTATCTCATCATCTTTCAAATATAGAGGTCTGCCCAAAACAACATAGAGGATTTCTTTTTATTATTCAGTGCTTTATGTACTACACTCTCAGAAAAAAAGGTACACGGTGGTACAAATAATGTTCCTTAAGGAACGGTTTTGTACCTTTGTAAAAGTTGTACCTTATATAAAAAGTCCACTTGTATGATACTGTTCTGTATCTTTTATTATACAATATATAAATAAATAACAATAAATAATTGTCATATTAAAGCATAAATTATCATTTAAAAGTGTATGTTTAAAGAAACTCATGACCATCAATTATTAAGTTCGATAACACAAAACAACAGGTGCATTCTCTGAAAAAAAGTGGTACATTGTTGTACCAAAGAAGATACAGACCCTTGTCACTGGTTGTACCTTTTTATGCGACAGAATTGTACCTTAAGGCAAAGAAACAAATTTGTACCATTGCAGTTTGTACTATTAAGGACATGATTTGTATTATGGGAAACCAAAATGTACCTTTGGTTTTTAAAACCTGCAGATACAACATTGTACCTTCATTAAAGGTGCAAATCTGATCCATGAAGGTACCACTACTAGTAGACATTGTAGTAGTTATTATTAATATTATTATTATTATTGTTGTTGTTGTTGTTGTTGTCATCCTTATTATTAGTGTTGTCCTTTTTTATCATTGTTGTCACTCCTTACCATTGATTGGTTTCTATCTGTTTTATTCAGGTTATTTGCTTCATTTATTGATCTGTGCAACCTATAATAATTTCTACTGTTATGCATGTTGTGTGTGTGTGTGTGTGTGTGTGTGTGTGTGTGTGTGTGTGTGAGTTTGTGAGTTTGCATATATACACACACACACACACACACACACGCACACACACACACACACACACACACACACACACACACACACACACACACACACACACACACATTTTTCTTTTAAACTTATTTTCTTTTAAACGCATAATTCTATTAAACGGAGAGCAGATTTTCTCAACACATTTCTAAACATAATAGTTTTAATAACTCTTTTCTAATAACTGATTTAATTGAAATCTTTGCCATGATGACATTACATAATATTTTACTGGATTTTTTTCAAGACACTTCTATACTATACTATACTTAACTAGGTTAATTAGGCAGGTTAGGGTAATTAGACAAGGTATTGTATAACAATGGTTTGTTCTGTAGACTATGGAAAAAATAATAGCTTAAAGGGGCTAATAATATTAACCTTAAAATGTTTTTTTATTTTTATTTTTATTAAAACTGCTTTTATTCTAGCTGAAATAAAACAAATAAGACTTTCAGAAGAAAAAATATTATCAGACATACTGTTAAAATTCCTTTGCTCTGTTAAACATCATTTGGGAAATATTTAAAAACAGAAACAAATTCAAAGAGGGGCAAATAATTCTGACTTCAACTGTATGTACGTGTATATATATTTGTTCTCTTTTTTATGTACTCTGACCTGTCCACCCAGTTACCTTTACATGCTCACACAGACACACACACACCTGCCAATACCTGACAGTTTTTTATCTGTTCTTTACTGTTTTTTTCTTCTTTTTCTTTTATTTGTAATCACAATTTGCCATTAGAATTACAAAAAATCACAGTTGCCCCCTCCTCGAAATGACGTCTATTCTCTTTGTGATGTCATATCCTCTACAACTGTTCTGCCATTCATATCTGCCACTATTTAATTAGAAATGCCTCACTTCCCTTTTTTCTTTCCACATTATCTTGCCACATTTATTGTTCTGTCATACTGTGGAAGCTCTTAACTTCGCGCACAGTTCACTGAGCACTGCTCTTTCCCTGATGAGAAGCCAATGGGGCTAATTAAGATTTTAACGACAGGCTGCACTGTAGTGTGTTCCAAATGTCATGCGTTCGCTAAACTGAGCGTATATAAGATGTGTTACAAAGAAAACAATCGCTAAACTCAGCATTAGTCAGTTCAGCATTAAGATATTTGCTTTTATTGTGCTTTTGAAATCTTCAGATTCCATTCATGTTCAACACAACAATTAGCGTTCGCAATCTTTATGGCCCCGTGTCATTAGATTTGCAGAGGGAAAGCTATCTTCCAGATGGCCTCCGACTTGTTTTGCTAATAGCAGTGCTAGATGCCGATGGCCGCTAAAATGCTAATCAGTCCCTGTTTGCCTTCATACTGTGCTCCAGTGGAAAGCATGCAAGAGATCATCAGTCAAGCTCTGGCCACCTGTCCTCTTCATGGTGGGTGGAAACCACCCTCGGGGCTATGTTGGTTTGAGCCAGGCCTCTCTTGATGTTCAACCCAAACCTGAATAGCCAGCGGCCGCTTTCGAAGTATGAGATACATTTATCTTAAAGTTTCTCTCTCGCCCTCCCTTGATCTTGCCATGAGACTCAAACGTGTGGAGTTCAACACGCTGCAAGAAAACACATGCAAGTAGAAAAAACTCCAGCAAATACGTTAATGATCGCGCTGGTCTGAAAATAGCAACAAATCGCGTCAAACATGTCTTGTGCTTTATTGTGCTGGATGTATGATAGGGCCCGTTAAGTTCATTTTAAATGACCTTTCACAGTAAATTTTCAGTTTATTTAGGCTAATAATATGCAAAAAACAAAGCAATCATGTAGTCATGGTGTAAAAAAGGAACAGAAAACTGATGCCATGTCCATGTTCACAGCATAGGGGAAATACATTTTTTTCATGAGTAAATTGCGTGTAACACAATGCAAACATGAGAACAGAATCAGATTACCGTCCTGTGTTGCGAACAACATGGAATGAACAATACATTTGCTGCAAACGTGCAAAATGTTTTGTGCATTTTTATTGCATTTTTTGCAGTTTTTGTTTTCGTGAATCCACCAGAGGCCGATGTATACGTTTTTTCTTACCTCAAATTTCTCTTGCGAGTACCATTCGTGCCTGCTCTTCTCACATAAATCTGACTGATCGATCAACTGAGCCCAACCAATAGTATTTTCAAAAGCACAAATGGAATTGCTCATCAACTTTTTTTTTTAACTCGACTGACAGTGTTTTCAAAAGCAATACAGAAAAAGAGAAGCTCAGATGTTTACCTTTTTTTCAGATTTTATCACATTCTCACCCTATTATTTACTTGCTTATTTTATTTTATTGGCTTCTGTTTTTTGTCTTACCCACTTTCTGGAACCATACTTTCGTTGATCGTCATAGTCCTCTCTGCATTTCAAGTTCACCGACGTACATGGTGAACTGGTAACAGCGGGAATACCATCTATGCGGTGGTAAGCGGTCAGCTTGTAAACTCAAAAAGGAACAGCATCATACTGCCCCGTAGCGTTCATTTTAAAGACAAAATGCAGTCAAACATACCTCTGACTACATAATTCGTGATTTCCAAATATGTGCAAAGGACTACGTTGGATATTTGCTATAACTATTTTCAGCCTGATCTCACGAGAAAACGTAAGTATTTTACGTTTTGCCAGTTTAGTGGCTAATTTGTATGAATTTTAAAATTCGTACGATTTTAAAAAGGAGGCGTGGCACCTGACCCCACCCCTAACCCCAACCGTCATTGGGGGATAAGCAAATCGTACTAAATTGTACGAATTAGATCGTACGAATTCATACGAATTAGCCACTAAATGAAAAAGTTACGAATTGCCGTGAGATTGTGTTGCTATTTTTTATAGAGTAAAATTATTCAACGAACTTATTAATTATGAAGATGAGTGATCTGGACCTGAATTTATCAAGCTTGTCAAAGCGCCATTTTAGTCTTGAAAATTCATGAAATATACTCATACTTTGAAACTTAAATTAAAAAACAAGGTATTCAATAACATGACATTAAGAATCACTATTACTCTCTTAGTTATTTAAGACAGCTCAAGCAGTCATTCAGGTGGTCAGGGGTTGATTTCCCCAATAGGCTATTTTGCAACAAAACTATGCTAGTTATGTTCACATGAATTAACAATTAGCTCAATTAACTCAAATATTTCTGTTAGATTTAAAATAGATTAGATCATAAGCAAATGAGATGTGTGGTTTTGTTGTTACAGAAACGTGACGCGAGCGCCGAGCTTGACTGCACAAAACGTTTTCACTATGTGATAATTCACTCTCGGTGCTTCCCGTGTGAAACGACAATGCATCTCTAATCAAGTATGACACCACAAATACTCTAAGCTCACTTTAATGGTGGGCAGGAAGCTAGAATACAACGTCCGCCCTGAAAATGTGACGCGAGCGCCGTGCTCAACTGCACAAAACGTTTCCATTAACATTATGTGAGAAAACGGCAGTGGGTGGCAAATCACCGCTTGCCGCTTCCCATGTAAAACGGCTTTAATAAGGGGCTCTAGGCCTACTCAAGTATGCAACAAGTACTGAAAGCTCTCTCTGATTGTGTTAGAGGTTAGAATATAAGCTTGCAACTAAATCATTTTTTTAGTTGTTCTTATTGCAGTAGAGTTTAATACCCTCATAGCAAAACTTCAATGGCCCACCTCTGGCCCACAAAATCTGGTTTTGCTGGGCCCACATGCTGCCGAAAATTACGTTACATGACTGGACCAAGTCTGGCTTCCAGGCAAGGGCCAAACATGGACCATATCTGTGTCAAGTCTCAGCCAAGCTATTAACCCATAATTGGGCCCGAACTAGGCCAGATAGGCTGGTGTGTCACGATTGCAATGATATTGTTTTATTTAGTGGGAGTCCTGCTGATCATTTTATTCTTCTGTGCACAAACATAGTGGCTTGTACTCGCATTCAGCTACCAAATCTTGACCCGCGTTGAACACAGTTGCGTCAGATTGCAGGTCTTTGATTTGAATTATGATTTATTAATTATTATTATTCCAATGCCTTGACAAACAGTCCTGCAAAACAGTGTGAATGTGGGTTTCTTGTTGCGTAATGATATATTCAACATTGGTAATCTGTGAAGTAAATTGTCATGACGTCAGGCACAAGACGTCAACATGTTGTCAGATTGACATTATACTCCAGCGTCATGAGACATTGTATTTTGTTTGGAAATGAAAATTGGGTTGACGTCACAACCCGTCAACAATGTCCAACGTCCAACCTAAAAATCAACCAAAAATCAGCTTCGAATGATGTTACAGCTTGACGTTGTGTGGACGTTACTATGACGTCTATTAGACATTGGATTTTGGTTGCCATACCTGACGAATAAATGTCAGTATTTGACGTCAATAAGATGTTGGCTCTATGATAGATTTTAGTCACTTTCCAACACAACCTAAAATCAACCATATATCAACGTCATTTGGTGTTGTAACTGGACATCAAAATAACGTTGTCCTTAGACGTTGGCTAGACATGGAGCTTTGGTCACGACGCTGGCTAGACATTGAGTCTTGGTGACCTGACGTCACGACCGAAATCAAACCTAATATTAACATCTTATGACGTTGTGTGCCTGCTGGGTAGGTTCAACCCTGCTGCACACTTACCTGTAGGTTTCAAACAAGCCTGAATAACTTAATTTGTTTGATCGTGTGTGTTAGGGTTTGAACTATATTGTGCAGAGCTGCGGCCCTTCGAGAACTGAGTTTGACACGTGTGACTCAGATCATGCATACAAATAAGCATTTATATATTTCTTTTGTTTGTGAGGCAAGTATTCACTGAAAGTGGACCATGCCCCTACCATGGACAATTATCAGTTTATAGATATTGATGATTGCCATTACATTTTTTTTAGATCTTAAATTTCTCTCGCGAGTGCCATTCGCGCCTGCTCTTCTCTCATAAATCCACCAGAGGCCGGTGTCGTCTGACTGACTGATGGAGCGATTGACTAAACCCAACCAATAGTGTTTTCAAAAGCACCGATTGACCTGCCCACTCACTTTTCTAAACCCAACCAACAATGTTTTCAAAAGCAATCCAGAAAAAGAAAAGTCTTGGCGAAAGCCTGAATTTCACCACATTTTCAGATCTTACCACATTCTCACCCTGTTATGTACTTGTTTATTTATTTATTTTTTGACTTCTGTTTTGGTCTTACCTGCTTTTTGGAACCGTTCTTCGCTATTAATGATTGCCATTACATTTTCTTCCCATTAAAAACTACACAAATGACAGGTTTTGTGTATTCTGTAGTGTTTGTTAACTGTGTACTATGTAGTGCATTGGACTCCCCAGAACCAATGCCTATCATGGACCATTATGGGCATTTTCAGCTGCCTTCATTGATTTGTTCTTGGATGAGCGATGGGTGTTCAGGTATAGCTGCTTGAGATTTGTTTCAGATGGGTGTGGAAAGGTTTCCCAATATGAATGTAGATAGACATTACAGTAGTGGCTCCAATATATACCATACCATTAATAAGCCCCCTATTTTTTTGCATATCTTTTGCATCTGCATGAACGTGCTGTATTGCCTTGACATTGGGTGTTTCACAATTCCAAGAATGCAGAAAACAGACTCGTGTTCTTGTGAAGATAGGTCTTGCCAAGTTACCTCGGAAGAACGAACTTGGGAGACTGCAAGAACAGGGAATGTATCCTGTGAGAAATGAGATGCTGTGTTCTTCTTGATGGTCACATGACTCTTACACATTTTTAACTGTTTTGGAACTGAACTTTGGCAGTTGATGATGACATTACACGAAAACAAGAGGACGCAAGATTGCTGAAGAACCCATATTGAGAAACAACCTCTTCCAAGAAAACAGATTAGGGTGTGGCAGGTGCATTTCATCAGAACTTGATTGACGTTGGCTTTGAGTGGACTGGGGCTGTGTTGGGATCTGAAGGCACAGATGAATTTGTCTCCTCAGGACCATATTCTTCCCAAACTACCAGGTATTTCAATCAGCCGACCCATCATCAGGAATCCTGGATTTGATTGATTATGTAAACTGAGGGTTCCTCTGATATCTCTGGAGGAGGAGAAACCATGTGGAAGGGGTGGGTTCAGTGGCTACTCGCTGTGAATTTGTTAAATTTGGGGTAAGTGCTTAGTAGGTAGTTCTAGATGAACTGTGACCTTGTTTATCCAGGTTGACAGCTATGCCTTATCTGCTGGCTGGTCTGGGACATTTTAGTGTTTGTGTCTCCGAATTGCCTGTTGGAGATGGACGTCTCATCATACCCTCTCACTCTCTTGAAACAAGTGGTTCATGACTGGAACTCAAGATTTCCTCAGAGAGTTCCTTCATCCAGGGTAAAAGAGGACACTGGTATTCAAATATGCACTGGAGTGGTATAAGACTAATAGTGGGTTGTCTGAGAGAGTTTTGAGTAATGCTTCCAGCTGTGTTGGTTGGAATAACAAAAGGCTCAGTAACCACTTTTAATAGATTTCTAAATAACTTCAGCTCTAAGACTGATAATGTTTGCAAATGTATTGACTCAGTGGAATCTTTCCCTTTTCGTGGCATCCCACACCTCCGTGGCTCTCCTCTATCTCAATTTTCCATCCTTGCTCTAGCTTCTCTGTGCAAAGAGGTTTATCTAATGAAAGCAACCACTTCCATTATTGAACCCATCCCACTCCATTAGTATCTGATACAATAGTATTCTCAGACACAATGCATTTAATGGAGCTAGTGACATCAATGTGAGGGGCAGGGTTAGGGGCGGGGTTAGGTGTGTGTATTAAAGGCACTGCATGCAGCCAGACCCTTCTCTTCTACTCTGCTGCTTAATTCTTATTTTTTCTCTCTAGATGCTGTTTTTTTATATTTAATTATTTATATTCATTCATTCATTCATTCATTTTCTTTTCAGGTTAGTCCCTTTATTAATCCGGGGTTGCCACAGCAGAATGAACCGCCAACTTATCCAGCATATGTTTAACACAGCGGATGCCTATTTGGCTGCAACCCATCACTGGGAAACATCCATACACACTCATTCACACACATACACTACGACCAATTTAGCTTACCCAATTCACCTATAGCGCATGTCTTTGGACCATGGGGGAAACCGGAGCACCCAGAGGAAACCTAAACGGACACGGGGAGAACATGCAAGCTCTACGCAGAAACGCCAGCTGACTCAGCCGAGGCTCGAACCAGCGACTTTCTTGCTGTGAGGCAACAGCGCTATATTTATATATATATATGTATTTGAATGTTTTTTATATCATCTTAATATAATAAATGATTCCCTATGTGGTGGGATGGTTCCTGCAGCACTTTTTCTGCTGTTTATTTTAATAATGGCCCCTTTCAAATTTGCCATTTATAGTTACAATCGTAATGCATATTGTGGCTTCTCAGTTACATACTCATCTCATTGATAACCTTTTTTTTTTTTTTAGCCATGTCACCTAACAGCAAGAAGGTCGCTGGTTCAAGTCTCAGCTGAGCCAGTTGGCATTTCTGTGTGGAGTTTGCATGTTCTCCCCACAGAATTAATGAATTAGTATGTTTAATATTTTTAAGTCTAAACAAAAGGGCATCACGGTGGTGCGGTGGGTAGCACAATCGCCTCACAGCAAGAAGGTCACTGGTTCGAGCCTTGGCTGAGTCAGATGGGATTTCTGTGTGGAGTTTGCATGTTCTCCCTGTGTTCTCCGGTTTCCCTCACAAGTCCAAAGACATGTGGAATAGGTTAATTGAGTAAGCTAAATTGTCCGTAGTGTATGTGTGTGAATGGGGGTGTGTGTGTGGATGTTTCCCAGTGATGGGTTGCAGCTGGAAGGGCATCCACTGCATAAAACATATGCTGGATAAGTTGGCAGTTCATTCCGCTGTGGCGACCCCAGATTAATAAAGGTACTAAGCCAAAAAGAAAATGAACAAATGAAGTCTAAACAAGGAATGAAGGATCCCTTTCCAAGCAATATTCAGTTTTAAGAACTGACACTCTTTGTTAGTCACACATTTCCTTGTCCGCTAAAGGAATCTCACAGATGATAAAACACAGGACAGTCTGTCGGACATCCGTCCTGTCAGCAACATCCTCAAACTCTCTGGAACGACACTCTTGAGTCTTATCATGGGACCTAGTGGCAACAAAGCAAGCCTGTTACCGTAAATGAACACTCAGGAAAGATATGATTCCAATAAATATTGGATAACAGCACAACTTCTTGCCTACTTGTAAGGAAAAATTAAAGGCTGCGTGCTATGGCATTTCAAAGCAATGACATTCACATATCCTTTACTGTATATAATATACTGACCAATGACAGAGCTTTCTCTGCACAGAAACCAGTTGATGTTATCATGCATTCATTTTCCTTCGGCTTTGTCCCTTTATTCATCAGGGGTCGCCACAGCGGAATGAACCACCAACTTATCCAGCATATGTTTTACACAGTGGATGCCCTTCCAGCTGCATCCCAATACTGGGAAACATCCATACACACTCATTTACACAAATACACTATGTCAATAGCGGAGCACCTGGAGGGAACCAGGCCAACATGGGGAGAACATGCAAACTCCACACAGAAATGCCAACTGACCCGGCCATCCTTCTTTCTGTGAGGTGACAGTGCTAACCACTGAGCCACCGTGTCACCCTTGACGTTATCATTCCAAGGCAATGTGTTTCAGAGGTAAAATAAACTGAGGGATATTCATCTAAGGAAGGTGCTTGGGTTTTCAGAGAGTAGAATTATTCAATAGGTCTTTGGCATTCAAATTCATTAACGCCTCACAATGTTTTTCTGATGGAGTTTGGGTTTCTTGGCACAGCTGCCTTTGGCTAGCATTGCTGTCGTGAAAATACATTAATATTCAGTAGCTAATATCTTAGATTTGACTGCATTGACACCATGGGATGAGAGCAAAACGTATTTAGTTACTCAATATTTACTCATCCTCGATTGGTTTCAAGTTCTTTCTTCTGTTGAATACGAAAGAAGAAAGCTGAAATCCTACAGTTGGAAAAACACTATGAAAGTCAATGACTACAGGTTTGCAAAGTGTTTCAAAATATCTCCTTCGGCGTTTAACAGGAGAAATCAACTTTTATAAAGGTTTGAATCATGTACAACAGGGGTGTCAAACTCAATTCCTGGAGAGCCGAAGCCCTGCACAGTTTAGTTCCAACCCTGCTCCAACACACTTACCTGTAGGTTTCAAACAAGCATGAAGGACTCAATTAGTTAGTTAGGTGTGTTTAATTAGGGTTAAAACTAAACTGTGCAGAGCTGCGGCCCTTTTGGAACTGAGTTTGACACCTGTGATGTACAAGGTGAATAAATTATGAAAAAATGTTTATTTTTGGTTGAACTATCTCTTTAAACTTGGATGACGCGATATTGTTATATTTCAATATTTCAGTTAAGCAAAATGTACTACTTTGCATGAAAACAGCAAGTTATTCTGTTATTTAATTGTTTATTTAAGGTAAAGGTCATTTGACTTTTACCCATATTGGATTTACCTCCTTCTCAACATCCCTCCCACATCCTTTAAATTACATCATACTTCACTCGTGGTTTGTCCAGCCCTCTGAATTCCAAACTACTGACCACACACCGCTCTATACATAACTACTGTCACCTCTTCACCATCAACTGTGGTTCTATTCTAGTAATGATAAGACCAAGCTTAGACCTAGTTTGATATATTTAGCCTTGCCCTCTGCTATATATAACATTTCATGCAAATAGGTTATGTGTGGTTGCTAAAGTACTGCTAAATGGTTGCTAGGGTACCCCTATGGTTTTAGTTTGACATGTTTCAAATCATGTGGCTTTGAAGAGAAGTGGGTCCCACTTTATATTAAGTGTCCTTAACTACTATGTACTTACATTAAAAAAATAAATACAATGTACTTACTGTGTTCATAATGTATTTGAGAACACTTGTGGAGTTGGGATAGAGGTTGGGTTATGGACAGGTTTGTGGAATGGGTAGTTTTAAGGGTGGGTTAAGGTGTAAGGGATGGTCAACAGTGTATTTACAAATGTAATTACAAAAGTTAATTACAGATATAATTACATACATGTATTTAATCAAGCATAAGTACAAAGTAAATACATGTATATACACAATAAGTACATTGTAACAAACTATTAGTTCCTATGTAAGTACATATTAGTTAAGGCCACTTAATATAAAGTGGGACCAAGAAGTGTGTTATAACTTATTGTTCATTCATTCATTTTTCTTCAGTGTAGTCCCTTTATTTATCATGGGTCGCCACAGCGAAATGAATCGCCAACTATTCCAGCATATGTTTTACGCAGCTGATGCTTCGTATTGGGAAACACCCATACGCTCTTGCATTCACACATGCACACACACACACACACACACACACACACACACACACACACACACACACACACACACACACACACACACTCACACTATGGCTAATTACATTCTTCATTTTCTTTTCAACTTAGACTCTTTATTAATCAGGGGTCGCCACAGCGAAATGAACCGCCAACTATTCCAGCATATGTTTTACGCAGTAGATGTCCTTCCAGCCGCAACCCAGTATTGGGAAACACCCCTACACTCTTGCATTCACACACACACACACGCACGCACGCACGCACACACACACTATGGCCAATTTAGTTCATCCAATTCACCTATAGCACGTCTTTGGACTGTGGGGGAAACTGGAGCATGCAGAGAAAACCCACGCCAACACGGGGAGAACATGCAAACTCTACACAGAAATGCCAAGGACTCGAACCAGCAACTTTCTTGCTGTGAGGTGACAGTGCGAACCACTGAGCCACCGTGCCACTTTTAAAATGCATTCAATTTAATTGTCCTAAAATATTTTGATACAATTTTGTACATGAGGACCCCCCTTGCCCCTCAGGTTCATCCAAAACAATTACATTTAATGCAAGAACAATACAACTGAACAGGTTAATCTTTGAAGTTCAAGTAAATACATTTAAACAAGATCATATAGCCAACAAGAATTTTTGCTTAGCTACCATTAGAAATTAATTTATGATCCGTAGGGTAAATGTACAGTACATCCTGTATTTGTTGGCTGCCATGCTTCAGCTAGTACAGTATAATGTATTCCAGTGGGAATCAACTGTTTCCATTTTCACACAGACTACCAAAGTAATGTGGGAAATATTCTGCCCTGAAGCTGGAGCAAGATGTTACTTATTGGCCTTTAATGGGTACAAGTGTTCTCTCTCTCAGAGGAACCCCGTCTTTGGTGTCTGAATTGATTTGGAAAAAATACCCACAGATTTTCGAGGTGATAAAGTCGCTCAAGAATACGGTTTTATTTAGTCCAACTAAACTAGAAGTTCATTCACCTCTTAGATAACATAATACAAAAGATTTTCCTTTCCCAAGATTGAATAAATGTGTGCATGTCAGCTCCATTTATTCATTCATTCATTCATTTTCCTTTGGCTTAGTCCCTTATTTTCAGGGGTCGCCACAGCGGAATGAGCCGGCAACTATTCCAGCATATGTTTTATGTAGCGATTACCCTTCTAGCCAGTACTCTGAAACACCCATACACTCCTACATTCACACACACAGTGAGAAAATCTACACAGAAATGCCAATTTACCCAGCTGGGACTCGAACTAGCAACCGTTCGTGCTGTGAGGTGACAGTGCTAAGCACTGAGCCACCGTGTCACCAATTAGCTTTATTTTTGTCCAAAAAACCCCAAAATTGCTCAACATGTATTTGTTGATCTAGTAACCAGTCAGGTGCTATACTACTAGCCCTCAAAAAAATCTGAAAATCAAATCTGAGCCTATGCATACTTTATAAATGAGGCCTCAGTTGATCATATGGGTTATGCCTTTTACAAGATGTAAGTTAAGTCATTTGTGTCTCCAGAATGTGTCTGTAAAGTTTCAGCTCAAAATACACATCCACTTAAAACCCTAATAAGTTGACTGAACTAAATTAATTGAGTAAACTCATTGCCTCAATTTAATTGAGTAATGGAGTCTGCCAAAACTTGCTTATTTAAGTTTATTTAACTTATAGTAGACTTTACTTAAATTGTTCAGTTCACCAAACTTAGTGCTATTTTATTTCTTAGATGGAAAATATGTTGAATCAGTGACCAGTTTTATTTTTTGCATATATATATATATATATATATATATATATATATATATATATATATATATATATATATATATATATATATATGTTTTATTTCTTAGATGGAAAATATGTTGAATTAAAGAATAATGTACCCAAAATAAAGTTAAGAAACCTCCAATATCTTTGAAACTTCTCTCAAAACAAAACAAAAAACAAAAAACAAAAAACAAAAAAAACAAAACAAAACAAAACAAAACAAAACAAAACAAAACAAAACAAAACAAAACAAAACAAAACAAAAGGTAAGCTTTCCTTAAGGTAAGCATAAAAAAAAAATTTGATAAAAAAAGCTGGTGTGCATCCGTGTGTGTAATAATATACTATGAAAAAATGTTTAAATGAATTTTAAACAAAACAAGTAGCCATTTATTCACATTATGATAAATAATTACGCCTGAAGCCATTTGTTTTCTGATTCAAAAAATACCTTGCATTTAAAAGGCTGCACATATTAGAATTTTACAGACAAGACTACATTTGTGAAAATGATCTATTTTTTTTTCAAAGAATTTATTATGATTTTAAGCTCACTACACTTTTATGCATTTTCATGGTACATAAGTTAAATTAACACATATTTTTAAGTGACAGGACCAAAATGCAAAACTTTAAGTTATGTTCAGTCAACTTTACTTAAGTTTTTAAGTAAAGACAACAATAGGGTTTTCAGTGTCAAATTACTTAATATACAATGCAGCTTGAGTTCTTTTTAATTTATTTATCAATATATGTCACATTAGCCCTTCCAGACAAAGATTCTACCCTAACATGCATCCTTTAGCCGTCCTTTCAGCTTCATTAAGCTGTCTTTGCTAACTTTCTGACAGATATCAATGACTATCTGTAGGGCTTGGGGTCCCTGCGGAGGCTACTGTTGGTGAACCCACAACAGAAAAGGGAAAAATAAAGCAGTTAGAAGCCAGGATTTAAAAGATACACTGCCATTTTACACTTTTCTCCCTCATTATATAACAGCTTTTCATTTTTCATGATATTATATATGAGGGAAAGTAGCAGAAGTTCAGTTAGTCTGGGACGGTTCTTTATTTTCTGTGTGCTGCTTCAGTCATTACTCTTATATCAAGTCAGTAACCAGCAGTTCCACTATAACGTTGCGTAATTAGTCTTATAATTAATCCCTTCTTTAATGAACAGATTTGGAGGATTTTATAAAGCAACATGCTGGTGGAACCCTAATCGATCACAGCTCCTTTGTAATTCTGTGAATGCATGAGGTATGACTACCTTTAAAACCTGCTCAAATGCCCAAAAGCGCTAGCTGTGCCATTCAAACCTGGAAAGCCACCGAATCACATTAACACGAGCAAGAGTTGTAAGAAGTGATCTGCATATTTGGTTGTTGTGTTGCTGGCTCTGTCTGCCCACACAGCGCTGCCTTTTTTGGGGTTGGAATGTGTCAGGCCCCTCGACAGACGCGACCTCCCCTCAGATACCTGTCAAAGCCATGTATATGAACCACAAAATGTTGCATTAGAGTAAATAGGAGTTGTTGTTTTTTTGACAGATTTCTATGTGTTGTTATTCATCCAGTGAAGTACTGAAGAATCATACTTAATTAAAAGTAGGGATGGCTGACGTGAAACTGACGTTTCGACACAGTGTCGAGATCCCGAAACGCAAGTGTTTCCAAACACTGCACCGAAGCATGATCCGAAGCACCCAAGTCACATGACTAAATTGTTTCAAAACACTTGGTCACGTGACTAAAGTGATTCAAAGCATTGATCACCTTAGAAGGGTTTCGAGACCTGGTAATTCTCTATTTGGCTGCCAAGTTAGAAAAAATTCTGTTTCATATGGCCTAGTGGACTGCGCATGTGCACGATGTTACTATGCATCACATGACTTTTTGGGTTCGAATCCCGACTTGTTCAAATACTCCGAAATCATAGTTTTATGTGTTTTTTTTTATCATGTTTCTGTTTTGTGTAGCCTAAATATGATACAGCTGCAGTTACGCCATCAATTTAGCATCATTTTTGTAACACTGTAAAACAATAATTAATATTTTTACAGTACTGTGATAGTTTGGTTTAGGGTTTGGGTAGACCTTAATAAAATACAATAAATGGGAAATTTTATGAATAATATAAATAACTCTTGATAACTTCAGGCCACAGCTTCTGATCTAGCAACAACCCTGTTTTAAGACCAAAACAAGACATATTTATTCACAGATTGTTTATTCGGATATCAGACCAATGTTGAAACAAAACGATACAAGAGCAAAGCATTACCAACTGGTATTACAGCATTTCAAAATAGCTGTATTAGCCTGGATTCGAGGCCACTATCCCCGGATGCTAGTTAGACACCTTAACCGCTCTGCTACATTAATCAAAAACCAACTTTACAAAGTGGGCTTTAATACCTTAATGTGCTCAACTATTATGTGCTGCAGCTGTTTCAGTGCAATACATAAAAAAATCACCACTAGGTGTCACTGTAGAGTGGGGTTTCGAAACAATTCGAAGCTTCGACACATTTGCTTCTGTGGAAATATAAATTTATATCATCTAATTCCAAATGAACAATAATCTACGTATAACTTAAAAGTTATATTCTCTGGTTTTTAATTATATTATTTCATTGACATGCCAGCTTGGAGGGATATTTAACCTTTATCTTTCTGACTACAGGCTAAGCCAGTGATGCAAATGCTTTAAACGACTCTGTCTTTGTCTTCGGGTGTTGCTTTTATGCTACAGAAACCCTATATTGATTAACTTGTGTGGTCAGTAGCTGGGCCGTTTTTTAACACCTATGCCATGCTGACTCCAATACTGAATTTGCATGCTTTGTTTAGCTATATCCCCTCCTCCTAAGAACACAATATAGACATGAAATCTTTGTCTTAAATCAGACTTATGTGAGACTTGAGAGACTTGTGAAAGAACTTGCAGACTGCGGACCTCTAGTAGGCTCTTGCAGACACATGGACATCTTAAAGACGCTGTATGACTGCAGATTAACCAACACGTCTCAATAAAGGAATTCTGCTTGTTTCGAGTCTCCTGGACTGGTTTCTCTCTTCTTTTCACTCATTTATTTTTTTTTACAACACTTCGACTGTTTCAGTGTTTTATGAAGCCTCGCTTTGCCCACCACTAAGTAAAAGTAACTTACTTGCCTAAAAATGTAGTGCAGGTAGAGTAAAAGTATCTGTTGGAAATATTACTCAAAGCGGGAGTAAAAAGACCTTTCGAAAGGACTCAAGAGTAGTGAGCATTACGCAGTAAAAAGCTGATGGATTTACATGTCATTTGTGGATGTGTGTAAACGTAACATTCTGTAGTGCATATAGTTATTGACACAAAACGTCATAAGACGTTAATATTAGGTTAGATTTAGGTTGTGACGTCAGGTGACCAAAATTCAATGTCTAGCCAGCATCTGAGGACATCAATATTTTTATGTTCAATAATGACGTCAAATGACGTTGATGTTTGGTTGATTTTAGGTTGTTAGAAAGTTACCAAAATCTAATGTTGAGCCAACATCCTAAACCAAGGTCATACTGACGTCAAATACTGACATTTGTTTGTCAGGTTTGACAACCAAAATCCAACATCTGATAGACGTCATAGTGGTAACGTCCACACAACGTCAAGCTGTAACATCATTAGTTGATATTTGGTTGGTTTTAGGTTGGAGATTTGACACCTGACGTTGTCGACCTGATTTTCATTTCCAAACAATATTCCACGTCACATTGGGGTAGAACGTCAATCAGACATCATGTTTCACGTCTTGTGTTGGGTGTTTAAGGCCGTTTCGGTCATCCTACAGTAAACATCCGTCATCTTTCAATCAGTGACATGCATCTAAACAGTCTCTGGGTCAATGCGTGTAAAGATTTTCCTGTATACTTTTAATGCTTCCAAACAGTTTGCTGAAATTATGAATCACCCATGTTTTGCTTTTTATGCGTGAATTGACTGGACAGGAGTTACAGGACTGATTATTCTAATCCCCATAGACAAAACAGAAATAAAGTAGTGTCTGCAGGTTGAAGGGAAATAGTGGAGTAAAAGTACCAATACTGAACTAAAAATGAACTCAAGGGAAAGTAAATGTACACATTCTGAAAACTACTCAGTAAATTACAATTCCTGAGAAAAACTACTTTATTACTGTAATTTGAGTATTAGTTAACAGTTACTTTACACCACTGGATTCATCTGAATACTGGAAACTGTCTCTGGTATAATCCTTTAAACTATACTAAACCCCTATACTAAACAAACCTATACCAAGGTATAACACAGCTTAGTTCTTTTAGTAATATGTGATAAGGGTAATCTCTCTTAGATGTGCAAGTTAATCATATGTGATGTTATAAAGTACACTGCCGTTCCATTTGAAGAAGTATCCGACCTGAGTCCTTGGCCCTCAGTAGTTCGTTGGCAAAATTTCCAAGACGCAAGTCAGAACTTAGCATACTTAGGATTGAGAAACACCCCTATACAGACCTGCGTTTGCAGCAGGTCGCCACTCAGAGCGACAGGCAGCTACAAAGTTGCTGCAAAAAATTCCAGGTGCGAGCATGTTGCGCCAAGGCTGCCGTCATTTGCGATCTCCAGCAGTTGATCTTCTTGCACATGCTGGATTCACCTGGTTCGTTGACAAATGGGTTGTGGATCCATTCTTTGGCAGTTTGTGAGTTCTTCACTGGGTCTTTATCTCTTCGCAAAGAATCTTTCCAAAGACGTCTGTTTTTTACTCATTTTGCTAGCTTGAGGCTTCAATTTAATTTATTTCGCTTTTAGTGACCCAGATCTGATTAATGTGTTTACACTTGCTATACAATTTACGATGTCACACATGCGTAAAGGCGCGTTCTAACATCTGAGCCACACATAGCCACAATGTAAGAAATTGTCTTGCTTTTAGCTCTGCTAAATATGCAAAGTTTGCCCAACTTTAAAATGATATTAAGGCGAAGGAGAAGGCAAAGGTCCGTCACCGTAGCTTGCGCCTATGGTTTATTTATGTTGTCCTCTTCCATTCAGAGGAATTTGTGGGTACGAGAGAGATCTCAGGTCTGGTGGGAGCAAATTGTGGCGACTGACTGCTTTTCCATGTTTTCCACGTCGATGTCTCCACACACACTCTTCCTTCTACGTCATTAAATCGTGGAGAAGTAAACTTGTCGCAAGTTTAATGACGTACAAAACAGAACGCCTCAATAAATCCGATCTGCCTGTTTACATGTCACATATCCGATTTATATCTGATTTATTTCCACTTATAAAGGAAGCCTGAAACCAATCTTTAAATATTTAACGCAATCTCACGCCAATTCGTAACTTTGGATTTAGTGGCTAATTCGTATGAATTCGTACAATCTAATTCGATCCATTTAGTACGATTTGTTCATCACCCAGTGACGGTAGGGGTTAGGGGTGGGGTTAGGTGCCACACCTCCTTTTTAAAATCGTACATTTTCGTACGACCGAATTCGTACGAATTAGCCACTAAACTGACAATACATAAAATACTTACATTTCCTCGTGAGATCAGGCTGGAATATCTGAAAGCATGTGTTTTTTTAATATTTATAGCAAATCCAAAGAACCAATATGGTCTCCTCATCATATATATTTCATTTTACAGGATAGATGATTTACGTTTTTTCCAGCGTTTATGTGTTTGCACTGAGCAAACCTAAAAACTTACACCCACTTCATATTCCTATGCATTCTACGTAAACAAAAAATAGACCACTGCACTGCTTATCACTTTTGTGTTGGCTGAAAAATTAAGCGGTTATGAGGTTATGACTTATTGACCAACCTGAAATTAATGCCTGGAGTATAATTCGAAATAATCTCCCTAGTGGATTAAAGGCACACTTGGAATAAATGAACGGATAGTTATTAAACGTTCTTTTGCCTCCAGAGCATTATTTGGACAGAGGTACTAAACAGCACCATCTCTGAATGGTTACCATGGTGACACTGCTTCATATTCCTAGAAAACGGTTGGCTGGTTTATTGCACTTGTCTGAGTGTGGCTTAACTCTTTGTCCTCAGGTTGGTAACCAAACAGCACTGAAATGCTTGACTGAATAAATTATATCACCTAATATAGAAACAAAGCTGCACTCCTTTTAAAGTGTCTGCATTGATAACTGAATGCCAACAGAAATGGTTAGCACCATAGTTTTTCATCTGTCCAGCAAGGTTATAATAGTTTGGGATTTTTCATTCGTTTTAGTTTTTATTTTGTTTGAACTTTTTGTTTTAAAATCCAGTTTCAGTGTTTTAATTAGTTTTTAGAGGCAGATTTACTAGTTTTTATTAGTTTCTATATTTTAAAAATGCCTTAGTTTTAGTTTTGTTTTTATTAGTTTCAGTATTAGTTTTAGTTTTTTTTCTAAATAAGGATATTAGAGGTGCAAGATTCAAAATCATCAGAATAAATATTGTGTAATAAAAACTCAACCATACATTTTTTGAAACATGTATTCAGAGGACAAGTGAACACTATCATACCACTGCTATCTACCCATCCTTAATTTTAAATACAACAGTAGTCTTAAGTACAATATGTGTGCAAGGCTGCTTCTGAGGTTAAATACACAGTAGTGATGGGAAGTTCAGATCTTTAACACAAAATCATTTGTGACAATCCTTCCATGTTAGGACTCAACATACCAAATTTATGTAGTCAGCAATCATAATTTCAGTCAGTTAAAACATCACCTTGATCTGAAAAATTAAGTTTGCAACCCAACTGAAGCATGATTGACTTATTTAAATTCTATTACGATTTTTTTATTACGATGAAATAAACTTACTTGATCAAACTTAGTTGATTAAATTTAGTTCAGTCACAGCAGACTGTCATGTACTGTTTGTGTTCGGTTCACAGAATCATGCCTGCGCATTATTATCGTTTCACTGCTTCTCAGATCTGATCGATCAGTGTAACGTTACTGTTCTAATCACTGAATAACAGTATTGGTTTATTTCGAGTCAGAGGGGGTATTAAGCATTTAAAAAGTAAGTAGTTTGTGGATAAGAGTGCTTACTGGAGACGCGAATTGTTTTAAATGATTCAGTTCGATTTGGTGAACTATTTTAACCAGTTTGATTACTAATACAGAAATAAAACACATTATTGGGCACAGATGTGTTAAATTGACAATTTTAAGTCTCTGTATTTAATGCTGTCACCGTGCTGCTGTCATGTCCACTCTTTGTTTTTGTCACAGGAGCAACAGGGAGGATGACTGGAGAAGAACCGGCTCGATCTGGCCAGCGGCAGCAGGTTTACAGACTCTGAGGTGCCATACAGGTCAAACACCGGACAGCGTGAAGTAAATAGATTCACTTCTAAAAGGCATACAGTAAGATACAATACAATGACAAAAATGAAGGATGTTTTTGCTAGAATTTAAGGTAGTTTCAGTTAGTTTTGTATGTACACAATACAGTTTCAGTTAGTTGTAGTTTTTTAAAAAACTTTCGTTTTTATTTTTATTTCAGTTAAAGAAAATGATTTTCAATTTTAGTTTCCGTTTTTTTGTTTGTTTTCGTTAACTATAATAACCTCGCTGTCTACAAAGCAAAAATTTGTGTTGCTTAAAACAAAACGTTTTTGTCATTGACGGGATTCGAGGCCAGCAAGGAACGATTCCAGAAAGCAGGTAAGAAAAAAAACAGCCAAAGCCAAAAAATAAAATAAAAAAGTAAATAACAGGGGGAGAACGAGGTAAAATCTAAAAACATGGCAAAATCAGGTGAGGGCTTTTCTCTGGCATCAACAACATGAAAGCATAGATCCATCCTGCCTTGTATCAATGTTTCAGGCTGCTGATGGTGGTGTAATGGTGCGGGGGATATTTATAACGCCTTGTCATAAAACGTGAATCATCTTAGACTGGTTTCTTGAACATAAAAATGAGTTCACTGAACTCAAATGGCCTCCACAGTCACCAGATCTCAATCCAATAGAGCACCTTTAGGATGTGGTGGAACTGAAGATTCGCATCATGGATGTGCAGCCGACAAATTTGCAGCAACTGCATGATGCTATCATGTCAATATGGAGCAAAATCTGGTCTTTAGAGGAATATTTCCAATACCTTGTTGAATCTATGCCACAAAGAATTAAGGCAGTTCTGAAGGCAAAAGTGGGTCCAACCCAGTACTAGTAAGGTGTACCTTATAAAGTGGCCGGTTAGTGTATATGGATGTGAACCTGTTCACTGATGTTCACAGATGATTCAAAGTACCCAGATGTTATTATGCTTCAGCAGTTGTTATCTCAGAAAAACATACCTTAGAATGCTCCAACTGACCAATCAAAATCAAGTTTTCCAGATGTAGTGTATTAATTAAAAATAAAAAAAAACACTTATTGTCCCCATCTTTTTAAGTCATAAATAATCATTATTGAGATTTTAAAGCTATTTGACCAGTGAACTAGAAAATTTTATTGGTTTTCATCTGAAATAAATCTAGTCACCATAAACTTGAAAGACAGATTCCATAAAGCCCGATTCAGTCTTCCCTCCTGACAGACTCTGGATTGTGCGGGAAATGCAGTGGATTGTGACTGTCAGCGTGGGGAGAAAGAGGCTCTCTGGCTGATCTGAGAGGTGGCAGGTCTGGTTCCTGGTCGTCTGCCCCCGTGACGAGCACATTATCTGCTGGAATGCAAGCCCAGTCATTTCCAATAATGATTCTGCCAGCTTCCACACCTCCAGACAAGTGAGTGTGGGTGACATGAGGCTGCGGAGGGAGGGAGGGGGTCTGAGATGCTTGTCAACTTGACTTCCAAGCCCCTCATTCACTATAATGTGATGCAGAGGTTAATTGTGGAGCTGTGTAATAAGTGTTAATGTTGTTGCCTCTGACGTCAGCCAGGAAGAACAGGGGACATCTGGTCAATCCCCTCTGTACCTTTTTTTAGACTGTCAAATATGCATTAGGAAATGCAAAGTATAGCTTGCTTACAGTCATATAACTAAGATCGCCGCGGCTATTTCACATGGCAGGTTTTTACATCTTTCTTACATATTGAGAGATCGTGTCGATCGACTTGAAGAGGGAATATGTCCTGACATAATCCACACAGACGCAACTTAGTAAAGTGTGAAGTCATGAATCATTTTAATCGTTGCATTAGTCTGAATGTAAATCCCCTCATCAGGCAGCGCTGGAGCAGAGTAAGAGAGTGGATCAAAGCGCATCAATCGAAAGGCATTAAAAAAAGAAAATGACACAACTTAAGACACTTAAATGCTTGCATTTGTTGTATTTTCACCAGCTCTGTGATGCACGTCCTCAGCTTTATACATTGAGATCAATTAAGGCTGATTTATACTTCTGCGTCAAGCGCATGCGTATGCTACGGCGTTGACGCATAGCCCTACGGCGTGGCCGTCGGCGTCGCTGATGTGCACCTCTCAAAAAATATAACTACACGTCGCAACGACGCATAGCGCAAGCTCTGTGATTGGTCGGCTTGGTAGCGCTGATGAGTCTGGGCGGGACCGATAGCCGCGCGAATGACGCGACCTCAATGGAGCAATTGTTTACAAGTATGGAGTCATGTGAAGGAGCTCCGGATGGAAAGTTTTGTATTGTGTTTACGTCATGGTTAAAGATGTTGCACGTCCGCCGGATCCTGGCTTAAAATGAGCGAGTTTAAGCCACTTGTACATTCAGGAAGTGTTCAGGAAAAGCAAAACACCAGCAAAGTGGTAATGCAAACCAACAGAGACAGCGCGCAGAAGTATAAATGCACAGCCACGCGCGTTGCATGCGCCGTAGGTTACGCCGGTCACTTGACGCAGAAGTATAAACCAGGCTTAAGAAGGAGGAGTAGGGGTGGAAGGGGGGACTTCAAAACGAAGATAGCATTGGAATGAAACCCAGGGTATTTATAGTATTTGGGAGTCATCTGATTGGAGCGTAGTGAATTGGATAATGCGGATCCAGCCGCTAGCAATCATAAGCACGTGATCCTGTAGAAATCATACATTTCAAATGCAGTAAAAAAGTCAGCCATTTTCTTTCCTTTTTTTTTAAATAATAATGTTTGTAGCGTATCTGTGTTCCAGGCAGATTGCTCCCTTCAGTTTAATTTTCCTCTCATTTTCAAGGCTATGCCCTCAATATTGATTCAGTCCAAACTCATTTTCTGTACAGTGCTTGAAGTACTTGACAAACACCAGCGCAAGCGGGCTCCACTTTGTGTGAAGAGCGCCGTGCATTAAAGCACGTTCAACTGGCTGCTTCATTTCACTCAAGTTTCCGTGTGGGACTATTCATTTAATCTCCAATGTCTTACAGTGCTGCTGTACTATGGGAGGAAAACTGAGAGGAAAAACAGGAGGAAAACTGAGAGGAAAAACAGCAGGTAAACTATTATATTTCATGTGTTTACCCAAATCAACAGCAAAACTAAATGTTTATTGTTGTCAAGAATCTGCCAAATTAATAATGTCGCACTATCCCTTAGAGCACCAAAATAGGCTTCAGCTTAAATGATCGCCTGAAGAAAGCACCTGCTGGCACATTTGCATTGTTTTCCATTGTCTGGTCCTGACTGGACTGATCTGGTTGTGGGTAAGAACACCAGTCACAACGTGAGCTCCGTGTTGGGCATCTGAGGTCATTGTTCCCTACTTTTTTGTGTTGATTTATTTTATTTTAGCATATCAGCTGTTGACTAATGGAGTCAACTTTACAAACTGGATGACATAAAACATTTCTAAATTAATCTATCTGCCTGTCTGTCCGTCCATCCATCCATCCATCCATCCATTCATCCATCTATGTATCCATCCATATATTTAAAGTCAGAGATATTTCAGTTTGTAAGGTAGATTATAGTTTTTCTTGTTTGCTTTGACCTGGTTAAAGAAACTAAGTTCCACTTCATTTTCATTATCACTTTCCCAGCAGAGCAGAAGTCAGGTCTTGCAAATGTATAAACCCTTTTTCATTGGGTTGACACAATTCCCCCCACATTTTTTAAAACAGTTAACACGGCTGTCATTCAAGCAGGCCAAACCCCGTTGTTTTAGCTATGGTAACCAAACAGAAACCATCTATTCATAACCATTAGAAACTACCAAGATCAGCATGAATTCACTGAAGCACCAGTTTGACACTGCTTCACACAAATTTTCAATTAGCAATCAGTCTGCAAACATTAAAAACAGTAGAAGGTCTGTGTTGTTCTGTGCCAGCATGGATGTCCTATGCTTCCAATAGATTTGACTGTATATTGGTTCACATTTGTTTTCTATACAGTACTTTATTACTTTTGTCTGTCTTTTGTTTTTACTGTATTTCAGTTTTCAGCCACAGTTTGAAAACTGTTATAAATTCAATATACATTTAATCAAAGCATTTTTTATTCTGGATCCGATTCTTTGCATAAAGGCGAATTTGAATAGAAAGAAAACAAACTGCATTGGCAATAAGCTACAATGGCAAGCAATGGTGCACTGATTCACACTGAGTTCTGTATTTCGTTGTCCATTGTGTAACGGTTAATTGAAAAAGCTCATAGACTTGTTTTCAAGTTGTGTTGTTTGAAGGTGAAACTAGCTTTTGTTGCATATTTTAATGTTATTTCTTTACAGTTTTTCTCGATTGCTTGGATGCAGTTATCAACTGAAACTCCACATTTTCAAAACAGTTAACACAAAGGCCTAAACAGCGGTCAAAATGACACATTTTGCTTGCAAAAGGCACATATCATGTCAAAACATTTAACATATGCAACAAAAGCTAGTTTTACCTTCAAACAACACAACTTGCAAACAAGTATATGAGCTCTTTCAATTAATCATTACACAATGCACAACAAAATACAAAATACAAAACTCAAAATGCACCACCATTGCTTGCCATTGTAGCTTATAGCCAATGGCATTTGTTGTCTCTATTTGGGCTGTCAAATTCGCCTTTTTGCAAAGAATTGGATCAAGAATAAGATTTGCTTTGATTGAATATATATTGAATTCATGACATTTTTCAAACTGTGGCTGAAAACTGAAATACTGTATATAAAAAAAACAGACAAAAGTAATAAAATACTGTTAATATTAGAGAAAACACATGTAAACTAATATACAGTCAAAACTATTGGGAGTATAGGACATAGCCATATTGACCTCCTCCATCAATGCTGGCACAGAACAACACAGACCTTCCATCGTTTTTATAAGGTTTGCAGACTGATTGCTAATTGAAGATTTGTGTGAAGGAGTGTCAAACCGGTGCTTCAGTAAATTCATACTGATGTTGGTAGTTTTTAATAGTTAGGAATAGATGGATTCTGTTTGGTTACCAAAACTAAAACAATGGAGTTTGGACTGCTTGAATGACATCTGTGTTAACTGTTTGGAAAAATGGTGGGGAAAATGTGTCAACCCAATGAGAAAGGGTTTACACATTTGCAAGACCGGTCCTCTGCTCTGCTGGGATAGTGATAATGAAAATGAAGAGGAACCTAGTTTCTTTAACCAGGTCAAAGCAAACTAGAAAAACTTTAACGTTTTGACACAGTTTTGCTAGCAAAATGTGTCAATTTGACCATGAGTGCCACTGTTTAGGCCTGTGTGTTAACTGTTTTGAAAATGTTGAGTTTCAGTTGATGGCTGCATTAAAGCAAACAAGAAAAACTGTAAAGTCCTGCTTTTAAAACTTGCAGTTGACAGTAAGCTGCATATATTAGTACTTTTCAAATCTGCAATGTCCACTTTCAATTTATTTGATAATTGCAATTTTTATATTTTAATTGATGAAAAATTATGAAATGATAATAATATTTTTTAAAAATGAGATGTTTGAGTACAGTTTTTCTTGTTTGCTTTGACCTGGTTAAAGAAACTAGGTTCCACTTCATTTTCATTATCACTATCCCAGCAGAGCAGAAGTCAGGTCTTGCAAATGTATAAACTCTTTCTCATTGGGTTGACACATTTTCCTCACCATTTTTCAAAACAGTTAACACGGATGTCATTCAAGCGGTCCTAACTCCATTGTTTTAGCTATGGTAGCCAAACAGAAACCATCTATTCCTAACCATTAGACACTACCGAGATCAGTATGAATTCACTGAAGCACTGTTTTGACACTCCTTCACACAAATCTTCAATAAGCAATCAGTCTGAAAACCTTATAAAAACGATGGAAGGTCTGTGTTGTTCTGTGCCAGCATGGGTGAAGGTAAACACATGTAAACCAATATACAGTCAAATCTATTGGGAGTACAGGACATAACCACTATTGACCTCCTCCATCCATGCTGGCACAGAACAACACAGACCTTCCACCGTTTTTAATGTTTGCAGACTGATTGCTAATTGAAGATTTGTGTGAAGCAGTGTCAAATCGGTGCTTCAGTGAATTCATACTGATCTTGGTAGTTTCTAATGATTAGGAATAGATGGTTTCTGTTTAGTTACAATTGCTAAAACAATGGAGTTAGAACCGCTTGAATGACAGCCGTGTTAACTGTTTTGAAAAATGGTGGGGAAAATGTGTCAATCCAATGAGAACGGGTTTACACATTTGCAAGACCTGACTTCTGCTCTGCTGGGAAAGTGATAATGAAAATAAAGTGAAACCTAGTTTCTCTAACCAGGTCAAAGCAAACAAGAAAACTTTAACTTGTTAAAGGGATAGCTAACTAACCCCTGAATCCCAATTTTCTCATTTGCTCATCCTCCGTTTGTTTCAAACCTTTCTGAGTTTCTTGTTTGTGAAATATGGTGTAATGTCTCCTCCCTGTGGTCAAACTCTTAAATGTAAAGACTCGATGCTGTAAAAACTTATCTTGGCTAGAAGCAGGCAAAGCTAAGTGAATTAACGTTGACTAATTCATTCAACTTTATTTATAATAATAAAAACCATGTATTTTTATTATTTTTTTATTTTTTTGCAGAGAAAAGAAACCCAACATGACCACACAGGCCTAACATTGTTGATGAGCTTCAGTAACTGGAGTGATATGGAACAAATTGGACAGACATGCAGAACCAACAACATTCATCTTTTCATTCAATTACTGTAGGTAGGTGCCTGAAATCAAGCCTTGATGCATCTGTCATTTTAAACTATTAAACCATCACAATTTCTTTTAAAAATGTTCAATTTCATATCGATAGGTTTTTCTTTAATATGGCGCATGCGTAAGAGGGGATTTACTGATTTACAGCAAGGTTACTATACCCTAACTATACGGTACATACCAAGCAGAAATAGGCAATTTGTCCTGTCATAAGCATACAGTACACATCAGCTAAAGCTTAATGTTATTTTCTCACATTTTCTCCCCCTTCATCACACACATATACAGGAAAATATATTTACAGTATTTCACCAAGATGTAAGCTTCTCGTTCTAATGTGTGCTCACATTCCTAAGGACTAAACTGGCTTACTACAGGATAATCACCCTACTGTACTTCTATCATTTTAAAGGGTGTAGTACTTTCACAGAGGCCAGACTGATCTACTACAGGTGAGATTTTACTCATGTTTTCATTCATATTTTTACAATACACAAATATTTTTCAAAAATGTTTACAGTAAATCACCCTACTGTAATTTTAGAATTATAAAGGGTGTAGTACTTTCGCATAGGCCAGACTGACTTACTACACGTGAGATTTTACCAATATTTTCATTCATATTTGTACAGTACACAAATATTTTTCAAAAATGTTTACAGTAAATCACCCTACTGTAATGTTATGATTTCAGTGGGTGTAGTAGATTCTTAGAAGTTTCACTAACTGATTACATGTGAGATTTTACTCATGTTACATTCATAATTTTACAGTACACAATTTTTTTTCAAAAATATTTACAGTAAATCACCCTACTGTACTTTTATAATTTTAAGAGGTGTAGTACATTCTCAGAGGCCTCACTGACTTATTACAGGTGAAATTTTCATTCATATTTGTACAGTACACAAATAATTTTCAAAACTGTTTACAGTTATTCACCCTACTGTAATTTTATGAATTTAAAGTGTGTAGTACATTCACATAAGCCAGACTGACTTACTACAGGTGAAATATTACCCATATTTTCTTTCATAATAGTACAGTACACAAATATTTTCCAAATATATTTACAGTAATTCACCCTACCTTACTTTTGTAATTTTAAAAGGTGTAATACATTCCCAGAGGCCAGACTGACTAACTACAGGTGAGATTTTACCTATATTTTCATTCATATTTGTACAGTACATAAATATTTTTCAAAAAATGTTTACAGTAATTCACCCTAATGTAATTGTATGATATTACAGGGTGTTGTACATTACCAGAAGTTTCACTGACTGATTACAGGTGAGATTTTACTCATATTTCTTATTCATATTTGCACAGTACACTAATATATTTTTCATTTTTTAAAAGTAAATCACTCTACTGTAATTGTATGATTTTAAAGGGTGTAGTACATTCTCAGAGGCCAGACTGATGTACTACAGCTGAGGTTTTATATTTTCATTCACATTTGTACAGTACACAAATATTTTCCAAATATATTTGCAGTAAATCACCCTACTGTACTTTTATAATTTTAAGAAGTGTAGTACATTCTCAGAGGCCTCACTGACTTACTACAGGTGAGATTTTACTCACATTTTCAGTCATATTTGTACAGTACACAAATACTGAAGAAAAATGTTTACAGTAAATCACCCTACTGTACTTTTATAATTTTAAGAAGTGTAGTACATTCTCAGAGGCCTCACTGACTTACTACAGGTGAGATTTTACTCACATTTTCAGTCATATTTGTACAGTACACAAATACTGAAGAAAAATGTTTACAGTAAATCACCCTACTGTACTTTTATAATTTTAAGAGGTGTAGTACATTCCCAGAAGTCTCACTGACTAATTACAGGTGAGATTTCACTCATTTTTTCATTCATATTTGTACAGTACACCCCCCCCCCCCCCAATTAAAAAAATGTAAATCACATTACTTGTACAGTACACAAATATTGAAGAAAAATATTTAGTGTAATTCACCCTACTGTACTTTTATAATTTTAATAGGTGTTGTACATTCACAGAGGCCAGACTGACTTACTACAGGTGAGAAGTCACCCCCATTTTCGTTCATATATGTACAGTACACAAATTTTTTTCAAATGTGTTTACAGTAAATCACCCTAATGTACTTTTAGAATTATAAAGGATGTAGTACTTTCGCATAGGCCAGACTGACTTACTACAGGTGAAATATTACCCATATTTTCATTCATATTTGTACAGTACACAAATATTGATGAAAAACGCTTACAGTAAATCACCCTACTGTAATTTTCCCTTTCTAAAGTGTGTAGCACACAGTTTTTCACAGCAGACTGACCTACTACAGGTGGGAGTTTAACCGTTTTTTTTATTTTATTTTTTTACTTTATTTATGTACAGTAGAGAAGTATTTTAGGGGGAAAATACTTTGATTTTCAGATACATAACTATTGAGATTTTGATAAATCTTGTGTAACAATAAAACAATTCTTAAACAGTAAACACATAAATTAAATGTTTTCCTTCCAACATGCCAATCTTTTAGTGGTGCTGCTGTTTTTATATTTAATGTGCAAGAAGATTGAGAATTTCAAAATAAAATGCGACAGGCTGTGCTAAAATTTGCAAGGAAAGGAAAGAGTTGACTTGCAATTGCCTAAAATTATGGTATTACATTCTGTTGAAAATGTATGCATAAAATTGTGGTGCAGAGGATCCTCTGTTACTAATATACAGTGCATTCAGAAAGTATTCATAGCGCTTCACTTTTTCCACATTTTTTAATGTTACAGCCTTATTCCAAAATCCTTTTGTTTTGTGTACTTTTGCTTTTGCATATTTTATTAAGTTTATTAAGCAAATGTTGTTAATGAATGGTTGAAAATGAATGAAATACACTTTCCAGAAATGTGTTAAAGTGCAAGGTGACCTACATTTAACAGACTTCAAGCAACCAAGTTGTCAAAAAAAATTTTTTTAAATACTATAATAATTTTACAAGCTTATAAGAACCCTTATTTTCTTGCTGACTAAGGTTGTAATTAAAACTAGAGATAAACTGCTTTGTTTTTTTTTTTTGTAAATCATCTCAGTCATTAAGCCATGTACGGCATAGAATGTTCAAAAGGCATTAAATGTAAGACACTAAAATTCTAGTTTAGATTTTTTTTTAAATTTATAATTCTTTTCCCTTTTTGTCTTGGCACTGCTTTTGCTTGAGTGTGTGTGTGTGTGTGTTTATGTGTGTTATATTGTACCCTGAGTGCCTTAGCCAAAGTAATTACCCCCAACCTTCATTTAACTGGAACACAAAGGTTTTGGGCAGAGGCCTTTGTCATTTTAAAGCCTCTAAATAAGGGCTTCTCTGTCTCTAATCATTCATCACGTGCACCGAATTTCTCTCTCATTATCTGCCACTTCTACTAATTGAGCTGATTTCGCTCAGTGTTCTTTGAGGATCCGGCTGCCATGAGATACTGCCGGCTGAAATTAAGACAAACACAGTTTCTGCTTATTGCGTTTTACCTCCAGCTGCAGACTTTATAAACTGATAAAGGGAGACTGTAATTACCTGATTCTTCTCTGTTTTGAAACAGTAGTAGGCGATTTCGGACGCAGCCTGTGTTAGGAACATGTCAATTTCAGCACACTTCTTTTATAAAGCTCTTTTCTAATGAGCTGGTTATCTAAATCAGGCAGGGGGAGAGGGTTGTGAGGACCAGGATTAAGAACTGATGGTTTAACAATATATTTTTAATTGACTGTCATCAAAAACAAATAAATAAATATAAACGTGATCAAGAACACCAAATAGCATCAAACAATATACAGAGGAAAATGTTGACCAGATAACAGGGTTACAAATAAACTCAAATTTAGAAGAAAAAAAAAACACACACACAAACATGTGAAAGAAATATGAACAGCCATTTATGTGTGGTGAAATGATAGAAAATATTGTTCTCGCTGTCAAAATGAAATATATAAATATTAGGATGAATTGTTACACATAAACATCTTGTTGGGATGCTATGGGAGCAACAATACTCACTATGCCATTAAAGTATACAACATACTCAATACTGGAGAGCCCTCCACATCACATATATCTTGCAGGAAAGCCCCTCATATGACAGCTTTTAAAATAGACACAATCCTAGTAGAAAGTGCCCTGGCAAATCTGCTCAAATGCTTCATACAGTGCGTCCGGAAAGTATTTACAGCGCTTCACTTTTTCCCCCTTTTTTTGTTACAGCCTTATTCCAAAATGTATTAAATTCATTGAGTTCCTCAAAAATCTACACACAATACCCCATAATGACAATGTGAAAAAATATTATTTAAATTGTTGCAAATTTCCACTGATCATTCGTGAGATGTTGCAGCAGCTTAAATGGAGTTCACCTGTGGAAAATTCAGTTGATTGGACATGATTTGAAAAGGCATACACCTGTCTATAAAAGGTCCCAGGGTTAACAGTGCATGTCAAAGCACAAACCAAGCATGAAGACAAAGGAATTGTCTGTAGACCTTATATGTAGACCTTATTACACAGGATTGTCTCAAGGCACAAGACTGGGGAAGCTTACAAAAAAACAAATTTGCTGCTCTGAAAGTTCCAATGAGCACAGGGGCCTCCATCATCCATAAGTGGAAGATGTTTGGAACCACCAGGACTCTTTCCTAGAGCTGGCCGGCCATCTAAGCTGAGTGATCGGGGGAGAAGGGCCTTAGTCAGGGAGGTGATCAATAACCTGATGGTCATTTCATCTGTGGAGAGAGAAGAATCTTACAGAAGGACAACCATCTATGCAGCATTCCACCAATCAGGCCTGTATGGTCGAGTGGCCAGACGGAAGCCACTCTCCACCTGGAATTTGCCAAAAGACATCTGAAGGACTCTCTGACCATGAGAAACAAAATTTTCTGATCTGATGAGACTAAAATCGAACTCTTTGGAGTGAATGCCAGGCGTTACGTTTGGAGAAAACCAGGCACCGCTCATCACCAGGCTAATACCATCTCTACAGTGAAGCATGGTGGTGGCAGCATTATGCTGTGGGGATGTTTTTCAGCAGCAGGAACTGGAAGACTGGTCAGGATAGAGGGAAAGATGAACGCAACAATGTACAGAGACATCCTGAATGAAAACCTGCTTCAGAGTGGGAGACAGGGGCGACGGTTCATCTTTCAGCAGGACAATGACCCAAAGCACACCGCCAAAATATCAATGGAGTGGCTTCACAAAATCTCAGTAAATGTTCTTGAGTGGCCCAACCAGAACCCAGACCTAAATCCTAAAACTAAAACTCTTTTTTTCACATTGTCATTATGGGGTATTGTGTAGAATTTTAAGAAAAAAAAAATTATGTAATCCATTTTGGAATAAGGCTGTAACATAAAAAAACGTGGAAAAAGTGAAGCGCTACAGTATGAATACTTTCTGGATGTACTGAATGTGTGAGTGATAGTCTTGCCTGGGGTGCCCAAACTCTGTCCTGAAGGGTCGGTGTCCCAATAGTATCTGGATGCAGCCTTTATGATGCAAGCTGAGATTGCATCACTCAGTGATGCAATGCCAGACACAATGCTCTCAATGGAGTGAGTGATGTAACTGTGACGGGGAGGGTTGGTTGTGGGGTTAGGTAAGCGCATTAAAAAGCATTGAATGTAGCTCATACAGTGGCCTATTGCTGACTAATTTCATTGGCCGACGCTGCTATGACGATCGCGTCAGCCCCAACTTCAGACACACCCTCTGTCAAGCATTGATGCTGAAGCCCCGTGTAAATGGGGCGTAAGTTAAGAGCTGGGACGTGGGTTGGTTGTCGTGGACGAAAGTGAAGAGGGTTGGGGAGTCGCGAAGAGAAGAAAGTGAAAGTGAAAAGCAGACAGTAGAGGAGGGAGATCAGTAAAATGAGGTGCCGGATCAGATTTCAGAGATGCCGGATCCGGCACAAATTAAGCCCTGACTGTTACCGTACCGAAGTGTTCTTTAAATGGTTTGGCACGATAGTGGAAAAGCAGCTCAATGTCAACGTGCAATGAACAGTGGTGTTTAAAGGCTTGAGACGTGGAACACAGCCACCCTTGATTATTCTAGAGGTCATTATTAATATAACAACACTAATACTAAAACAGTTAAGGCGTTTTAGAATAATCAAAACAACATTTCAGATGTCTTACAGTGTGCTCAGCCTGCTGGTTAGTCCATTGGCACACATTTTTATCATCACATGATCTCTTTGAACAAAATCACATGACCTTTTTAATGCTCATACTGGAATTTGTTCGGTAAAAGGGTTTCCATCTCAGTTCATGTGCATCTTTTCTTATCGATTAAAGCGTTTTTCCTACTCAGTTATGCGCATACGTTTTTTTATGCGCATTATCAAAATTGATTTGCATCTTGGTGTTTCTATCAACTATTTTATTTAAACGCATGTCCAAAATGCGCATAAACATAGGTGGATGGAAACATAGCTTTAGTGAAGTGAAGGGTCGGTTATTTAATCAACATATCGCATGGTAGCAACTCAAATTCTTTAGGTACGATGACAAGGTACTTGTGAAAGTGGCCACTGAGTGTATATAAAGGCCCACAGAGCAGATTCACTCATCTTCACGCAAAAATGTAAAACACACTATGCAGACTACTTTAGTAAGTGTTCAGATCAGCTGTGAGACACTGCACCGGGAAGCAGAGAACTTTTATCGTTGTGTTGTTCTGGTGGGCGCTCCTCTGTCTCCTGCTCCCCCTGCAGCGCCCCTACCATCGATCCCAGCGTGCCAAAGCTACTTGCGCAGTTTTCCACCTGTACAGAAACACACAGTTTTATCTTGTGATACTGGACTAAAAAATTGGACTGAAATCTTGTAATGCAAGGGTATATATCCTAACCCATTGTTTCTCAACCACGTTCCTTGAAGACCACCAACACTGCATCCTTCGGATGTCTCCTTTGTCTGTCACACCCATTACAGGTTTTTTAGGCTGTACTCACACTAAGCACGGTTGTCTTGAACCGTGTCCAGGTGCGATTGTCCCCCCTACCCCTTGACCTGCACTCACATTGCAGTTTTTGCCTTCCTAGCTCAAGCACGCTTACATTATCGATGATGTGACTGTTCAGTTTAGAGGAGAAGCGCTCTCGCTCAGCACAGTGGAGATTGCTTTAGTTATATTGTTTTGTATTATTTTAGGTCTTTTAATATGCAGTGACATACAGTCAAATCTTTTGCTGAACAAATCCATCACTTTTGATTCTCATAAATGTCCATGAAAGTCATCGTGCTGCAGGTATTACGAGGTTTGCTGAAGGTGCAGCTGACGTAAAGCAAGGGGTTTGTATCTTTAAAAAACTATGACAGTTCATGTTCAATGGAAAATAAGACATTATTAAATCCATATGAAATAGTCCTTTAAAAGTGACGTCAGGTCTTCGCACTCAGTCATGCTTTGCACTCACAAAGCCCAACCGAACTGTGCTCTGGCACACCTCTTCCAACCGGGCCAGAGCTGGCCAACTGAACCTGAGCCAGAATCGGAGCACGCACACTTGTCAAACGAACTGGGAAATAGGACTCAAACATGCCTGGGCCCTTTACCCCTACCCCTCGTTTTGAGAGTTCACGTGAAGGGGTGTCCCAATTATCTATACACAGAAGTCAGGAGATTCACTAATTTGTATTTTTTTGTCATTATTATGAATAAAACAAATAAGCTCATGTTTTAATATATTCATAACAGCGTTCGTGTTTTAAAGTCATGCTTTAAAAAAAAAAAAACACCAAATACATTGCTATGTATAATCCATAATAATAACTCCTGTATAGTAGTCCTACAACATACTTTTACATCTGACACTAAATGACACTTGAATACCCTGTCAGAAAAGTCTAGGAATCAGGCATGTGCACAGGTAGATCTCAACCTGTGCAGAGCACAAGACCTTTTTTCTCTTGGAGAAAAAAAATGCCCCTCAAATTAATCAAAATGCCCCTTCACTTCTCAATCACCAATCCCCCATTAATTTAAAACAAATTCACAAGTTAAATATCATTGCAGGAGATTTTAAAAATATATACATGTGTAAATTTTGCATCTGTTTTTTTTTTGCAAGTTTTGTTGAGCCTAGGAAAGATTGGCAGTCAGCTCGGCTTTGACTTTGTCTTCTTCTGATTGAATGACAGGTTGTAACAGGCCTGGATTGGCTTATCGGGAGGACCGGGAGAATTCCCGGTGGGCCGGTTTTGGCCGCAAGGGCCGGTGTCCCTAGCTCCAGAATCTGTTGCTCTCAGCAGTCACACTTTTTAAATTAATTTATTTATTTACTTGACCACAATCTTCTTATTCATTATTTTAACAGCTCTGCTTTTTTATCTATTTTCTCGGGCATGATGCAGCCTGCAGGTTTTTGATGATATAGGTCAAATGAGTCGCATCTTAATCAGCTGTTGTGGCTCGGTGGGTCACAGACCCGGGTTTGATCCTCATCTGAGTATTTTATTTTTTTCATTTTTATTGTTAAGACATATAATACTGTTACTGTTGTTGCACATTTGAAGTTCTAAAGCAGCTGTTTTCTCAAAAAAAGACGTGATAGTGTCATTAGAAACTGAATTGGAAATGACCTTATTTTAATATAGGCAGTCGTGAACTGAGGTGGGCCGGTCTGAGGCTTGAAACTCCAGGGCTGAAAAGGAGTCCCACTCCGGCCCTGGGTTGTAATGCTGCTGCCATTTTCTTAAAAAGATACAGTGGAAGTAAAGGACTGAACATGAAAACTGTAAAGCCTAATTTAACCTAATGCGTGGAGTTGTGGACGTATGGCAGAAGCAAATACAAGCATCAGATGTGTGTCTAAAATAATTAATATATTTATTCCATTTTTCTTTTCCCCCCTTTTAAATATCGATCATTTGATGCACTTTGCACCATTCTCTGTATTATGCTGCCTGACTGCCTGTCTGGGTTTCAACTACGTCCGCTAAATGTTGTCATGGGGGCGGGTACTTTCACTTTTCACTCCTCACCTCTGCTCGTGTTCAAACCAAACTAAGATCAGCGCGGTTTAAACTAAGATCGGTGGGGTTTTTCACATGGCGGGTTTTTTACGTCCTTCATACATTTTGAGAGATCGTGTTTATCGACTTGATGAGGGAATATGTCTTAATAATAATAATAATAATAATTCCTTACATTTATATAGTGCTTTTCTGGGCACTCAAAGCGCTTTACACACAATGGGGGGATCTCCTCATCCACCACCAGTGTGCAGCATCCACCTGGATGACGCGACAGCTGCCATTTTGCGCCAGACCGCACACCACACACCAGCTGATTGGTGGAGAGGAGACAGCAAAGAAGCCAATTGGAATATGGGGATGGTTAGGAGACCATAATGGACAAAGGCCAGTGGGCAGATTTGGCCAGGATGCCGGGGTTAAGCCCCTACTCTTTTCGAAGGACATCCTGGGATTTTTAACGACCACAGAGAGTCAGGACCTTGGTTTAACGTCTCATCCGAAAGTCTTGACAGTCCACACAGACGTGACTTAAGGCGTGAAGTCATGTAGGATTTTACTTGTTGCATTAGTCTGAATGTAAATCCCCTCGTCAGGCACTGCTGGAGCAGCTTGAGAAAGTGGACCACAGCACGTTTGATGCAAAGGTTTTAACAAAAGAAAAATGCACAACTGAAGACACTTAAATGCTTGTATTAGTTGTATTTGCACCAGCTCTGAGATGCTCATCCACAACGTCATGCATTGGGTTAAATTAGGCTGTCCAATCTCTGTGTTCAGTCCGTCACTACCATGAATGAAACCCAGACAGGCAGTCAGGCAGCGTAATACAGAGAGTGAACCAAATCACATTGGTGCAATTATAATGTATCTAATTTTTTTTTTTTTAAATGCTATACCTCGATTTAATATAAAATTAAATCCTCTTAAAACGTAAATTTGAATTAATCGAAAAAATCAACCAGCCCTACTTTCGCCATGTATTTGATCAGAAATATAAATGAAACAATAAGTAGTGTATGTTTCAAAAACAACTTACATTCTCTATAGACACGTTGCTTCCAACAGGGGCTTTTTTCTTTCTTGAGATATTAGGGTTCCAGTGGCACACCAAACTGTCATTCTGAACGCTGTAGTTTTTGTGACCAATCAACCAGTAGGTGTCCATTTTTCCTTTTCCCTGAAAAATCAAATCGATTGTTACAATTCCAGAATCTGTGATTTCAGCAGTTAAACCAAAACTTGTCTTAAACATTTCTGCAGTATGCATTCTCCAACACAGGCTCACTGTGAAAACGTACCCTGTATACATTTCTGGAGAGCGTGAATTATGTAGCCAGAGCTACGCATGGCTGCATTTCGAATTTAAAAAGAACGCTACAGGGCGGTATGACGCCACCAATGGCTTCTATTTCTTTTCGCGCTATACCAGCTGGCCATTTGCTTCTGTGTTGATGGTTTTTCCGCTGGTAACAGATTGCTCAGTAGCTCGCCGTGTACAGTATGTCAGCGGATTTGAGATGCAGAGAGGAGTTGATTGTGATGACGGGGTTCAAGTTAAAAAAAAGAATAGTTCCAGAAAGCAGCTAAAACAAAAACAAAAGGCAAAAAAGAAAATAAACAAGTAGATAACAGGGTGAGAATGTGGTAAGATCTAAAAACGGGGTAAAAATCAGGCGGCCGTAAGTGCTTTTGTTTTTCTGGATTGCTTTTGAAAAACACTGTCGTTTGGGTTTAGGGAAGGGGTGATTGGGTCACATGGTGCTTTTGAAAAACACTGTCGGTTAGGTTTAGGGAAGGGAGTATCGGTGGGTCAATTGGTCAGTCTGGTGGATTTACGCAAGAACAGCAGGCGCAAATGGCACGCAAGAGAAATTTAAGATCTGAAAAAGCGTACACAGCGGCCTCTGGTGGCAAAAAAAAAGTACCTCCTGGGATGTATTTCAGGATCTCCAGAAATGTATATAGGGTGTATGTATCAATAATGAGCCTGGGTTGGCATTCTCACCTTTACTTCAACCTCACCCCTCAGCTGCAGTTCATATGCATTGTCCTTCATGAGTGCCAGATATGTAGCAGAGCTTGCGTGAATCTTCTGCGCTGAAGACCAGATCAAACAAATATTTAGGTTCTGATTCATGGAAAATGACCAAAGATGGGAGGAAAACAAACACATTTGATGTGTCTGAAAAAAAACAAAAACTGTCCGAATTCATCCTGTTAACCAGGATCCTTCATTCTAAACATTTTATTTATGCTTCACATATCCTTCACTTCTCGTGGTTTCTACTTTACTTCACAACGGTTAGAAAAGTATCTTTATTCTATGTAGTATGAATGGAATTCAGACGTACTACTACCAGTGTTGGGTAAAATACATCAAAAAGTAATTAATTACTAATTACATAATTAGGATTGTATTTAAATTTATAAATTCATTCATTTTCCTATGGCTTAGTCCATGGTTTATCTTGGGGTCTCCACAGTGGAATGAATTATCACCTACTCTGGCTTATGTTTTATGCAGTGGATGCTGTTCCGGCCACAACCCAACACCATGTATTTAAATCACATTTTTAATTCCAGTGTTTAAAAAGTATCTCAGGTACTCGATAAGTTATTTAATTACTTGACTAAACACTAAAAAATGCAAGGTATAAATGCACTACATATAAATCTCAATGCCGCATAGACAATATAAATTAAACTCTTAAATAGAGCCAAAACAGGACATTTTAGCTTTATTATAAAATGTAACAATTTAAGAATAACAATGACACATGCATACCATATATTGACATACATTTCTGACTAAACAAGTACATTATAAGTAACTGTAATTAAATGACCTGAAAATGTAAAGAAATATGTCTTGCTTTACCTACTTTAACAACATGGTGGATGTAGTATGCAGTGTTGGGTGCAATTAGTTACAAAGTAACTAGTTACTGTAATTAGATTACTTTTTCGCAGAAAACGCTGCACATGCTAACTAGGTAGATAAACATACGCAAGCTGGTAGATTCCATTCGGGAAGCTGTGTTGACTGTGTCTCCAAACAAACAATACCGAGGCATCTTGTATCCAACAACACCAGCAACACAAGGACCTTAAATGGTATGAGACATAAAAGACATCATCCATTATTAATAATGCATAAAGTATAAAAATAACTATACAATTTTCATGGACAGTTGAAGTCAGAATTATTAGCCCCCCTTTTAATTTTCCTCAGTTTCTGTTTAAAGGAGAGCAGATTTTTTCAACTCATTTCTAATCATAATTGTTTTACTAGCTCATTTCTAATAACTGATTTATTTTATCTTTGTCATGATGACAGAAAATAATATTTGACTAGATATTTTTCAAGACACTTCTATACAGCTTAAAGTGACATTTAAAGGCTTAACTAGTTTAATTAGGTTAACTAGGCAGGTTAGGGTAATTAGGCAAGTTATTGTATTGCGATGGTTTGTTGTGCAGACTATCGAAAAAAAATTGCTTAAGGGGCTAATAATTTTGTCCTTAAAATGGTGTTTAAAAAATTTAAAACTGCTTTTATTCTAGTCAAAATAAAACAAATAAGACTTTCTCCAGAAGAAAAAATATTATCAGACATACTGTGAAAATTTCCTTGCTCTGTTAAACATCATTTGGGAAATAAAGAGAGAAAAAATTTAAAAGAGGCTAATAATTCTGACTTCAACTATATATATATATATATATTGTAACGAGCAATTATATGCCACGTCGCCCTGGTCGCAAATTTCACCCAGCTGGACCTTCATCAAGCCAGGATCGGACACAGCTGGAGCTCATCAAGCGGAGAGACATATAAGCCCAACCTACGCCAGGAGAAGATGAGCTTCATTCCTTCTATGACTCCCTGTGCTAATGCTTGTCTCTCTGTCTCTCCTTAGCGGACTCCAGCTCGTGACGATCCTGCACCCGACTACTCACCGTCCTTCACCTACTTCCCGGAGCACCAGAGCACCTCACCCTAAAGAAGAGCACCTTTTACAACACATTCACTTTGTAAATAAAGCACCCTCCGGGTACTTGTCTGTAAACTCATCCTGTTGTGCCGCTGTTTTCCCTCTGCCTCGCTACAACTGGTGGAGAATGCGCGCTTTTTCAGAGGGAAAAAAATTCAGCACTTACCAGTAAGAAGAAGTAACCACTGAATTTTCTCTGTTTTTCTTCTGTTTACAGACAGGCATCCGCTCTCTCTCTCACTCACGCTCTCTTACTCGGCTGTCATCCCCTCCTGAGTCATGTCGATCGAAGAGGTAGTACGCCATCTAGCGGAAATCTCAAGAAGACAACAAGTGATAACTGAACAACTCACCGCCAGACAAGACCGTATGGAACAACAGCTCCGCCAAGCGGCCGGTTCCAGCCAGTTCTCTGAGGTGAGCGCTCATAGATTTATCACAAAACTCAGCGACCTGGACGATATTGATGCTTACCTGCACACCTTTGAGGTAATAGCAGAAAGAGAGAGATGGCCGAAGGAAAGTTGGGCGAGGATGTTAGCGCCATTCCTGACTGGAGAAGCTCAAAGAGCTTACTTCGCATTAGAGACACCGAAAAATGACGACTATAAAGCATTGAAAAAGGAGATACTCGCCAGAATGGGACTCTCCAATATAAGCGCAGCACAACAATTTTCTCAGTGGTCATATGATGACAAACAGCCGGTTCGGACCCAAGCAGCCAACTTATCCAGATTGGGAAGATTATGGTTACTGGGAGGAGATCCAACCGCAGTCCAGGTCGCTGAGAAAGTAGTCATTGAAAAGATGATGAGGGCGCTACCCAGACGGCTCCGCACACTTACCAGCATGAGGAACCCCGACTCGCTGGCCGCTTTGGTGGAGGCGGTGGAGCTGGCGGAAGCTCACGTGGCCCGGGAGACTGGGGAGAGAGCGGCTCTGCCACCCCGGAGGGTAAATGCGCCATGGCGACCGGTGGAGGGCACAGAACGACCAGGCAGCAGACCGGCGGTCCCCAGCCCAGTCGACGAGCCGATGCCCACAGAGCCAACAACACTCTCGGCCCCGGCCTGGACGGCAGGGTGCGTGGTACATCGCAACATCCCTCCCGAAGCTCCCACCCGTAAAGTATGCATAGACGGGAAAATACAGACGGCCACATTGGATACAGGAAGTGCAATAACACTGGTCCACCCAAACACATTAAAATACCATCAAGAAGGGAAAGGTCGAATCCCGATTACATGCATACACGGTGATACCCGCCACGTACCCGCCCAAAGAGTCACCATAGCGACGAAGTCGGGAAGCTGGCGCATCGAAGTAGGAGTGGTCCCAGATCTTCCAATACCCCTCCTTCTGGGCAGAGACTGGCCGGGGTTCGATGATCTCCTCACCCACCATCAGGCTCGATCGGCTCGGGCAAAGAAGAACAGCAAGGGACGGGCTCAACGGGACCGCCAAACAGCGCTGATGGCCACCGAGAGCGACAGAGGGGGTGAGTCATCATCGGCTAACCTGTACTATGATCTTTTTCAACAGATTACCGCAGGTGGCGATTTCGGGAGAGCACAACGTGAAGACGAAACGTTGAAGCACTGCTGGCCACAAGTCCGGATCATAGACGGTAACGAACGGTTTCCCAGCCCTCACCCCCTCCCACATTTTATTGTTCAAAATGGTCTGCTGTACTGTGTCGCAGAGAGGCGGGGGGAAACGAAGACGCTATTGGTCGTCCCAAGGACCAAAAGGGAGACTGTTCTGGAACTGGCACATACTCACCCGATGGCAGGACATCTAGGAGCAGCCAACACGATCAAGAGGATCAGAGATCGTTTCCATTGGCCCGGGTTGGATGGAGAAGTTAAGAGGTATTGTCAGGCATGCGACATCTGCCAAAGAACGTCTCCCCAACGACCACCCCCCAGCCCTCTGATACCATTACCCATCATTGAGGTGCCCTTCAACCGCATTGGCATGGACTTGATAGGGCCTTTGCCGAAGTCGGCCCGGGGACATGAACACATCCTTGTCATCCTCGACTACGCCACCAGATATCCAGAAGCGATACCTCTGAGAAAAGCCACGTCATCGGCAATCGCTAAAGAGCTGTTTTTATTGTGCAGCCGAGTAGGAATACCAGCAGAGATACTGACCGACCAGGGCACCCCATTCATGTCCCGGTTGATGGCAGACCTCTGCCGCCTCCTAAAGGTAAAGCAAATAAAAACCTCTGTTTATCATCCGCAGACTGATGGCTTGGTGGAGCGCTTTAACAAGACGCTGAAGCAGATGCTCCGCAGGGTGGTGGCAGAGGATGGGCGCGACTGGGACCTCATGATCCCGTACGTGCTTTTCGGGATCAGAGAAGTTCCCCAAGGATCTACAGGTTTTACACCTTTTGAATTGCTGTTCGGCCGTCAACCACGAGGGCTATTGGACGTGGCTCGTCAAGCTTGGGAGCAAGAGCCAGCCCCACAACGGTCAGTGATTGAGCACGTACGGGACATGAGAGGACGTATAGAGAAAGTCATGCCCATTGTCAAGCAACATCTGACCGAAGCCCAGCGCGCCCAACAGCGATTATATAACCGGCCCGCCCAACCCAGAGAGTTCCAACCAGGGGACAAAGTAATGATCCTGATACCTACCACCACCTCGAAGTTCTTGGCCTCTTGGAAGGGGCCATATACAGTGGTAGAAAGGGTAGGGCCGGTAAACTATCGAGTCCGTCAGCCGGGACGAAGAAGAGAAGAACAACTTTACCACATCAATTTGATGAAGAAATGGGTTGCAGCTCCAGGTCATCTAGTTGCCTTCTCAGAAGAAACTTCTCCCGTTGTCCATATAGGTGAGCAACTCTCACCGAATCAGAAGGCGGAGCTGCAAGCCTTGGTCGGTCAGTTCAGGGATGTGTTCTCAGAAAAACCGGGCCGAACCACCATCATCCAGCACGACATCATCACCCCACCTGGCACCATCGTCCGGCAGAGGCCTTATCGAGTACCAGAAGCTCGCCGGCTGGCTATCAACGATGAGATCCAAAAGATGAGGAAATTGGGAATCATCGAACCATCTCGTAGCCCGTGGTCCAGCCCCATAGTGATGGTCCCCAAACCCGACGGCACCCTCCGCTTCTGCAATGACTTCAGGAAGCTGAACGAAATTTCCAAATTCGACGGGTACCCCATGCCTCGGGTGGACGAGCTGCTGGATCGGCTGGGTGGAGCCCGATTCATATCCACGATCGACCTCACCAAAGGCTACTGGCAACTACCACTAAGTGAAAGCGCCAAGGAGAAAACCGCCTTCTCCACTCCCGGTGGGCACTGGCAATACCGGGTTCTTCCCTTCGGGCTCCACGGGGCTCCAGCAACATTCCAGCGTATGATGGACATCCTGCTGAGACCCCACCAGCCGTATGCAGCAGCATACCTCGACGATCTAATCGTCCACTCCGAGTCATGGGAAGAACATCTATCCCGGTTGCGGAGGGTGCTCCTTGATCTTCGTAGGGCTGGGCTCACAGCTAATCCCAAGAAATGCCACCTGGGTCTAGCAGAAGCAAAATACCTCGGTTTCCACATCGGTAGAGGTCTCATACAGCCACAACAGAACAAGATCAGAGCACTACAAGAAACTCCACAACCCACCACAAAGACCCAGGTACGTGCATTTCTGGGGTTAGCGGGCTACTATAGATGTTTCATTCCCAATTTCTCATCCATAGCCAGCCCGTTGACAGACCTGACCAGAAAGGGGCAGCCAGAGAAGATACAATGGAACAGGGAAGCAGATGGCGCGTTCCAAGCCCTGAAGACGGCACTAACATCTTCTCCGGTACTGCACGCACCTGACTTCGGCTGCCCCTTCATCCTACAAACAGACGCTTCCGACTCGGGCCTGGGCGCGGTCCTCTCCCAGGTCCACGGCGATGAAGAACACCCCATCATGTACGTGAGTCGGAAGCTTACCCCTGCAGAGACCCGGTACGCCACGGTAGAGAAAGAGGCCCTGGCGATCAAGTGGGCAATCCTGGAGCTCAGGTATTACTTACTTGGCAGAAGATTCACCCTGGTGACCGACCACGCTCCACTACAATGGATGTCAACAGCGAAAAATAACAACGCTCGAGTCACCAGATGGTTCCTGTCGCTCCAGGATTACAACTTCACTGTTCAACATCGAGCCGGGGCCTCCCACGGAAACGCCGACGGGCTCTCAAGGCTATGGTCAGGATGGGCAGGTCTGTCAAAACATTCTACCCCCCCTCTAAATACTCTACTTTTCCTCCGCAGAACACCCAGGACCAGGACGACGCTAAGGGGGGGGGAATGTAACGAGCAATTATATGCCACGTCGCCCTGGTCGCAAATTTCACCCAGCTGGACCTTCATCAAGCCAGGATCGGACACAGCTGGAGCTCATCAAGCGGAGAGACATATAAGCCCAACCTACGCCAGGAGAAGATGAGCTTCATTCCTTCTATGACTCCCTGTGCTAATGCTTGTCTCTCTGTCTCTCCTTAGCGGACTCCAGCTCGTGACGATCCTGCACCCGACTACTCACCGTCCTTCACCTACTTCCCGGAGCACCAGAGCACCTCACCCTAAAGAAGAGCACCTTTTACAACACATTCACTTTGTAAATAAAGCACCCTCCGGGGACTTATCTGTAAACTCATCCTGTTGTGCCGCTGTTTTCCCTCTGCCTCGCTACAATATATATATATATATATATATATATATATATATATATATATATATATATATATATATATAGAAGGCCCCTACTGGCCCATATCTATCAGCTGATAACCACTGAAAATGCCCATTTAATCAAGTAATAACATTCAAAGCGAGTGCAAATTAGCCATTAAATCAAATAGTTACGAATTGCCATGAAATCATGTTGGATTGACACAAAATGAGAACAATTTTGGGAGAACATTTTGGACCTTTTCTTTGTTATTGCAAACCAGCATTGATAAACTTTTGGCAAGATTATTAGAAAGCTGCATTACAACTGTAGCTGATGAATCATTGACAAGAAAGATCAAGAATAAATATTACATACAAATGTAATAATTTAGTATTATGCACTAATTCATGCACATGTACTATTATTATTTCTAAACCTGTAATCAGCAATGTTTGTGTAAAGTCATGATTCACAGACCAGTGTGTATTCCGGCGCGGAGCTGAAGGCGTTTGGTTGGCATATGGGGTATCGGCACCTGTCTGACCGCAGCCACCAGATCCAGGGACATTTTAGCTATCTCATCTGCATGCCTGTCTCCATTTCTCTCTGGCAATCCACTGACCACCATGTATGCGTCTCCTATAGTCTCTACCTGTTTCATACACACAGAGTTAAAAGGATAGTTCACACCCAAAACGTAATATTCCATCATCATTTACTCACCCTTCACTTGTTACAAACATGTTTGAGTTTCCATCTTTTGTTGAACACAATAAGTTATTCTGATGTCAGCTGGAAACCAATGATTTTGATAGTTTTTGTTTACCCTACTATGGAGGTTTCTTGAAAATTTCGGGGGTAAAAAGAAACTCAATATGGTTTGGAACTAGAGGGTGAGGGAATAATAGTGATAGAATACATTTTTGGGTGAACTATTCCTGTAAAAATTAATGATGTAATGTGATGGAAGTAAAGCAGAGGTGTGCAGTGGTGCTCTGAAATGAAAAGTTGTAGTTGATTAAATCTAACAAAATGGTTTTGTGATGCATCATTTATACTACAATTTTAAACTTGATAGACAAACATTGATGTTGGCTTCCCTACTAAAAAAACAGCTTAAACCAGCCTAGGCTGGTTGGCTGGTTTTAGCTGGTCGACCAGACTGGTTTTAGAGGGGTTTTGGCCATTTCCAGGCTGGTTTCCAGCCATTTCCAGCCTGGTATTAGCTGGTCAGGCTGGGAGATGACCAGCTAAAACCTGCTTGACCAGCCTAGCCAGGCTGGGAGCCCAGCCAAAACCAGCTATGTCCAGCTTTAACCAGGCTGGTCAAGCTGGTTTTAGCTGGATTTAATTGGTCATTTTCCAGCCTTACCAGATAAGACCAGGCTGGAAATGGCTGGAAACCAAAACCCCTCTAAAACCAGCCTGGTCGACCAGCTAAAACCAGCCAACCAGCCTAGGCTGGTTTAAGCTGGATTTTTCAGCAGGGTTGAGAATTATAGTTTCAAAGTAGCTTTAAAAGCTTGAGGTTTAAACAGTTTAAAGAGTTTAAAAGATAGTAGTTTCAGTGGTTTCTAAGCAGTTGTTCTGGTGTTCAGACTGGTTATTTGCATGATTAGCATGTTAGCTAGCTACATGATTATCATGCTGTTAGCATGTTTCCAACATGATTATCATGTCACTAGCATGTTGATAGCATAATCTTAGCAACATCAGCATGTTACATATTTAAAGCATGTTTATTTTGTCATGGCCATGTTGCTAGCAGACATCCCAAGCCTCCCAGATGTGCATAAAGACTCCCGCAAATGACTGATAATCTCCATCGCGCCATCATTAATCATCAATCATGTTAACAAAATGTTACTAACATGCTAATTATGCTAACAACATGTTAGACTTTATCTTGGTTAAAGTGTTAATCGCATGTTGCTAGCATGAACAGCATGTTATTAGCATTCTTTTTTGATAATTAGCATGCCATTAGCATGTTGGTAGCATGATTAGCATGTTACTAAAATAACAAAATTTGTCTGTTACTAGCATGATTACCAAATCACTAGCATGCTGATAGCATGATCTTAGCATGATCAGCATTTTGTTAGCATGAGTACAGCAAGTTTATTGTGTCACTGGCATGTTGCTAGCATGATTAACATGATACTAACATGTTGTTAGCATGATTCTAGCATGATTCTACTGTTAATGACATATAGAATGGTTAGTATGTTACTACAAACTATTGTTAACATTGGGACTAGCACAGGGATGGGCAGACTCAGTCCTTGAGGGCCAATGTCCTGCAGAGTTTAGCTCCAAACCATAATCAACACCTGTCTATAGGTTTTTAGTGATTTTGAAGCCACTGATTAACATGTTCAGGTGTTTGATTAGTGTTGGAGCAAAACTCTACAGGACACAAGTTTGCCCATCCCTGAACTCCCTGCTGAAAAATCCAGCTTAAACCAGCCTAGGCTGGTTGGCTGGTTTAAGCTGGTTGACCAGCCGGGTCATTTTCCAGCCTGACCAGCTAAGACCAGGCTGGATATGGCTGGAAACCAGCCTGGAAGTGGCCAAAACCCCTCTAAAACCAGCCTGGTCGACCAGCTAAAACCAGCCAACCAGCCTAGGCTGGTTTAAGCTGGATTTTTCAGCAGGGCTAGCATGAGTAACATATTGTTAGCATAATTAGCATGTCAGTAACATTTTGTTAACATGATTGGCATGTTACTACTTTGTTGCTATCAAAATTAGCCCCTTACTAACATGTTACTAGCATAATTACCATATAACTAGGATGTTGATAGCACGATTTTAGCATGATCAACGTTTTTATTGTGTGACGGGCATTTGCTAGCATGATTAGCATGTTGCTAACAAAATTAGTCTATTACTAACATGTTACTAGCATTATTACCATATCAATAGCATGTTGACAGCATAATTTTAGCACAATCAACATGTTGTAAGCATGTTTAGACCATGTGTCACAGGCATGCTGCTAGCATGATTAATGTGTTACTAGCATGTTGTTAGCATGATTCTAACATGATTATGGTATTACTAGCGTAGATAGAATGATTAGACCGAGAAACTCGGTCCTCGAGGGCTGGTGTCCTGCACAGTTTAGCTCCATACATATTGCAGTAAGCAAGATGTAAGTAAGATTCTATCATGGTCCAAGTGTTAATGGAATGTTGCTAGCATTAATAGCATGTTATTAGCAATCTTTTTGGATATTTGGCATGTCATTAACATTGCTAGCATGATTAGCATGTTACTACCATGTCGTTAACATGATAAGCCTGTTACCAACATGTTACTAGCATAACTGCGTTTGGGTGGTCTCTCCTCACCACCACCAGTTGCAGCATCCAATGTGACAGTGATAAAGCCTATTCGGTGGATGGGGATGATTGGGAGGCCATTATGGGTAGGGCCCAATGGAGGGAATTTGGCCAGGACATCAGGGCTACACCCCTACTCTTAACGAGAAGTGCCATGGAATGTTTAATCACCACAGAGAGTCAGGACCTCAATCTAATGTCTCATCCGAACCAATTACATAAACCCTACATGCTTTCATATGCTCTATCAATAGAAATTGTAATAGTTAATTTCAGAATATGCTGATATGATACCTTGTACACATCATAGGAGTCAATGCGTGTGTCGAAGCACATGTAGAGGTTATTCAGCATCTCAACAACTTGTAATGGAGTGCAGGAGGCCGATATAGCAGTAAAACCCACAATGTCAGAGAAGAAAATTGTCACCTGGAAGAGAATAATTGTATTAGTTGTGTACAAAAACAAACAATCAACCCAAGAAAAATAAGAATAACCACATTGCTTTATTTAATGAAGAAGAGAGTTGATTGTACACTGAAAAAAATTATTCATTGTTCATTCATTCATTCATTCATTCATTTTCTTTTCGGATTAGTCCCTTTATTAATCTGGGGTCACCACAGCGGAATGAACCGCCAACGTATCCAGCATATGTTTTACGCAGCGGATGCCCTTCCAGCTGCAACCCATCACTGGGAAACACCCACACACTCTCATTCACTCACATACACTACGGACAATCTAGTTTACCCATTTCACAAATAGCGCATGTCTTTGGACTTGTGGGGGACACCGGAGCACCTGGAGTAAACCCACGCAAACACAGGGAGAACATGCAAACTCCACACAGAAACGCCAACTGACCCAGCCAAACCAGTGACCTTCTTGCTGTAAGGCGACAACACCACCTACTGCGCCACCCCGTTGCCTAAAATTATTATTTGGATTTACAATTTTTTTCAACCTAAGCTCATTCTGAAAACGTAGCCCTGCGGACGCCCTGGAGACTGCGATTTACGTGGCCGGAGGTATGTGAGGCCGCATTTTATTTTTTTAAGCGAATGCTACGGGGTGGTGTGACACCGCTCCTTTTCGCGCTCACCAGCTGACAGCTTGAATCCGTGTGGAGGGCTTTCCCGCCACAAAAAGTTTGTCCGGTTAGCTAGTCGTGTACGTCGGTGGAGCCGAGAGCTGGAGGGGAGCCAGCCGCTACGACTGGGTTCGAGTCCAGGGAAGAGCGGTTCCAGAAATCAGGTAAGACAAAAATGGAATCTAAAAAATAAAGTGAACAAGTTCATGACAGGGCGAGAACGTGGTGAAATCTGCAAACGTAGTAAAAATCAGACGAGGGCTTTTCTTTTTCTGGATGGCTTTTGTAAATTGTTGCTTGGGTTTAGGGAAGGACGAGGAGAAGGAGGAGGGTGGGTCGACCAGTTGGCCGGTCGCCCAGTCAATTATTCGGTCATTCAGTCAGTCAAACAGACGATCTCTCGACAGCGGCCCCCAGCAGCTTTACGCGAGAATAGCGCAGGCACAAACGGCACTTGCAAGAGGTTTCCGAGAGGTGAAAAAGCGCGCACAGCAGCCTCTTGAGGATTCGCGAAAACAAAAACTGCACAAATACGTACCTCCCAGGACGTATTTCCCGGTCTTCAGAAACGTCTGCAAGGCTACGTTTCCGGAATGAGCCTGGGTTGGTTGGTGAGTGTTGCAAACAATTTATATGGGCTGAATTTAAACAAACAAATTAAGTTTAACAGCATTAAATTTAAGTAGTTTGTTTAAATTCAGCCCAAAAAATTTGTTTGCAATGTAGGGCCGGTTCTGGGATTGTTTGACTGAGGTGGCAAATCAGACAAAAGAGCAAATATTATCGGAATTGATACAAAAGACCCCTTGTGAAAGCTTGACGTATAAAATTGACATTTTTAAATTTTTATTTAAATAATTACAATATCAAGCCAAATGTATTAGTTAAAAAAGTTCAATAAAAATAACAATAAACTTCTAATAAATAGAACATGCTAACATGAATTGTGCTTATTCACTTACGCATTTATTGTGTTCCAATATAAAACTTGTACTCATCCTGCTATGTCACGCTACAGTATATCAGTTTCCCGACCCAATTCCAAGAGGCACGCCAACAGTACATATTTTGTTGGTCTCCCTTATCTGACCCATTCATTTCAGGTTTTGGAGTCTCTTCTAATGTTCTGTTGAGTTGTTTCAGGTGTGTTTGATTAGGAAAAGGATGAAAATAGGTTTGGAAACACTGCACTATATACCAGTTCTTCTTCTTATTCAAAAAAAGGATTTGCTTTAAGTGCTCTAAATCGAAGGGGACGGGCTTCAGGTGCACGCATTGCCCATACAGACGTGTGTCATTTACCCGACTCCCTCATGAGCTGTTTTATCTCCTGATGAATATGGAATACCATAATTACAGGCAATTACTACAACAAAAAGAACAAACAGAAGGGGAGCATGTGCGCTTTCCTGACACTACCGTCTTGCCAACATCCCTGATGAATATGCTTGTCTTTTTGTAGACTTGAAATGGATTTGGTAAAGGGGCTCCAATGAAACTATGATTTCTAGAAATGTACAATAGACTCGAAAAAAGTTTGTTCAAACTACTACCGGGTTTCCCCGGGTGCTCCCCTACAGTCCAAAAACATGTAGTATAGGTGAATTGGATTAGCTAAATTGGCAGTAGTGTGTGTAATTGAGAGAGTGCATGGGTGTTTTCCAGTACGGGATTACGGCTAGAAGAGCATCCGCTGCATAAAACATTTGCCAGAATAGTTGGTTGTTCATAACGCTGTGGTGATCCCTGATAAATAAGGCACTAAGCCAAAGGAAAACAACTGAATGGTTAAGTAAACCTAAGGAATTGAGAATTAGAGAACTAGAAGAATTCCACTCTAAAGAATTGAGTAGAACCCATCATTTCTTCACAGCATATACAAATAAAGTACCTTCTCGTAACTCTCAGCCTCAAAGTGTTTGTTTTGGCGAAGCTGCTTGGCCACCGATTTGGGCAACATCTGATGAAGGAGATCTTCGGCGAGACGCCGTTCTCTCTTCAGGTCTTCGGTTTTCTCCCTGAGGCTCTGAGCGTAGTCTTGGATCCATTCGGTCATTTGTTTGAAGGAGAGCAGAACTATGGGGTAAATGAGACAGGCAATGGTGAGCAGGCAGACCTTCAGGCTGATGCTAGACGAAATGTCTCTGGATTTCAGTTTCAGACTCCATCCAGCTCTGAAATGAACACATCTTTGCACGTTCATCAAGGCCAAATCTGTAGATCCTTCTGAAGACGTGCTAGTAGTGTACAGAAGATCCTTAACGTTCGTGAGGTTTAAATCAACGTCGATGTTTTCCATCCAGCATTGATGGAGGTTTTCAGACATGTCTTTTAAGACTGTTAGGAGTGCAGTCACTTGCCATATTTCATCCTGATTCTCCACCTTCTTGAGGTAATTCAATTCCTGAGCTGTCAGGAGCAGCTTCAGAGCAAGAACATCAGTCCAGGTTGGGTTGTGTTGGAGAAGACTGACGTCAATGTCCTTGACGCCCCATGTGTTTAATATCTTCCCAATTGCTAGAGTAAAAACTGTGGTGTCATTAGCATCCGCAAAGTTGCCTCTCCATGTAGCGTTGAGCATCTCAGAGAGATTAGATTGAAGATGATCGCAGAACTCTTGTAATTCAATGTCACACGGCTGCCCCAAACTGTCCAGGTCAGTACTAGTGCAACACTGGTTAGCTGTGAGCATTATCAAGGAGTTTGTTTCTTGCTTATTTTTATCTACAGTTGATGAACTGAGCTTTCTTAATGTCTGGAGCTCTGCAATGAGGGCGAGTGTGACGTTTGTGCTGCAGGACGTCAGCTTTTCAAGCGAAGCTTCGGTGGCTTGCCATTGAGCCAACGATGAGTTGAAGTCCATGGCCACGGCTGACAGAAGAGCCAGCAGAGAAATCACACACGCGATCAGAATTCTCCGAACAGTACGGTTACGATTGTCACAACTGAGTAAAGACAGCCTGCGAAAAGAGCAGAAAACAACTCTCATATCGTGAATCATGAAGTGTTTAAGTGAGTTAAGCATTTTCTTTTGAGCCAACTACAGGTAGAAGACCCTTAACAGTTGATTACATTCAAAATTGTAGTTGACATTTACATCTATATATTATTACAGTTTTTCTCAGTCGCTTTAGTGCGTTTCTCACAACACCAGTGCATTTCTGCACAACAGTTAATGCATTTCTCAAAACAATTAGTGCAAACTGCAAAACCTAGCTGATAACCTGCAAAAGTGCGTCACATGCTCAAAATGGAGAGTTCATTCCTCAAAAGCAAGTATTGATGTCAGTCAAAGTGTCAGTATCATCAAAATGAAAAGTCCTGACACCATTGTTTATGAACAAGATAGTGAAATGGCTTTGTCATGTTTTCATCATGACAGTTTACTCTGGACATTTTTTCAATGCAAAAAAGTCAGATGTTGGTGACACTTGCTGAAAACACTCAAGATAACACTATATACTCTTTGCAGAGCCATTTGAAAACTACAGTAAAGTGAGACATCGCTGCATTTAGTGAGGTATCTGAGTACAAGACACTGAATATGTATGTTTCACATTTTTACTGCATTTGCTCTTTACAATCCTAATTTATTCACAGCATTGTGCAAAAGAATAAACACACCCTTATCTACAACAAACATAAACTCCCTTTGGGTTGAACTGTGCACAACTGTAACCAATATTGCAGTACATATCGGAACTGAACCTGCAACATACACAGGTCTGTAAATCATTCATCAAATTGTTCAATTTTAAAGACATTTTCAGGAAAATAAAGTTAAAAAAATGTTTTTTATAAAGTTTGCTTGACCGATTTTGACATCAAGTTCAGCATTTTTGTATGTAATGACTCGAGTAATGAAATGAGGACTATTAGTTTTATATGGGATGACTATTCAGCATTCACAAGTTTAGTTCATTTTGACTGACATGACATAAGCAAATGATAATGTTATAAATAGCAGAGAGTTGTATGAAAGCAGTTGATGCATGTCCGAAAGCATTTGCAATTTGTTAAAAAGGAATGAGAAACTGCTACTAGGATGTGCACAAATGACTAATTGTTTTAAGAAATGCATTAACTGTTGTGCAAATGTAAATAGTGTTGTGAGAAATGCACCAAAGCGACTGAGAAAAACTGTAAGATATTGGCTGTTTATTAGTACTTACTGTAAAAATCCCTAACCCTACGTAATATTTGAACCTAACCCTGGTTTTAATAACGATTTAGGTTACTACTAAGTTTTTATTGAAATAAAAGTCATAGTTAATGGTTTGTTACAGTTTTTCTCTGTCGCTTTGGTGCATTTCTCACAACACTATTTACATTTGCACAACAGTTAATGCATTTCTCAAAACAATTAGTCATTTGTGCACATCCTAGTAGCAGTTTCTCATTCCTTCCAACAAATTGCAAATGCTTTCGGACATACATCAATTGCTTTCAGACAACTCTCTGCTATTTATAACATTATCATTTGCTTATGTCATGTCAGTCAAAATGAACTAAACTTGTAAATGCTGAATAGTCATTCCATATAAAACTAATAGTCCTCGTTTCATTACTTGAGTCATTGCAGACAAAAATGTTGAACTAGTTGTCAAAATCTATCAAGCAAAATTTACAAAATGTTTTAAATCTTTTTTTCCCCCCGAAAATGTCTTCTAAAATGAACAATTTCACGACTGATTTACAGACCTGTGTGTGTTGTAGGTCCAGTTCCAATATGTGCTGCAATATTGTTTACAGTTGTGCACAGCTCTACCTAAAGGGAGTGTATGTTTGTTGTAAATAAGGGTGTATTTATTCTTCTGCACAATGCTGTTAATAAATTATAATTGCAGAGAGCAAATGTGAAACATTCATATTCAGTGCCTTGTACTTGGATAGCTCACTAAATGCAGTGATGTCTAACTTTACTGTAGTTTGTGCAAATATATATAGCGCTGTCTTGAGCATTTTCAGGAAGTGTCACCAAAATCAGACTTTATTTGCATCGGAAAAACAGAGTAAACTGTTATAATGAAAACATGACAAAGCCATTTGACAATCTTGTTCATAAACAATGGTGGCAGAAATTTTCATCTTGATGATACTGACACTTTCATTGACATGAATACTTGCTTTTGAAGAATGAGCTATCTATTTTGAGCAAGTGACACGCTTTTGCAGGTTATCAGCTAGGTTTCGCAGTTTGTACTAATTGTTTTGAGAAATACATTAGCTGTTGTGCAAATATAAATAGTGTTGTGAGAAATGCACCAAAGCCACTGAGAAAAACTGTAATAGTAAGAAGTGTACCTTAAAATAATGTGCGACTACACACACACACACACACACATACAAATCTTAGGTCCGCTGATTAATAATCACATGTACTTCATTAAACCGAATATTTCTTAAAAAAAATATAACTTAAAAAATAACATCTTGATTATCGAATAATTTTAAGACAATTTCATTAATTCCCTGTACTGGGTTTCGGTTAGAAGTGCATCCGATGCTTAAAACATATGCTGGAATAGTTGCCGGTTCATTCCGTTGTGGCGACGCCTGATAAATAAGAGACTAAGCCGAAGGAAAACAGGAGTATTATCATACCTGTTATTTGTTATAGGCTAAATCAGACTTGCATCAACAGTAGATGTAAGCTATTGTTTGAGAATAAATATAGACAGTGTCACCTGCAAACATCACATTCTGCTTCGGGCTCCTCTTTGTTTTGTGCGGAGATCTTCTTTCGTGCTTTATGTCTCCTGCTGTTGAATTTGGTTAAAGTGCCTTTCAGAGAGGCCGATGACAGAGTCCCAGACGCGAAACAATCCTTTTTCGTGTACTCCAGTGATGACATGAGATTATCCGAGTATTTCACACCGACTTTCCTGAACGAAAATCCAAATCGAAACAATTATATCATATTTGTCCGTGTTGTTTACCTCACAGTAAGCTCATCGTGTGTGTGTGTGTGTGTGTGTGTGTGTGTGTGTGTGTGTGTGTGTGTGTGTGTGTGTGTGTGTGCTCCTCTTTGATGTGCAGTTTGATGCAATACGTGACGTAGATTTAATTGCAGGGTTAAAATGAAATGGTCAGTGTTAATGTACAAAGAAACGATTAAAACTTTTTTTTTTCTATCAGACGTTTACATTCTAGGACTGTATAGTCTAATCATAGAGAATTATTCCTTTATTCGTCCTTGATGCTCACTTTTGTTTTCTTTTCAATATTATTTACTATTCGTAGAAACAATTCTAAACTGTGTATAAAGTAAATGCCAATTCATAATCTGTATAGATAGATAGATAGATAGATAGATAGGTAGATAGATAGATAGATAGATAGATAGATAGATAGATAGATAGATAGATAGATAGATAGATAGATAGATAGATAGATAGATAGATAGATAGATAGATAGATAGATAGATAGATAGATAGATAGATAGATATAGAATGCCTAAACATTTAAATTTAATTATATAAATTGCATTTTTCGACACTGGTCTTTGTGTTAATAAAACCGTGACAATAGCCTATTACACTTTGTTTAACAGTTCACGGAATTTGTTTAACGGTAAGTTTTGGTTGTTAATGTTACATCTGCGAAATAATTTGCAAAAACCAAATGGCCCACATTTTAAAATATAGCCTAGCTAAATTTTAATTGAACAAAGCATATATTTTAATGAACTGAACTCCTTTTTTGCTCTATTAGAAAAATATCACGTCTATGCAGGCAAAGATATTTGCTAATAACTATTAAAAAAGATAAAATAACCGTGTATTACAACCGAAATAATTAAGATAAAATCATTTTAAACTAAACAACCACATAAAATTAATTACTATAAAATATAAATTATAAATAAATAAATAAATAAATAAATAAATAAATAAATAAATAAATAAATAAATAAATAAATAAATAAATAAATAAATAAATAAAATCCACGAGGAATAAATCTATGGCTAGATATAGGCTAGTTTTTTTCTCTGGGATACTGAACCAGTTTTTATTTAAAATAAGTTATTTAGAGAGGCACAATTAAAGATTTGTGCTGAGAAAACAACAACAACAACAACACCAACACCACCACCAACAACAACATACACATGTGTTAACACAAGCAACAAACCATTTAAAACCATGAAAATCTAAACTATTAGGTGTAAATAGTAAAGCGCCATGGGGCGACGCGGTGGCTCAGTTAGCACTGTCGCCTCCCCATGTTGGCATGGGTTTCCCCCACAGTCCAAAGACATGCGCTATAGGTGAATTGAACGGACAAAATCAGAGCTAAAGTCTTTAGCACACCGGCCCTCTAGGACCGAGGTGGACACCCCCTGCCGAAGAAATTAATGAATGAATGAGTAAAGCGCCAGCTTGTGCAGAAAAGCAGCATTTCCTGGTGTTTCTTTTTTCTATGAACGATTCTGTTCAGACTGATATAATTAATACCATGATTTTTTAGACTCCAGATATTAATTTGAAAGAAATTGCTATAGCTGAAAATAATACAAATAAACAACACACTACTAAACAGCAAATTTTTACATTAATAATAGGCCTATATCGTGTATTAAAATAAAAATAAAAGTTTAGTAAAATTATCCAAGCATGGACTGAATATAATGTTTTGAACAGCTTAATTTCTTTTCAATTCAATAAAAATGTATTATATTGTACAATTATATTAGATGCAGTTATTGAACCCTTGCCTTAATGCAATAATATTATATTTAAGTATATCTGAAATCAAACATTCATAAAAACTGCAGTTACATTGAATGCTTTACATTTCTTTAGACATTAAACGCACATTGGGATGTTTACAAAGGTTATTATCAAATCTTTTCAAATGAATGAATACACAGGATATATTGTTAATTACAGATCAATTATGAGCTGTGTTTGAACTCGTTTTGGCAAAATACCACAAAAAAAGCGATTTGTGCGGCTTGTTCAAACTAATTTGCTTTTCCTTTTTATGCTGGTTCTCCTCACTTTCCGTTAGAAACAAAAATCGCCTTCAAAACTTAGTCAAGACTTGCTCCAGGATTATTGGTTTAATTACCTCTGAGGAGTCTAGCAGAGTTACACGAACAGCAAATGTTAAGGAAAACTTCAAGTGTGATAGGAGACGACTCCCATCCTCTGAATCTTTTTTGTTCTGTTGCCCTCTGGAAGAAGGTTAAGAAGCATCAAATGCTCTTCTGACAGATAAATTTACCTAACCTGAGGCAATAAAGCTTTACAACAACATTAAATTTAAGCAAGTTTTAAATTAAAATTTTTAATACATACAATTTATAATACATTAATTCCTATGTTTTTGTACTATTTATGAAGCATGCTGGATTGTGTTTTTTTTAATAGTGTTTGTAAGCGATCTGTCTCTTTATTTGTTTGTTGTTTCATGAAATCCTACTAATCTAATTGCCCCTGATGGGATTAATAAAGTTGTTAAACTTAATTTAAATTGAGCTGAATCAACTCAATCAGTTTTTTTAGGGACAAATTAATTGTTTTATATTCAATCTACTTAAATTTTAAAAACAATTAAGTTGACTTTAATTTTATTAATTTGTGTCAGGACAACGGGACCCAGCATTTTTAACAGTGAATGCAGTGCAAGATTTTTTCCTCTGATAATTTCTGCCATCTAGTGGATTCAGACGAAACAATGAGCAATATCACAGAGAAGAAAATTTTAAACCGAGTTATGTTTAATATTGTTCCATAATGTTAGTTAATTTAATAATAATAATAATAATAATAATAATAATAATAATAATAATAATAATAATGTGGCGCAGTAGGTAGTGCTGGCGCCTCACAGCGGGAAGGTCGCTGGGTCGCTGGTTTGCGCCTCCACTCAGTTGGCGTTTCTGTGTGGAGTTTGCATGTTCTCCCTGCCTTCGAGTGGGTTTCCTCCGGGGGCTCCGGTTCCCCCCACAGTCTAAATTCATGCGGTACAGGTGAATTGGGTAGGCTAAATTGTCCACAGTGTATGAGTGTGCGTGTGTGTGTGAATGTTTCCCAGAGATGGGTTAAGGCTGGAACGGCAACCGCTGCATAAAAACATGCTGATAAGTTGACGGTTCATTCCCCTGTGGGGACCCCGGATTAATAAAGGGACTAAGCCGACAAGAAAATAAATGAATGAAATGAATGAATAATAATAATAATAATAATCATAATATATTAACATTAGATAATGCTCTGAATATAAAAAATCGGACAATGAACGACTGTTATCTAACGTAAACAAAGATGAATAAATACTGTCATAAACATATTGTTCTTTGTTGGTACATGTTAGTAAACTAACAAAATGCAACTGTATTGTAAAGCTCTGTTGCAATCGGAAATGGTTTGAGTTACCTCAACTTTTTGGGTTTTACAGTGTATGACCATAACACAAGCCAGTTGAGTGCAATGATTCAGTGGGAATCCTTAATGAAACAAAATACAGCGTTCATATAAAAAGCACACAGGTTTTTATTGCATATCAATTTCATGTATAAATTCTTCATAGCATTGGAAAGATTACATTTGGTATACATTTCTATTCTACAGAATTAACATCAGAATCATGTCTTTTTCCATGAAATTGCTCTAAAGTACATCTTCAGTAATCACAAGCATCAAAAAAAAAGAAGAATTTCAGAATTTTCAGTATTATTCTACAATCCTTAAATTTTCCTCATTTATTTCTCTCCCACAAGCATATTGTTCAGTTCAATAACCATCTGCCCATAGTATTTAAGGCAGTAAACAGGACTTAAAAGTCAAACCTACTAACCTTACATGTACAATAAGTGCATCTACAAATTCATTGTTTTTTTTTTAATTATTTTTTTTCCTTTTTAATTTAAGATACACATTTCACAAATGGACACCATTATGACCTCTAAAACACAAGTCATGCACAATATCTTTTTAATAAACATAACAGAAGCAATATACAACTCATATCCAAATGAAACAAGCACCATCTATTTTCAAACCCATGAATTTTCAGACACGTCAATGTCTTTTTTTTTAACCATATTTCGAAATACTATACACTTTTATTTTTTATTTGTTTTTAATAGACAGAAACCACATGATCGATGGTTTTTGAAATGATACGTTTGTTTGCAATGTAACATTGGGCATTTTCATTGTTCATTTTGACCATATTTCATAAAGGATTTTAACAGTGTGGGTCAATTCCTTCACCGACAGCGCTTGCTAAGTACAGTAGTATGTGACATGAATTCTCCATACTCATAATTCCATTACATCTCCAGCAATCCTATGCATCACACAGGCGTTGAGTAAATAATATAGTGAGGAGATACAGTATGAAACAGGGTAAGATTCGTGTTTTTACACGGCGTGTTATCAAGCAGATTCCCTGTGACCGGCCAGTCAAATCCAGCTTGTTTGGTTTGTGTTTGCAGATAATGTTCAAAGCTGTTCTATCAGCGCTTGAATATTATATGCGGGTTTATTATGAAAGCATCTGGTTATAAAAAATGCCTGTATGACCCATGAGTTAAAGTGCTTGTTAAAACCAGCCCTGCTTGAAAAATTCCATTAAAATCGGTAATAAGGTAGAAGTTTAGATGTAAAGGAAAGGATGAACTAGGCAGATGTGTGTGTGTGTGTGTGTGCTGATTTTAGTGGTTTATGAGGATCATTTTGTATAATTACATGGTATGATGCAGATATTATAATGATATGGTGGTTTTGTGAGGATGTGTGTAATTCAAAAGTGTTAAAAATCATACTTAATATACGTAATTAAAGACATACTTTGGTTTTTGTCTTATTTTAAGTTCAAATATCTAAAAATTCATACACATTTTCAAGACAAGTAAAAATATTGTCTTGTTTTCAGAAATAATAATGAGTTTTTGCATTAAAACAAGCAAAATTATCTTGTTTATGCCTCGAATTTTTAAGTTTTTTGTTTGTTGTTGTTGTTGTTGTTGTTCATAACAGTGTTTCCCAAGCCTATTCCTGAAGGCACAGCAATAGTACACATTCTTAATCATTCTTAAGCTGAATCAACTCATCAGAACATTAGAAGAGAGCCCAAAACTTGAAATGAATGGTTCAGATAAGGGAGACATCAAAAAATATGTACTGCTGGTGTGCCTTTAGGAATCTAGTAAATGCTTCTTGATTTACGAATTTTGAGATATTTGGATTTAAAACAAGACAAAAATAATAATAATTTAAAAAATCATTTATTTCCTGCAGTTTTACTTTGTACTTATTAGGGTTGAGGTTAGGGTTAGGATAAGGCCATTTCATTTTTATAGTCGTTTTTACAGTGTAAAATACATTACGCCAATGGGGAGTCCTTATAAACCACCAAAACCAGTGTGTGTGTGTGTGTTTTAAGTGCTGAATTCAGATAATGACGAGTCTTTAAAATCCTAAAAAAAGCAAGAAGAGTAAAGCAAAGGTACGGATTCCTGACATTCAATCAAGAAAAGGTAACTTACATATTAAATCTACTCTACACATTCATGATATGCATTCAGCTTTACGATTCATTCGCTGGCTTCACAGTTCAGAGCTGAAGAAGGACTCACGTGTGTATTTGGACATCTTTCAGAAATCTCTTGTTAACGTTAAGCATCGCCGCTCTACATTTGATCACAAGCCACTATAAAAAGCAATTAGTTACTTAAAAATGAGAGTAAACATGTCTGTGGCAAGCTTGCTTTACTTAAAGTGAGTAACACTTTTATAAGTTGGAAGTGTTAAGTTCATTTGTGTAATAACCCAGCAGGCACACAACGTCATAAGACGTTAATATTAGGTTTGATTTAGGTCGTGACATCAGGTGACCAAAATTCGATGTCTAGCCAGCGTCTGAGGACAACTTTATTTTGACGTCCAATAACGACGTCAAATGACGTTGATATGTGGTTGATTTTAGGTTGTGTTGAAAAGAAACCAAAATCCAACATCTGATAGATGTCATATTGGTAACGTCCACACAACGTCAAGCTGTAACATCATTAGACGTTTTGTTGTTTTTAGGTTGTGTTGGAAAGTAACTAAAATTCAATGTCGAGGCAACATCTTAAACTAATGTCATAATGATGTCAAATACTGACATTTATTCATCAGGTATGGCAACCAAAACCCAACGTCTGATAGACGTCATAGTGGTAACGTCCACACAACATCAATCTGTAACATTATTAGACATTGATTTGTGTTGTTTTTAGGTTGCATTGGAAAGTAACCAAAATTCAACATCTGTCCGACTTTGGACATTGAAGTTGGGTTCTGAACTCAAACCGATTTTCATTTACAAACAAAATGCAACCATAATGTTGGGGTACCGTATCAATCTCCGTCACGTTGACATCCTGTCCACACAACATCATAAGACGTTAATATTATGTTAGATTTAGGTTGTGACGTCAGGTGACTGAATATAAATGTCTAGCCAGTGTCTAAGGACATTGTTATTTTGACGTCCAATAACAATGTCAAGTGACGTTGATATTTGGTTGATTTTAGGTTGTGTTGGAAAGAAACCAAAATCCAAAATTGAGCCAACATCTCTAACCAGCATCATATTGACGTCAAATACTGACATTTATTCGTCAGGTATGGCAACCAAAATCCAACGTCTGACAGACGTCATAGTAGTAACGTCCAAACAATGTCAAGCTGTAACATCATTAGACATTGATATTTGGTTGATTTTAGGTTGTGTTGGAAAGAAACCAAAATCTAAAATTGAGCCAACATCTTTAACCAATGTCATATTGACGTCAAATACTGACAATTATTAGTCAGGTATGGCAACCAAAATCCAATGTCTGATAGACGTCATGGTAACGTCCACTTAACGTCAAGCTGTAACATCATTTGATGTTGATTTTTGTTGTTTTTAGGTTGCGTTGGAAACCAACCAAAATCCAACATCTGTCGGACTTTGGATATTGACGTTGGATTCTGAACTCAAACCGATTTCATTTTTTTTAAACAAAATGCAACATCCCATGATGTTGGGGTACAACGTCAATCTCCGTCACAGCAGGCACACAACATCATAAGACATTAATATTATGTTAGATTTAGGTTGTGATGTCAGATGACTGAAATTCAATGTCTAGCCAATATCTAAGGACAACGTTATTTTGACGTCCAATAACGAAGTCAAATGACGTTAATATTTGATTGATTTTAGGTTATGTTGGTAAAAAAAACAAGATCCAAAATTGAGCCAACATCTTAAACCAACATCATACTTATGTCAAATACTGACATTTATTCGTCAGGTGTGGCAACCAAAATCCAACGTCTGATAGACGTCATAGTGGTAACGTCCACACAACGTCAAGCTGCAACATCATTAAACGTTGATATTTGGATGTTTTTAGGTTGCGTTGGAAAGTAATTATAATGTAACATCTGTCCGACTTTAGACACTGACATCGACCGGACATTGGATTCGGATGTCAAACCGATTTTCATTTTCAAACAAAATGCAACGTCCTACAACGTTGAAGTACAGCATCAATCTTACGTCACGTTAACATCCTGTGCCCTCATGGGAATTTTAAGACAACAGTTTACTCACTTTTTTTAAGTAAAGTCAACTAATCGCTTCCTACATTTGCAATACAAAAGCAACATCAAGCATTCGAATAGTTGAGAGTTTGATATGTTATTTAGGACGAGGTGATGAATCTTCGAATGAGATTTAGAAAACAAATGTGATTTCAAGACTCTGCAAAGAGTGATCAATCATGTAAAAATATCAACATATAATGCCCATCTATTTGAGTCACCTGATAGTTTAAGATTTTGTATGTATGTATTTATTTGAATCACGCAGTGCCTACGTTTCTAAATGGTTGAACAGACGCATCATAAACCAGACTTCACCATTTATGTGCTCAAAAACAAAACACATTCTTCTGTAATTCAGATTTTGGCAACTTTCTCCAGGAGGAAGAGTTTGAACAATTCTGAATTTTTTTGCTCCGTGATGTTGCAGTAATTTCAATCCTTCAAAAGAGTGGGTAACACATGTTTTTTTCTTCATTTTTTTTCATTAATCAAAAAAGAAATCAAAATAAATAAAAGACAAACACTCATTAATGTAAGTAGCAACAACAGAGGAAACCAAACAAAAGGAAAAAACTACCAACAGTGGAGGCGACCACTCGGAAAAAACGAAATGATTGTCAAAGAAAAAGGGGGTTATTTGGCACACAACACTCTCTGCTACCGACTGTTAACTTAGTTTGTACATCATACAACAATATCGTACAAATTTGGTCCTTCACTAAAGATTTATATTAACATTTAAGCACAGATGTGCTCAAAAAGGAAACAATACTGCTTACCAAAAAACAAAATATTACTGAATCCAACAAGAAGAAGAAGAAGACGAAAAGATTTTCCAATTGCCCCACTTGGAGAATAATTTAACTCTTCAAAACAAACGTTTCCGTTGGGACTAAAGGCCTGTATACAGCTAAAATACTTAATACCATAACAACAATAATTACAATGATGCTATACACATGAAACAACCGTGCTGCGTGATTTCTCCTATTTAGATTCAGATAGGGACGAAACCGAACTAAATCCAGCATAAACGTTTGCGAACTGCAGGGCGGAATAGTTAGCATGCTAGCTGTGGGATAAACGTACAGTAAGTGCCAATGCTGATCTACTGTAAGACTTCGGTTGGGAGTTAGCGTAAAGGAAACCCTAGTAATAAAATCAACTCGAGAATGGAATGCGCTTAAGTTGAACAAACACATCAGTCCACTCACATCTTCTCTGAGAGCGTTACGAAAACGAAACAAAAAGAGAGCAGTCTGTGAAATGCATATCATTGAAAATGAGGTGGTTTTTGGAGATGCGTTGGAGCTCTCTTGATGTAGCGAGAGAACATCACTACAGTGGGTAAAGCTGCAGACGGATAGATGCTGTATGGCTGGGACTGGACGATTTCGTGTTATGAAACTCTCCCGATTGATTGGTTCCTGTGTCTGTCGCACTCAACAGTACGTTCTCCTCCGTTCGCGCATAGTGGTGAATCGTCTCTTTTTTGACGCATCTTCGTGTTGGTCTGTAACTCCTCCTCCTTCTTCTCCCTCCGTGCCGTGTTCTCAGATGTTGTTGAGGGGGTGAAAGGAGCTCGCCTCCGACGGCCCTCCTCCCATGTTGAGCCAGGCGTCCAAGGAGTTCTGGGAGGATGAATGCAGATTGGTGTTCTCGGATAAAGAGAGCATCATTGCATAAGCCTGAGTGGAGAAGATGAGAGCAGTTCCAGTGTTATGCATGTGACATTGAATTGCCAGAGAAAGTAGACATTAAGATTATATTGAAACATCTGTTAATATTTTCCAAAACAACTAGCCAGAGAGTTATAGGATCAGAAAAATATCAATCTGTAAACTTTTTTTTTTTTAGATTTGAAATGAGGAAAATAAGCATGCATTATGGATGTGACCAAAAAAGTCTGCGAGTTCACAGTCTACAACATACTTCGTCGAAATTTTGAGAATTAAACCGCACGACCCAAAAGAAATAACGCTAATCAATAACAAATAACAAATATGATTGATTTTATAAGATTTTTGCATTTATGAGGGAAAAGCTTGGTTATGTATGTGACATCTCTCCATTATGGATGTAAAAAAAAGTGAAACTTCCACTTGTGTGGCTTTGGTCAATCAAATAGAATAGTTTGAAAACACTGACAGAGACATTTTTGAAAGTACTGTAAGTATTTTTAAAGTACTGTAAAATACTTGCTAACACTCAAAATGTAGAAACGGTTTAGCTGTTTTGATAAAACTTAATTTTTTTTGATGGGGAAATTTACATTTGGATGGAATAACTCATGAGAAAACTACCAAAACATCATCTTTGTGCATTTAAAGCCTGATCTCGAAAAGAAACGTGACTTTTTATGGTCAGAAAAGTCACTAATTTGCACAATTTAATTGTTACAAAAACATATATATATATATATATATATATATATATATATATATATATATATATATATATATATATATATATATATATATACATACTTTTTCCACATTTTCTTGTTACAGCCTTATTCCAAAATGGATTAAATAAATTTATTTCCTCAAAATTCTACACACAATACCCCATAAAGACAATGTGGAAAAAAAGATTACAGCCATTTTCAGATCTCTCCAGAGATGTTCTATAGGATTTAGGTCTGGGCTCTGGCTGGCCCACTCAAGAACATTCACTAAGTTGTTCTAAAGGCACTCCATTGATATTTTGGCGGTGTGCTTTGGGTCATTTTCCTGCTGGAGGATTAACCGTCGCCCCTGTCTCCCACTCTGAAGCATACCCATAGCATGATGCTGCCACCACCACGCTTCACTGTAGGGATGGCATTAGCCTGGTGATGAGCGGTGCCTGGTTTTCTCCAAATAGAATGCCTGGCATTCACTCCAAAGAGTTCAATTTGAGTCTGATCAGACCAGAAAATTTTGTTTATAATCAAATTATGGTCTGAGAGTCTTTCAGATGCCTTTTGGCAAATTCCAGGTGGGGAGTGCCTTCCGTCTGGCCACTCTACCATACAGGCCTGATTATTGGATTGCTGCGCAGATGGTTGTCCTTCTGTAAGGTTCTCCTCTCTCCACAAAGGAACGCTGGAGCTCAGACAGAGTAACCATCAGGTTATTGATGAACTCCCTGACTAAGGCCCTTCTCCCCTGATCCCTCAGCTTAGATGGCCGGCGAGCTCTAGAAAGAGTCCTGGTAATTCCAAACATCTTCCACTTACGGATGATGGAGGTCGCTGTGCTTACTGGAACTTTCAGAGCAGCAGAAATTTTTCTGTAACCTTCCCCAGCCTTGTGATTCAAGACAATCCTGTCTCGGAGGTCTACTTACAATGCCTTTGTCTTCATGCTTGGTTTGTGCATTGACATGATTGAATTTACAACTGAATTTACCACAGGTGAACTCCAATGAAGCTGCTGAAACATCTCAAGAATGATCATTGGAAACAGATTGTACCTGAGCTCAATTTAGAGCTTCACGGCAAAGGCTGTGAATACTGATGTACATGTGATTTTCAGGTTTTTTATTTTTTAATAAATCTGCAAGAATTTCAAAAAATCTTTTTTCCCATTGTCATTATGTGGTATTGTGTGTAGAATTATGTGTGGCAATAAATTAATTTAATCCATTTTGCAATAAGGCTGTAACATAAAAAATTGTGTAAAAGGTGAAGCGCTATGAATACTTTCCAAATGCATTGTTTTGACGTCTATGGTCTGTGTTTCATTCATATTTCAGCTTTCTTGGTCCATTTGATTGGTTCCCACAAAGATTTGGATTGAATTTAAATAAAACAAAACCTGCCAAGTGTAAACACACCCTACTGATATAATGTCACTTTAATTTAAATCATGTAATAAAGGTATGGAGTTTAAACACTCCACGCTTCCTGTGGATTGGCAATATTAAAACAAAACCATTGGCTGGAGTCACACACAAACGACACGTAACAACTTCACATGAAATGTCGAGACCAGAGGACAATCTAAAGATTGATATACAAGGAAATGACACAGAAAGCTTAGAGTGTTAGTCATGTTAATGTCATTCAACTTATTTTTTTTTTACCAATGCTGGACACTGAAAATATTCAATACTCAGAAATTAAAATAAAAAATGACAATGATTAGCTACCGCAAAAGTTTGTTGTACAGTTGAAGACAAAATTATGATTTTTTTTTGTCCTATGTGTTTTCAAATATTTCCCAAGTGATGTTTAACATTAAACCGTGGGGTATCTCTTAATATATATATTTTTTTTTCTTCTGGAAATATTATTAAAAAAATATTTCTTTTATTTTGGCTGGAATAAAAAAGGTTAATATTATTAATATTATTTTTAAAATGTATTTTTACCCGATTGTCTACATAACAAACCACTGTCGTCCAATACTTGCTTAGTTAACCTAGTTAATTTATTCAATTGCACTTTAAGCTCAATACTAGTATTGAGTACTTGCAAGATATCTAGTTAAATATTGTGTGCTATCATCATGGAGAAGACAAAAGAAATCAGTTATTAAAGCTAATATCTGAAAAATAAAAATCTCTCAGTTAAAAATAACTTGCCAAATATATATATATATATATATATATATATATATATATATATATATATATATATATATATATATATATATATATATATATAAAAATACAAATTTCACAGGAGGGCTAATAATCTTGTCTTCAACTGTATAGTTTTGCTGCATTTGTTTTTGCAGGAATTCCCAACCTTATAAGTTGACCCTTTATTTTATAGTAAATTACAAGTGTGTGTACACCCAAAAAAAAAAAAAAAAAAAAAAAATCACATTTGCTCTTTCCAGCAGGCACAGGACGTCAACATGACGTCAGATTGATGTTATACCCCAAAGTTGTGGGATGTTGTTTGGAAATGAAAATCAGGTTGTCGTCAGAACCTAACGTCAGGCCGACGTCAATGTCCAACCTAAAATCAACCAAATATCAACGTCTAATGATGTTACAGCTTGACGTTGTGTGGACATTACCACTATGGCTTCTATAACAAATTGGATTTTGGTTGCCATACCTGACGAATAAATGTCAGTATTTGACGTCAATATGTCTTTGGTTTAAGATGTTTGCTCAACGTTGGATTTTGGTCACTTTCCAACACAACCTAAAATATCAATGTTATTTAATATCATTATTGGACGACAAAATGACGTTGACCTCAGACGCTGACTATACAGTACATTGAATTTTGGTCATCTGACGTCACAACCTAAATCTAATCTAATTGTAATGTCTTATGACGTTGTGTGCCTGTTGCGCTTGTTTAAATTAATTTAAATGACCTGAATCAACATAATTCTTGAGCTTTTTTGGGAGACAACTTTCATGTTCAATCCACTTAAATTTGTATAAACTAATAAGTTAGCTTAATTCCTTTATGTTGTCCCAACACAAACTTTGTGTGGAACCCAGCATTTTTTTGACCATGTATATTAACATTATACACATTTACCATAATATATTATATATCATATTTATTTGACTCCTATTGTCGTCATTACAACAAACCCTGGCTGGGAAATCCTGAAAAATGTTGTAAAAGCAAAACTAAAATGAACTCAGTCCATATTCATGTATAACTCTCTGTCCTTCTCTCGTGCTCTGGAGCAGGTACGGTCACATACCTGGGTTTTAGCCTGCCTGAAAAGTGTTTCTTTCAGCGCCTCCGACTCTACCGAGGGGCTAAAAATGTCTTTAATGTCATAGGGCTCCTCGGCGGCCTTATGGAATTCCATGCCTTTTGGGAAACCAGGCAGAGGTTCCAGATCTAACAGGCCTGCATCCTCCTCAATACACCTGTACCGGGAAGGGGAGGGGGGAGGCCAGGGGTTTTAAAGAGAGGGGACCCTCGGTTAGATCTAAATACTCCCAACTGAATGCATTGGAGGAGCATGCGGTGGCAGAGATGGTGACGGGACATCAAAAAATAAATCAAACTAGCAGATGAAAAGCACACGACAAATGGTTTCAATGTGTATCTCTCTGTCCATGCAGAGTTACAGTAAGTCTCCCTTTCTTTCGTTTCACATAAAGGATGGATCTGTGAAACATTTAGATGCCGATGGCAGGGATGGGATGAAAACAGTGATGGAGTGAATGAAAACGTAACAGAACTGATTGGATGCTCTACAGAATTGCAAGACAGTGGTAAACTTTTTTTGTCTCTTCCTTTTTTTAAGCAGGCACACATACAGTACCGACAGATGACTTTAGCTGATTAGTTAGTGTTAGTTGGTTGTGAGTGAACTGACAGACAATGAGGCATCACAGGGGTAAACAAGATGGGAATCAACAACATACAGTACAATCCATTCAACAATATTTACAAGTTATTTTTATGTTCTTCTGTAGCCTGATAATGATGCTCGACTAAATATCCTGCATACTGTACTGTTCTCAGTTTTCAGATGTTCTCAAACGAACACTCAACCAAAACTCAAACCTTTCTGCTTACTAAAAGTGCAGTTTGATAAGATTTCATGAGTCACATTCTTCACTGTTGTTAAACAGTATGTGTTTGGGTGGAATAAAGATGAATTCATTAACTTATGTAAGATTTAATTTTGGAGTTTGTGCTTTTTTTATTGAGAAAGGCTCGTGAGCTAGAACTTGAGACACCCTAAGCGCAATGGCAATATGTTTGCATACATTTAATTCTAAATGAATTATTGCAATGTTAATTATTATAGTATTTTTGATGCCCAATTAGTAAACATTGGTATATATATGGTATATATACACACACATACATACATACATACATACAGTATATACATACATACATACATACATATATATATACAGTTGAAGTCAGAATTATTAGCCCTCCTGAATTATTAGACCACTTATTTATTTTTTCCTCAATTTCTGTTTAATGGAGAGAATTTTTTTTAACCCATTTCTAAACATAATAGTTTTAAGAACTCTAATAAGTAATTTCTTTTAT